>NW_008349000.1:4416002-4498313 GCF_000622305.1 Nannospalax galili | reverse complement strand
CTTCCTTTGTCTCTTTTATTTTTATGCACTTGTTATATATAAAATGATACACGCTGGGGGCTGGAGAGATGGCTCAGCAGTTAAGAACTCTGGCTGTTCTTGCAGAAGACCTGGGTTCGAATCCCAGCACCCACATGGCAGCTAACAACTGTCCATAACTCCAGTTCCAGTGGATCCAACAGCTCTTCTGTCCTCTGTGGGCATTGTACAACTCGGGTGCACTTACCTACATGCAGGCAATACACACGTACACATAAAAAAGAATATATTTTTTCAAAATTACACACGCTAACAAACTCAGCATGAACTTTTCTTGTGTTCTGACAAGAACAGTGAGACCCTGTCTTACCACTCTCACCTAATGCTAGAGAACATCTGGCTGTAAAAGTGGGCTTTGCTTTCCCTGGGGTGGGGGCAGTGAATAATGAAACCAAGAAACTCCCTCAAAGTTTATCTTCTAAAAGCTTTCATTTATTTTTAAAAAAAAAAGGTAGTTCATTTTAATAGCTTGTTTTTATACTTAGACCCCACTCCTTCTGGATTAGAAATAGAAATCTATATTGTGTATTCAGGAACACCTGGTCTGAGGTGAGATCCAAGTGGAGGGTGCTTGGGAATTCAGTAAAAGAAGGCCATGGAGAGAGGCACAAGACCCTCATTCACTACAGTTTTAAGCTCTGGCACCGTTTTATGTAAGAGTTCCCAAGCCAGCAGTGAAGCCTCTAGAGTATGTTGGTCGACATGGTTGTTCCTGTTGGTATCTTAGATGGTGGGTCTGCCCTCTGTTGACACATGCATGTGCAATGCTTTTCACACAGGTGTCTTATAGCTTCTGCGTGAGGCACAGGGTTTGGGTGTTGATAGACCTGAATGAGGCTGCAGTGGACACTTTGAGAGCCGGAGGTAGAAAGGAGGTACAGGAGTTTACCAGAGCTCTGGGTGGAAGGATGTCTGTCCTCAGAGAATGACTGGCCTATTGACCTGGGGAGCAGTGTCTCACATTCCACCATCTCACTGTTCACAGGGGGCAGCAGACCTTGTTCACAGCATGCTGTGCCATGGTACTCTTTGGGAGAGGTGCCTTGTTAACATTTGCCTCGCTTGAAGCTGTCTCATTCTTGTCACACTTTGATCATATTATGCTTGGTTCCTATGTGCCTTGGGCTCAGCAGACTGGTTATAGAGCCTGCTGACACAATATGCTTCTGTCATAGCACAAAACTTCAGTTGCTGAGTAACTTGCCTGCATTGTGTTTTGGACAGAATATCTTAGGCACAGCACACTTGCTTCCTCATGTCTGTGTCTATGTGGATGAATAGCAGTAGCCACTTGTCACTGTGGACCTCTACCTTCATGCCACAAATTACCCAGAATGCTTTGGCCACTACATATATGATTGCCACCATGTAACTGGTTACTATTGGTCATTGTGTACTGGCATTGTGTGTTGGCATACGGTCACAGCATGACTGGACTACATTGTGACTTCTGTTTGAAAAATAGTGGTAGAGAAACGATTTTTGGAGAATTCTCATGGAAGTGGGCGAGGGGTAGGATTCCAGAAGTGAAGTAAGAGGCACATAGCCAGTACCACAGAGACTTAGAAGTATGCTAATGGCATTGTTAGGTCTTGGATCTCAAATGTCTCCCAAAGCTTTATTTATTGAAAGTTTAGGCTCCAGTTTGTGGCACTGTTGGGAGATAGTAGAAACTTAAAAGACTGAGCCTAGTGAGTAGAAGGTGGGTGACTGGGTGCATACCCTTGAAGGGAATATTGGGGTTCCAACCCCTCCCCTTTCTATGTTTATTCCAAGCCTCTGTAAAGTGAGCAATGTTCCTCCACACTCAAATATCCAGGAACCAAAGAGGGCAAAGGATATACACTTAAAGTTTGCACATCCATTGCCCCATAACCTTGGGACATCTTGTTTTTAAGGATTTAAGGAGACAGGGTTTTATTTATTCCCAAGCTGGCCTCAAACTTACTATATAGCCAAGGATGGCCTTTGACTTCCTGACTTCCTGTCTTTATCTCCCAAATCCAGGGATTACAGACATGTGCATGCACCGCCAAGTTGAGTTTATGTGGTGCTGGGGATCCAACCCAGGGAGAGAGTGCTACACAAGCACTCTATCAACTGAGCAACATCCCAGCTCCTCACTAGGACACTTTGCCAGGTCCTTTGCTGTCAGAATCATTCACTTCTTTTCTATCTTCTGGGCACTGTCTGCAACACCCATGGGGACTGCAGTGAGGTTACTGGTGGGGTAGGTAGGAATCTATTTCTTTACCCTATTCATCTTTATCTCTTTAAGAGCACACCTTCCCTTCCCCAACAGAATAAGAGAGCACATTTCTATGCATACGCCACTCATTGAATCTTTTTTGGATTATCTCTAGGTAACTCCAAACTCCCTATTGATGGAGAAATTTTACAGATTCCAGCTGGAAAACAAAGTTCATAGAGATAATTTTTTTCCATTTTCTTGGCCTCCGTTTTGAAATGAACTTTCAAGAGGCAGATTACCTGTTCTGAAGAACCTCTGGAGGTGGTGGCTTCCACATCCTTCGGTCACCTGAAGCTGAATGGAAGCTTTTGCTTACAATCAATTCTTGGACCTCTTTCTTTAATAGAGATCTATTTGGATCCCAGGAACAGTTAAAGGGTTTTCTCAAGATTTTTCAAGAAATATCAGCTCAGTCACATTAACAGCAAGTGTTGTCTGTGGGATTCAGTCAGTCTCTACAGAGCACTGAACGTTGTTCAAATGTGTCATTTCCCGTCATCCTCCAGCGCCCTTTGCCTAAAGACTATGCTTATTTTGTTAACTATGACTTACAAGTGAGGAAATAAGAAATAACCTCCAGAAACATTCAAAATGTAGCTTCAAGCCAGGAGGAATCTAAATCTCAGTTGGCTCACACATGATCTCAAATATGATTTTTCATTTAAATTCAAATATAAAAGTGAGATAAAGTAGGTTTTATTGTTCTTTAATATATGTAGAATTTGTCCAAGAATTCTACTGGCAGAAAAGAATCAGATTTCCTATTTGCACTGTATTTCTATAGCAGCAAGAGTAAAGGGCATCAGAGTAATAGCTGTCTTTATTTAATCCAGGTGCTGGAGAAGGGCCTTTTCACATCAGTAATAAACCTTACAGATATCCTGGAATGCGGCTATTTTTTCCAATCAACATATAGTATCACTGAGACCGAGGTTACTGAGTAATTCATGTTAGGTAACTAGGGTTGGAGCAGGCACCAGAGTCTAGCTACATCTGAAACCTAAATCTGGGGTCTCAGAAGTAATCTGGTAATGGTACCTCTCATTCAGTTGCAGACATTTATTCCATTTATACAACATTCTTGGTGATTGATTCCACAGGTAAGTGGAATGCATTAATGAGGCCTGATGTGCTTTATCCTAGGAAGTCCTCTGCCTTATTCTCTTCCCCTTAACATACTTCTTTCAGTGGCAAATGCCCCAGACACTTCCAAAAGTGTAGCTTCCCTAATATATTAGGTCAGTTTAATTGACATATTTCTTTCTAATTTTCTTCTCAGAAAATTGATATTTTCTGATTTTTAAAGAAAATTCTGTTTATTTTTACCTTATGTGTCTGCACCTGCAGGGCAGAATATGACTTTAGACACCACACTCAAGTGGGCCCCTAGGACAGACTAGACACCATGCTAAATGTTTTGTTAGCATAACTCCTCTGCTTAGACAGTGCCAAATATCTAACAACTCCTCTATCAGTTTAGTCTCTGTTGGTCATTGATCTGCTGAGAAATTAGAAGATAGCAGAAGAGGAGTCTTATAAGCTCTTATGAGCACAGGGACCCACCCTTGATGTATAGTCTATTTTCTCTCCTGATAGCAGCATGCAGCTTTCATTCATGTTCATTATGAAGGCTGTCCATGGGCATATTAGACTCTGGCTTTGTGTTTGAGTCAAGGTCTACAAAGGAACACAACCAATAAAATGTATAAAATTATAAGAAAGGATTTATTAGATTGGCTTTCATAATTGGAGGCTAGATGATCCAACGATGGCTGTCTGCATCCTTAAGAGACAAGGAATCCAGTAGTTGCTGAGTTCAAGAGGCTGGAATCCTCACAGCAAGGTGGCCAGTGATCCAGCTCCAGACTACAGCTGAAGGCCTGGAAACTTTCTGGAAGCTCTCATGGAGAGTCATGGGTTTAAGTCCACACTGAAAGGCTGAGGAGGCTGGAGTCTGCTGTCCATGGGCAGTGGCAGTGGAAGAGGTTTGCTCACTCAGAGGAGCTGGAGCTTGCACCCGCTGGCTAGCCTCCCCGTTTCACTGGGCTCCATCCAGGCTCTAGCTTATCAGACACTGCTGCCGGCATTGAGGCCAGGTCTTTCCCCCGCAGTTATTGTTCCACATGCCAATAGCCTCTGGAAATGCCTCACAGAGAGACCTGGAAATGGGCCTCCCTAATTTCCTAGGAATCTCTCAGACCAATGAAGTTGACAAGATGGACAGCAGTACTCCGCAATCCTCCGCCTCTATTTTTGTCTGTTCTTTTTTGTCTCAGTCTCTGCCTCTCTGTCTCTGCCTCTCTATGTCTGTCTCTGTCTCTGTCTCTGTTTCTCTCTGTCTCTGTCTCTGTCTCTCTCTCTCTCTCTCTTTCTCTCTCATCTGCGTGCACACACCAGCAGTTCAAGCAGTTATCAACCCTCCACTTTTATGTTTCATTTTACAAAATAAAGAAGCGAAACCCTCTTGCCCTCCTTTTCCTCCTCTGCTGCCGTCCTTGCTTTTCTTTTCATATGATAGAATGAATGCCTTGAGAAGATTGGTTTTACATCTCTGCGTCTGGCTTCTTTCCTTTCCTTTCTCTCTTGAACCCATTCCAATCACGTTTTACCCACGATGCTATCAAATTTATTATCACAGTCATTTAGGATCGCCACATGGCATAAATTCTCAGGCCTCAGTTTTCTTGCCCTCTTAGCAGACTGGACATGATCAGCTTTTCCCTTCTCTGACTTGGCTCCCAGGGATACTGCCTGCATTTTCCTGCCTCCCTATCTACCAGCTCCTTTACAATCAGCTTAGATGGACTCCTCATTTCCCAGACTGCTTTTTGTTTCAGAGCCCCAGAGCTCAACCTTGGACTTCTTTTCTATACTCTGTTTATTCCCTAAGTGAACAAGCTGGTCCAAAGTCTTTAAATATTATCTCTATTCTGATGATTCCTGAGTTCATAAATTCATTCCAGATTCATATATTTGACTGCCAACTTGAAATGTCCAATTTAAATATCACTCAGAATTCATGCATCTGTTTAAAACTGAATTGACATTCTCTACAATAAACCTGATCCTCCCACATTATTCCCCATCTGAGATTAGACATCCGAGAGCAATTCCTTCTTTGTTAGACAGCTCCTTGCTTCCAACTATGTCTTCTTTAGTCTGTTATCAACATAGCCATATGTACAAGGAACTGTGTTCATGCCCCACCACTACCCACACAAACAAACAAACAAATAAATAGACCTATTAACATGTTTTTGATTTAATTAAACTCTCCATGGTCTTTGCCTGTCCCATAAAGAAAAGATCAGAGCCCTTGACTTATGGCCCCATCACTTGATTCCTATGTTTTTCCGAATGCTTTCTGCCTTGGCTACCCTCTGTCAGCTAGAGAGTCCCACAACACATGTACACTTGCTGTTTGTCCTGAGTGTGGAGTTTCATCCCCAGACATGAACACATAGATAAAACAAGTGAATTTTCTCTGTTCAGCATATATAAATTTTTAATCCCTATCCCAATATTGTTAAATCCATTTCCACGCTTCATTTTTAATTTTAACATATGCCATTTTGTAACAAACTATGTAGCATTATTTGAATTATTAGCTTCGCTTACTATAAGTTGAATGATGGCAGTGACTTCTATTTATTTTATCACTGAATTTCTGTACGTGGTACTTGACATGTAAAAAGTGTCCAAATACACGTTGCTAAAAGATTAGACAGCTTAATACATTAAAGAATCATTTTTCTTGGAGAGATGACTCAGTGGTTAAGAGCACTGACTGTTCTAGCAGAGGACCAGGGTTAGAATCCCAGCACCAACATGGTTGCTAACAATCATCCATAACTGTAGTTGCAGGGGATCTGACTCCCTCGTCTGACTTCTGCAGGCGTTGCACTACCCCACACAGGGGTACTTAGACACATGCAGGCTATGCGCTCATACACATAGAAAATAAAAATAATAAAATATTTAAAAACAGTAAAAATAATTTTTCTTTTACCCCGTTGAACAGCCTTCACAGGCTCTCTGCTGGTTCCCCTTCATCTCTGCGCCTCTGCCTTTTCTTCTCTCAGCTACTCTGAGAGACACTCTGCAAATATACCATCTCTCCAGACTCACACTCAGTGTTCACCTACAGATTTCCAACTTTTCATGAACTTGGTATTATTTTCTGTCTACTAAAATTCCAGCTTATTATTCTAATAAATGCCTCAAATTGTACAAAATAAACTGCATAATTTTCCTTTCTCAAACTTACTACCTTCTGTACCTTGGTTAGTGACTGTATGACTATCCATCTAATCACAAAAGCTACAGCCTTGGCCTTCCTTCAGGCTGTAGTCACTCCCAGCTTCCAAGTAGGAGATCCTTCCCTGGTCAGCATGGCACTCTGAGTTCTTGCTTTTACCTGAGCCCAGCAGAGATAAACATGCATATATGTATGTTTGAGTGACTACTATAAAACATAGTGACATGCAAAAATGAGATGGACAAGGGTCAGAGAGAGGTCTCTGGAGGTAAAAGCGCCTGCTGCCAAGTCTGACTACTTGAGTTTGATCTGGGGGACTCACGTGATGGAAAGAGAGAACAGACTCCTTCAGGTTAACTTTTTACTTTCATTCATCCACTATGGCAAATACACATGTACACAGAATAAATAAATAAGAATGAACAAATTTTTTAATTACAAAAAATGAGATGGACATATCGATGGATCAGATCTTCAGCAATCAAAAACAACACACACAGTATGTGTGTGTACCCCCCCCCCCACATGCACGCATATATACACACTAAGCAGCAGTAATAGAGGCTAAAGTTTGGGTTATATGAAGCTCTAAGTAATGCAATTGGCACAGAGATCTAGAAGTTTCCATAGACATTGTAGGGAGTGGAGCCAGACTCCCTTCATGAAACTGAACATCTGGGCAGGGCTCTCCACCTGTGGAAAGTCGGGAAAAAGTACTGACTACTGACCAAGTCTAAGACATTTGCCATCCTGTACACTCCTGGTGTT
Organism: Nannospalax galili; assembly: GCF_000622305.1. Lineage (NCBI taxonomy): Eukaryota > Metazoa > Chordata > Mammalia > Rodentia > Spalacidae > Nannospalax > Nannospalax galili. The sequence continues at coordinate 4,490,997 of NW_008349000.1, read as the reverse complement.
TCAACGAGGCAGGTAGAAATTGAACCAAGCTGGCTGCCAGTTCTGTCATTAATGTGACATGTGCTCAAACCATCTTCAGGTGCTAATATAAAAACTGATTCTAAACCAAAGATCCAGTGGTACCATAATACAATCATTAAATCACTTTAAACAAAGTGAGCTAAAGGGAGGAAAAGGGAAACTTGCACACAAAAAAATCCCAACACATGTAAGGAAGACTAATGGTAAGAGAGACAGTCAAGGAGGTCAACAAATGGGACACTGAAATTGGTCTGATATAATCAATTCAGACATTTTTTATTGTGGCAAAAGGGAAACAATTTTTAATAGCTCAGGATTGTTAAGTATATATCCATACTGTAGGGGAACAGATCTCCAGAATGTTCTCATCTTGCAAGTTTGACTCTGTCCCCATTACACATCAGCTCCCATCCCATCCCCCACCAGTGCCTGGCTGCCACTGTTGCGCTCTGTTCCTATGACTTTTACTCTTTTAGACACCTCACACAAATGGAATCATTCTCCAAAGACAGCAGAGACTGAAAATAAGAAGAATGCAAAGATACAGCAAACAAATAACTAACTTGGTATAGGACACACTGACGTTAGACAATGTAAGCAAATTAAACCCTGACCTGCTGCTACTTCTAAAGGCGAAGGTCTTGATTACAGTTTGCATTTGAAATACCCTCCAAAGGCGCATATGTTTGAACACCTGGTACACAGCTGGTGGCCGGCTTTATACTAGGAGGTTGTAGGGCCTGGCTGGCAGAGGTGGGGCACTGGGGGTGGGCTTTTAAGAGTCGTGCCTGTATTTTGTCAGTGACAAGAAAAGTAACTAATATTGTTTTACATTATGGAAGAAGTATCAATGAAAGGGACAAAAGAGAAAAAAAATCATCTAGGGGCCAGAGAGATGGCTCAGCGGTTAAGAGCACTGGCTGCCCTTGCAGAAGACCTGGGTTCAGTTCCAAACACAGCACCCACATGGCAGCTAACAACCATCAGTAACTCCAGTTCCAGGGAATCCGACCCCTTCTTCTGGCCTCTGTGGGCATTGCATGACACAGGTGCAGTTACATACATGTAGGCAATACACTCATACACATGAAATAAAAATAATGAACATTTTTTAAAACCCTGAAATTCAGCTTTAAATAAATCAGTTATTGTGTGTGGTGGCATACCTTTTCATCCCAGTACTTGGGAAACTGAGGTAGGAGGATTATAAGCCGAGGCTAGCCCAGGTTAATAAAGACTGTAGAGGTTAATAAAGATATATGAATTTACATACAAGTCCAGGAAACCAAAGACTGTAAATATGTTACCAAGGTTTAAAGTTGAGAATTGATGATTGTGATAAAGCAGTTGTAACTGAATTTGAGCATATGTTCTTGGGTTAAAAAGAAACTATGCTTTCAAAAAGTTTGAATGAGAAAATTAGGAGCAGTAATGCAGAGGTGAGGCGGAGGAATGATAGATACTGTTGCAGAACATTCTGATACCTGTATTTATAGACTGAGGCTATTGGGGATCAGATAAGAGGCAGCAATCGCTCTTCCTTGTGACATCTGAGTCCCCCCACACACTGTACATCCTTTCATGGGGAAGCCACTCATTTTTCCTACATTACAAAAAGAATCCTTTGACACACCTGTTTACCTCTGATACACTGCAGGAATCAACTCTCCGGGTTATGCTAGACCATATCATCTAGAGACTGTTTAAAAAATCCAGGACTTTGACCTCTATGTTGTTTGGTTTCCGTTGCTGTACTGAAATACAGAGGCTGGGCCCTCATAAAGAAAAACAGTTTCTCTCACAGCTTTGATAAGTTCAAGGACTTGATGTTGGCCCTGGTGAAGGCCACGTGGCAGATGGAACATGATGGTGGTAGGAGAAAGTGCGGAAAAGATCACAAGGTAAGACAGAGAGCCAGAGTGTGGGGACAGCTAACTCGGCTCTGTCAAACAACGCTGTAGAAACTAACAGGTCCCATGGGAATGAGTTAATTCCTTCTGAGGATGTTGTCCCCTGTGACTCAGTGACCTTGTAGAAAAGGGCCTCACCTGTTATAGGTCCACCACCACCTCTTACCACATTCCAGACCAAGTTTCCAACACATGGACTTTCGGAGACCATATCACATTCAAATTATAATTTTTTTTTTGTAGAAACTGTCTTACTGGCATACAGGTTAACTATTTAGTGTTTGTCTGTCACACATCACAGCTGGCTTTGTGCTTTTTCTCATGCTAGCCCACAGAGATGGAGGAAAACCTACTGTGTTTGTGTTTGTGGTAAGACCACAGGCTGGGTCTAGGAAAGGCATATGAGGTAAGAGATAAGAAATAATTCAGGCAATAGTGCTTTTTTTCTAACTAGGAATTTGAGGACATTTGTACTTAAAGAATAAACATTACATGGCTGGCAAGACAGTTAAAGCACTTGCCACTGAGCCTGACAACTTGAGTTCAATCCTTAGGACTCACACAGTAGAAAGAAAGAATCAGCTTTCTCAAGTTGTCCTCTGAACTCCACTTGCATGCTGTGGTACATATATGAGCATGCAGGCACCCTCCCCACACATAACTGTATAAAAAATAAACATTATAGCTCTATATAAGACAGCTCCTAGGTACTCAATACATAGTTGCTGAGCCAAATGTGAGATAACACTATGCACACAGACATTGTGTGTTGGGGTTGTGTTTTAGTTACTTTTCTGTTGCTGTGATAGAAACACTGACCAAAGCAACTTTTAGAAGGCAGAGTTTATTTAAGATTAGGGTTCCAAAAGGACAACAGTCCATCATGGTGGGGAGACATGGAGGCAGAGGTTGCTAGAGGAGGAGCAGAAGCTAAGCTCTCACATCATCAAGCAGGCACAGGAAGCAAGAGAGCTACTCCAGCAAGGCTTATGAGCTCTCTAAGCCCACCCCCAGTGACGTGCTTTGTCCAGGATAACCACACCTTCTAAAGCCTCCCAAAACAGCATCACCAACTGGGGACAAAATGTTCAAGTACTTGGAGCCTATGGAGGCTCCACAGGTTGGTAAGGAAGACTAAGGTTGAAGGTTGGGAGTAGGTGGCAATAGGACAAGCGGATGGTGAAAGGGTAGCCTTGGGATCAGCTAGTTATGCTGAAAGTGGGGTGTAAAGTTAGCCACTTGAGGCTTTTAACAGGGAGTTCATCCATTCAGATGTATTCTAGAGAACCATTTCTAGTAATAGTGAAGACAGAGAATGGAGTTAAATGAGTGATGAGGCCAGTGAAGACACTGCTGCAAGATACAGATAAGAGTCTGAACTTCAGCTTCCATGGGAGATGATAGGGGAGGCATGGAAGACCTTAAGAAAACTTAGGTACAAGACCAAGGGGAATGGAGATGACTGATGATTAGATAAGCCAGAGCTGGGATTGTTCTGAAGTACAGGTGGAGAGCACAGAAAATCAGTTCAGCCACTGTGCTGATAGAAGCTGCTGTTGTATCTCCAGGCAGTTCAGTGAGAAAGCAAACATTCTGCATAGAAAAGCAGTGCCAGCCGCAGAGGCTGACTGAACTATCATACTCAACACACAGCCTTGTCAATCATCTAATTACAACGCTGCTTCCTGTCTGCTGATAATTAGCACAAGCGTTCTTTTACCCATTTTCACATTACCTGAGCAAAATACACTAGATATATAAAAGTTTTGACAACTGAGTGTGCTATCAAATTTCAACTCTGAATTGTCGATAGGTCAAAAGGACTATATGTAGAAGTTTCTAAAAGAACCAACCACTCAGTAATGGTCCTGGGAGTGTGGCTCAGTGGGGAAGCACTCATCACGCTCAATTTAGCACCTCAAAAAACCAAACAAAAACTCTACAAAAAACACAAAAAACAATAGCAAAGTAAGTAAATAATCAACTTCATTAAAGTAATAAATAATAGTAATCTTATAATGGTATTGGGTGCTGTGTTCAAGTCAGATTCAAGAAGAGTTAAGCTGGCTAAATAAAACTAGGTCCAGTGAACATGTATGAAAAGAAGAAAATAATTGTAGAAGAAATCCAAGGATTAAACTGTAGCAGTTGCGGGTTGCTTTTATTCTTAAAAACCTTTAATTAAATGATGTAATTTCAATGCAAAGCAACATATTCCTTGCCTTCATCGATATCTAATGTATGGGACAATATGGAATTTGGGATAAAAAATTCATAACCTTAGGTAGGGCAGGGGTATCTTCTTACTTTTCCAAATCTATGCTGGAACTGTCTGGTTTGAGCTTGCATAGGACCTGTGCATGCTATCACCATTGCTGTGAGTTCACATAAGGAACTGACTAGCTTGTCTGGAAATCTATTTCCTTGTGGTCATCAATTACCTCTGGTTCTAATAATCTTTCCCTCTGCTCCCCTTCTGAAACTCTACCTGAGGAAATACTGGCTATTAATAGATGGCTTCTGGGAGGGGGAAAACCAATCTTTCAAGGATATGACTCTTAGTAGACACCAGTGGATGGACCCACAGTAAAGGGCATTTGGGGACACAAATCAGACTTCATAGGCCTTCATATACATATATCTCTAACAGGCTACATTAAATTGAATGGGGGTAGTAAGGGGAGGTGTAGATGGGGGAGGGGATCTAAATATAATCAAAATATATTGTATGAAAATCACAATAAAATTTTCATGTCCTTGAAACTAAATGCAGTAGAAATGGAACCAATCGAAATGTTGCCACAGTAAGGACGGACTTGAGAAACTGTGTAAAAATCAAACATCTTTTTAAATTTTTATTGAATTTTTTTGTATTTCATACAGAACATCTTAACTTTATACCCCCTTTCCTATCCATACCCACCCATATCCACCCCCCACTGGATTTCATGCATTTTGTCATGTTAAGGCATATTGAGTCAAGTTAGTGTCCCCAGACGTCCCTTGGTGCAAGTTTGTCCACTAGGGTCTAGTCAGCCTATCTAGAATCGCCCCCTTAAAGAATCTCAGCTTCTCCTCACCCAGCAGTGATCAGCTGCCCAATAGTTCTTTGGCTAAGGTTAGGGCCTGATGCCGAGTTCCACAATTCTTTGCTGGGTTTTGGTTTGCTTGAGTTTGCATGGGTCTTCTGCATGCTGTTATCATTGCTGTAGGTTCATATGAGCAAGGTCTTTTTTCCTTTCTCCTTTTTTTTTTTTTTTTGAGACAGGAGTCCCTGTAGCCCCAACTTGCCTGGAAATAGCTTTGCAGACCATGCCTGCTGCCTTGATCTCTCAGAAATCTGCCTGCATCTGCCTTCTGAGTGCTAGGACTAAAGGCATGCACAATCACACCTGGCTAAAATCAAGTATCTTTATCAAAACATACTGTACATAAAGGACAAGTGGCTCCAAATATTGGGATCTTTTCACAAATGCATGCTCACAACCCCTCTAGTCTATTGAAAGAACATACCAACTAAAATACCTCTGGACAATTTTGGGTCAATTGAAACCTTTCAAGCCTCCTGCCACTCTTATACTACATTCACATCAGTTTAAGAAATGCTTCATGAAAAAGAGGAGTTCTGGTTACAAGGTGTTTCTGGAATATTGAAATTATGTAACTTGTGCGGAAATGTCCCATCTTTGAAGACTAATGGTTTTCTTGGCAGGGCACTGTGTTACTCAATGTGTTAATAGAATACTGTCTTAAAAAACAGAAGCTCAGGCCTAGAGAGATGGCTCTGCAGTTAAGAACACTGGTTGTTCTTACAGAAGACCAGGGTTCAAATCCCAGCACCTACACGGCAGCTAACAACTGTCTGTAACTCCAGTTCCAGGGGATCCAACAGCATTGCATGACACCGGTGCACTTACCTACATGCAGGCAATACACTCATACACATAATATAAAAATAATAAAATATTTTTTTAAAAAATACTAAGCTCCAACTTACTCTATTATAAGCCCAATCGTAGCAGATTCCAAGAAGGAGGACAAGGTGGACAGTCTGCAAAGACACTCAGTTCTTATTCTTCCTGAGCAGTGCCAGTGTGGCACAGCTACTGTAATATTGACCACAAACTGCCTTTATCACTTCATCACAAGTGTACAAAGACCAAAGCACTTCCCTGTTTTCTGTGAATATTCAAAAAATACTGACTGGCTGTGTTCTGAGTAGCAGTTTATGACTTCCTTTTGTAGGTAGGCTATAAAAACCATGTATGTTCTGAAGATAATTTCTTATGAAACGTTACAATTAAGGGATAGTCCAAGATCTTACACAGATTAAGATTACACATAATAAATAGGTTTAGTGTTGATAGTGGAATTAAGAAAACAATTACAAAAGTTGTATGAACATCGATCAACATACATTGTATATGAAGTGATCTTCTACCAGCAGACAGGAAAGTTAGGCTGAAAAGTTTTAACACGCTACCTTATAAGTAAAGCAAGTGAATATTAGGTTGGAAATGTAGCTCAGTAGTAGAGCGCTTGCCTAAGACCCTGGGTTCCATCCCTAGCGCTACAAAAACAAAATGAATAAACCAGATGATTTAATATTTATCTACCTTTTGCCTTTTCCCTTATTTGGGACTAACTTAATGCTATTCATAGTTAATTCGACAAGTGCCAGTATCATGTACATTCTCCTGCCGGTGTCAGGAAATTCCAGTTCATCTTTTTCTAGACAGCTAAGATTTACATCTGATTCACACTTTCACCACCCAAGCAGGTTTAGTAAAAGAGTAAAATCATCTTGATGAATCTAACTTTTCAATTTTAGGTGTTGACTTTTGCGCTTAGGTGTGAAAAAAAATTAAATCCTTTAAAAGAAGTTGATAATCACTGGAAAGAAACCCAGATCCGTGTTTGCAACACCTCTGCAGTAATATAAATTCACAAGAAGACTGAAAATATGGATGTACGATAAAGACAAAGCATGTGAAATCGCTTCTCTGTGCTTAGTCACTGGTGGTCCGGGGAAGGATCAATTTCCTGTCTTATTTAACTTCCTGTTTTACTTAAGACTCTAGTGGCTAAATGAAAAGGGGAAAGCTCCCTGGAACCTGGGTTCAAACTCTTGGTTCACAAGAAGGAGCAGCACCCATGGAGCGGGGAAGCCTTGCCCCCAACATGTCCTCGGGGATGATTCACTCCTCCAAGAGCTGCTTTCAGTTTACTTTGAAGAACTGAAAATGTCTGAAATTGTCTGAAATTTGCACCTTAATATGTTGCGCTAATCCCTTTCGTGCCAATTTATCTTGGGCAAAGAAATTTTCATTAAACCACTCATACAAACAAGGTTTCCTAAGGGGGGGGAAATTCAGTTTTATCACTTGAGTTTTCAGACTTAGTAAGTTTATTCCCTTCAAGTTCTTTGAGCAATGTCACCCATTTTGAAAATCATTTGCTCATATTTCTGTGCATATGGGCTTGAAATCTAATGTTCTTACCTAGTACTGTTTAAAACAAATGTCTTAAATGATTGTGGGTGTTTGAGTAATAGGTTCAATACTTTAAATTTCAACCAAGTAGAGCTGAGATGACAAAAAAGTTATGAAACTATTTTCACTAATGTTATAGGAAACCTTAGAAACAGTATTTACACTCAAACCGTGGCCCCCTCCCCCGCAAAAAAAATCAGTAAGAACGGGAGAGAGTACAATGGTATAACATCATAACCTGGAACAGCGGGTGAAAATTCCCCACTGCTATGGCCCTTTCTGCTGCAGACAGTAAACCACCCCCTTGTTATAACAGGAGGGATACTGAATGTTGTGGAGGGCTGTTGGACTCAACAGAAGGCATTAGCCCACTTAGGACAGAAGCATAATTAAAGAAGCCTGGGTTGAGGATTTATTTGAGCAATGGTTGTTGTGCTGTACCATACCAGACTATTACAACAAGTCTCTATTCATTTGTAAAGTTGGAAATACTAAGCCTCAGGCCATTGCAGCCCCTTCTCATGTTGAGTATTTTCACATATACCAATGTAATCAGAGTTGATATCACAGTAATCCCAGGAGGCAGGCTGAATGGTCACTTTTGCCAGCATTTTAATAAGCTCAATATAACTAATTCTGATTCATTTGGGATGTGATAATATTAATTAATTTAGTCTAAAAGGCATTGAAAACAGTAAAAAATATAGCTATTGTTGTATAAATGGGGCTTGGCATCAAAATGACACATTTTATTAAATGTAATGTGCAAAATAAAATGAAGTGACCTCTATTCAAAAAAGTACAAGACGGGAATTATTTAAAAGGCTTTAGTATTCATTTTCAATAAAAAGAAATCTGGCATTATAAAAATACATAAAATAGTCATGGCTTTATACCATTAATTTACATAAGATACTTCTTGTATAAAACAGATATAAAATACTTCTTTAAAAGGTATTTTTATATGAACATTACTCCCAGTATAAAATTTTTATAACTTTTTGTAAGTTTTGGTTCATCTGTATAAATAAGGCATGTTTTCCTTTTTGAAATTTGTAAGTCCATTTAAAAACATAGGATTGTCTCTTTTAAATAGAAGTCCACTTGAGGTAGTGTGTTAAAAAGTCTTTCTTTGGTTCCATTCAGTCTATGTGTCCAAGTCATAAGACTGAAGGTTTGGAGTCCTGGAGTTTATTAAGCTCTGTTTATAGGTACACATGAGATTTTCTTCCCGAAAATCTGTCCTTTCTTTCTCATCTTCCCCTGACTCAGAGTCCAACTCAGGAGAGGAAGGGTCTTTTGTGTGAAAGGGCCTTGGCTGACAATCTGGAGGTTGTGCAAAGCTTGAAAAGGCATCTAGGTGAGGTGTCCTTAGAGGCTTTCCAAACGTACCTGGAATAAAGAAAACGCTTGAGTACGTGGGTCCTTCTGCTAGTGTGCAAATTAATTCTTCAGAAGAACCAGAATCTTTCCATAAGCATAAATGAGCTATTATTCCCCAGGTCCCCACACTAGTGTATGTGTGTCCATGCTGTGCACAAACATTTACAAGATTCAGCAGAAAACATCTGCACACCCTCTTATTGATGTCCACTGGATGAATGTGCTCATTTTTATCACTTCTGACCATATAAAGTGCTGCACCAAGAAGTTGTTGAAGTACCAACTTCAATCCCCCACCCTCAAACTCTTGAGTTATGATCTGAGAGCCCAGGAATCTCCATGAAGGGTGATTGGATAATATGTAAATAATCGTGCCTGGATATGGCAAGCTTCTTTCAAAAGGTCCCTGTCTTTTGCCCTTTTTCCAACTGTAGCAAAATACCATACAATTAACTCAAATTCTTGCTGTAGTTCAACAAAACATACTTTCATTTTTTTCCAGGAAGGCATATACATAAGCATACTGTGACAAAAGGTAAAAATTTTTTAAAAGCTAAGTAAAGCCGGTTTGAAGTTCTATGTGACCAACAAAACCAAACACGAAAACAAAAACATGCTATGGCGAGTTGTGGTTCGCTCTCACAGATTGCTCCGCTCAGTAAGGAGAGCACCTCTGTTCCTTTCTCCCATCGTTCACATGCACTAGACCAAAACATCCACAATCTAATCTTGGTGCCAGCCAGTATCTAACTCCGAAAACTTGGGCCTACTTCGCTGACGGGAGTCCGGCATGTCTGACTATGCAGCAAAGGCTAGGCTAGGTAGGATGCTGCATTCTCCATTTCTACCGTGGGTTCAGTTAGAAGCCACCAGACATGCGAAACCACAACCACGCAGAGCATACAACTCCACCCCTTAAGGCTGCCGGAGCCCAAAACCACTTTTTCCACATGGCTGACAAGCTCAGCTCCTAAGTCATTCCCCAAATGTTGTCTCCAAGATGCCACACACGGTGTAACCCAGAAAGCTCCCGGGGCTTAGTTACAGATTAAATACATAATCAAGCACAATTCCCAGCCCTGAATGTATTTTAGAAAAATTTACAACTTAGGGGGAAACAACAGGAACACTAAGGATGAAATAATTTTCCCCCAGTGTGACATTCAGAACTCTCGCAGCTCTCCCACAACATGGAGTATGGTCTGAGAAGCAAGGTACCTCCCAGCTTGACAAACTTACCCAGGAAAGAATTATTTGAAGTAACTGCTGCTGGCTCTGGACTTGCACTAAAATCCAAGGAGGACTTGTCCAGACACAGAGTCTCGACATTTTGAGAGCACATGGAGTTAATGAACTTCCGCACATATGGTGGCCACGGGATGTTACTGAGGTTCTGCTCACAGGGCTCCTCTGAAGGATGAGCACACGGGAAGCACTCCTTCTTTATGTAGCTGGGCTCATAATGGTCCATTAAAGCTACCCTTGGGTCAGGACTGCAACCTTTTCAAGTTGGGACCCACATCAGAAGGAGATATGGTTAGCACATTTAGAAGTCTCTCTAGGAAACAGAATTGGATTCAGGCAAGAAAAATATACCTGGAAGATACGCTTCAAAAGGATCTGGGCCATACACATTGCCCTTCACGTACAGGGGGCCTGGGGATCCCACAAATGGGCAGAGGAATGGATCCGGGGCAGATTCCATGTCAGCTTCGCTGCTGTTGTCAATGTGGCAGGCACCTTTTAAACACAGATCACAGATTGGTTGTATCAGCTGTCAATTTCCCGCCAATTCTGCACTTTCCCTATGTAGAGAAGAAAGCTTGGCCAGGACGTGTTATTAAAGAAAAAGTGCACATATTCATAAGTTTTTTTCCAATTTCTCAAGGCCCATGCAGCTGGGTTTGTGGTAGTTCATTACAGATATCCTTGGGTCAGGACTGTGGCCTTTTCAAGTTGAGATCCACAAATGCAGGGCTGCCCATTAGAGACCTGATTAACCATTCAGCTGGGCATGCCAACCTTGCCACTGGCCCCGTTCACTTTCTAAGGAAAACTGATCTATGTGTACAGCCAGGCTTGGAAGTCTCTATTCCTTTCCTATAAAATGTCACAGATGGCCAGAAACAAGGATTGACATTTGACTGGTGTTCTTTTAGAGTTCTACCTCAAAGCTGAGTTCAGTCAAAAAAAAAAAAAAAATCATGCCACAGTACTTCAATTAAACAGCATGGAATGATACAGCAAGGATTGTCAATAGGGTCTTGGTTAAATCGAGTTGCCATGGTGAGCTATGCTTCTGGGAGGCAGAGGGTGGGTGCACCATGGTCTGAGACAAGCAGATTGTGACTAGGCAATGCTGGGCGCCTCTGGGAGTGGAGACATCTTTAAGCTCAGCCTGTGAGCATCTAAGCTCCCGTTCTATCCCTTTAGGGTTTCACGTGCATCTTAACCTCACCATACTTGACTGGGGTCAGGTCTCTGCTCTTTGCCAATTCATGCTCAGCTCTTCTCTTTATATATCCGTTCTCACTGCCTGGCCAATCCTTTTCTGTAATTATTTGCCTTACCAGTGACTAAAATCTGAAACTAAAGACAAGTCCTCTTCTCTCCCAGCTACAAAGCCAGGTGTAGAGAAAATTCATAACAACCATTTGCGGCAAGAACCCTAAAATGTTTGAAAATAGCTCTACCAGCTTTATACATGCAGAGTCCTTGGCATGTGCCAAGCACTGTGTATGGAGATTTCCTTTTTAATTTCAAACCATCTGTCTGAGAACTGCTACATCTACCTCTGTTCAGAGACTGGGTCTGGACTGAGCTGCTCCTACATCATGCCCCCTCCATTGTTAGCCTCAGATTGATACATAAGGCATCTATAGCAGGGGCAACACTAGCTTTCCTTAGAGGTTTTTAAACCACCTGGCCTCCGAGACTATGCAAGGAATTCTAACAGAGGACATTCAGGGCCAAAGGACATTTATAATGTAAAGGAAATAGTGTATTCCTTGGAGAAACTAAATGTGACTTGACCTGCCTGTTTTATTTTATTTTTTTTTAACCATCAAAAGCAAAGATGTTTTCAAGCATTTAAGAGAAAGACATAAAGCCAGGTGTGGTGGCACACACCTTTAATCTCAGCACTAGGGAGGCAGAGGCTGGAGGATCTCTGTGAGATGGAGGCCAGCCTGGTCTCCATAGCGAGTTTCAGGCCAGCTGTAGCTTTGTTAGAGATCTTGGGTCAAGTCTTCATTATCAGTTTATCAGTTTCTCCTGAACATTACTGTCACACCTGAGCCTTCCCCTGTGACTTCAAAACAGTAATCTATGGCATCTTAAACACTTACCAGCACCATCATGTTGTGGTAGGAAAAAGCTGCCTCCTGAAGAAGTAAGGAACTGGTGATGGCTTCCACTCTCTGAGGAGACGTACCCATCCTGTCTGTCAGCTAATGTTCCCTGAGATGACAAATAACTAGGAATATCGGCTGGTAAATTGGTCTCATCTGCAACCAAACAATAGTACTGCATCAACAGTTTGACCCACAGCTTCCAGGATGAATAGCATAGAGAACTGTTCTGGGGTACATAAACAGTAACACGGGAAGAGCTCATCTGGCCAAACCCAGAAAGGACACGAGAGCTTCGCAGCTCTGGGACATGAGTTCATTTTCTATGTTATCATTTACTGAAGGCACTCCGGCCCCAAATTCAAACTCCACTGTTCAAAATGTTAGGGCTTAAAAACATGAACGGTACCTAAGCCCTTGAAGTAGCCTCAATTTCATCAACGTCAGAATTTTCACATTTCAGTCCTCATAACTAAATTCTTACCTGTGTGTGCACGTATGAAACAGCACACTACACACAACTGCTGGAGTGAGCCAACTCAAAGGCTGCTTCTGGTTCCCCATCCCCATCCCCATCCTGGAAGAGAGCTGGACTACTTCACTCTATGATTTGGGCTTTATCTTGCAGCCATCCTCATATTCTGATTAATCTTAATGCATCGGTTTTATTTCAGGATAGGGCATTATTCTCAGCTAACCACATTCCTGCAGCTTGCAGCAAATGAGTCAACCCTCCCCGTAAGAGGGCTCAGACTGTGAGACACATTTTAGAAGAAACAACTACAGAACCACAAATATACATGACTACGGCATTCCGGGCCAAGCGTGTGTTTACACACCTGTGTTGGTAATGCTGCAATCTTCATTCCTCCGCCTCGTGTGGTATATGATGACCACCCACACAAGCGACGTGCCCACCACACAGCAAACCACGGCTATGATCACGACACCCACGGTGGCCCATCCGTCATCGTCCAAGGATGGGGCGGTCATGTGAGGGGAGTCGCAGGTAGGAGAAGGGATCACACTAAGGCGCACATTGCCTCGTTCGGTGCCAAGGGTATTGGACATTTCACACGTGTACTTCCCAGCATCGCTGACATCTGAGTCTACAATAATCAGTAGCTGGTTGCCTGCTGCAAAAAAGTGCCTCTCGGTCACCACCAAAGGGCTGTCATCTTTGGTCCAGTTGAGCTTGGGGGGTGGGCTCCCGCCAGCGATGCACTGCAGGACAGCCGTTTCTCCCTTGGTGACAGTTCGGTCTAACAGAGGTCGTAAAAACGATGGTGTCTCTGAAAGGACAAGTTTTAAATTTCCTAAATGAAATCTGGTTTCCCTGTAGCGGATAGGACTTGAATGTATTTAATTTGTACACTTCTACAGTTTACTGAATGTGTTTCCTACCAGTGATGGATAAAATGCACCCTTTTTTATCTCGGTCTCCTTCATTAGTGCCAATATTAGGAGATTGGTAGTGGGAAGATAAAACATTTAAAAATTAAAAAATGGATACAAATTATCTCAAGCACGAGAGTGTACTGATGGGTAGAAAAAGTCAAAATGTTTGTATCTTTTAAAGTTTTATTTTCATTGTTTTAAATTGTGGGTGTGTGTGTGGCAGGGTGTGTGTGTGTGTGTGGAATATGCATGTTGAGTACAGGTGCCCGTGGAGGCCAGGGGCATCGGATCCCCCTAGGACTTGAGTTACAGGTGGCCGGTGGCCGTGAGCTGCGCGTCTTGAGTGCTGGGAACTGAACTCTGGTCCTTTGGAAGCAGTGCTTGGTCCCAGCTCTTATCTGATGAGCCATCTCCCCAGCTCCATGCTTAATTTTTAAAATTAAGGTTCTGTGGCTAACAACCATCTGTAACTCCAGTTCCAGGAGATCTGATGATGACCTCTTCTGACCTCTGCAGGCAGTGCAAGCATGAGTGGACTTATATGCATGCAGGTAAACAACTCATAAACAGAAAACAAATACATAATTATTAAAAATTAAGTTTCTTATGCCAGATGCCTAGGTCTATATTAAAATCCTGAAAACCATCTTTTATTAACTGGCATTTGGGGTTATGTTAACTCTCTCAAAGATTGGATGGATGTTGGAAGTATTCCAAATCTGGCAAGTACGTGTTTAGTTAACAAGTGAGGACTCAGACTTCACAGTGACATGCCGGACTAACCAGAGAGAACAGGCTTTCCTCATCTGTTCATACACACATTTTCTTACATATTCTTTTAAAAAATTATTTATTTTTACTATGTGAATGTTCTCTCTACATGTATGCCAGTGTATCTGTGTCATGTGGCCAGAAGAGGAAGTTGGATCCCCTGGAACTGGAGTTACAGGCAGTTATTAGCCACAGTGTAGGTGCTAGGGTCCCAACAAGCTGTGCCACCTCTCCAGCCTTTCTTAACATATTCTTTTCAATGTTAAGACTATCAGAACTAGAGAATTACTCCTATACGAAGGGACAGCATCAGAGCTTGTACTTGGTTGGAGTCTTGGGGGCCGATTCAATATGCAACCCTGATTTTAGAGCTGCCAGGAAGCCATTTGTTCATTTTAGAAAAGGGCGGTGCTTTGCGGATCTTCATTTCTCTCCCTAACAGCTTCTAGCACAGAGGGTCTCTAGGTGAGCCAGGGCCTACACGAGGGGCTCAGAATCTTAAGAAACTGTCTCACCTAGCACAGTCAGCGTCGCATTGGCAGAAACACTCCCTGCGCTGTTCTGGGCTGTGCAGCTGTACACACCGATGTCCTCTATCTTCACGTCCACGATGAAGAAGACATCGTCCTCGGGCATCACATGCATGCGTCTCTCCCGGGCAGCAGGGAAGTCTGTGCCCCCATCCTTTTGCCAGGCTATCTGTGGGGCTGGGTGGCCCACAGCAGCGCACTCCAGGCGGGCCATGGCCCCAGCACGGATGGTGAGGTCCATGGGGGTCTTGGTGAACGAGGGAAGCACTGAAATCACAGAATGCAGGATGATTACACAGTGTTTCAAAGGCCCACCTGCACCTCCCCTAAGTCCATAAGCATCCCAGCAAAGGGCAGGCAGGCTTATATCTAATGTTGAGACAAGGAAACTAAATGAGGTAGAAAGATGAAGCAGCTTGCTCAGGCTTACACAGGTGCAGGTGTGACAGAGTCAGGATGACACAGGTCACAGGATCCTCAGCTTGAAGATGATCTTGCTATTTTCTGGCCACTTTTTAGTTTCCTCAATAACTAAGTGTGAGATCCTGGGCAAATCAGTAAATCTCTAGCCATTCTTTTTCCAGTCTTTCCCGCAGTCTCTAACATTCTGTGACTTTAGCTGTGCTCACAGTAAATATTCTATCCTGCACTCTAAACTGTTCTATGTGCCAGGCCTCAGCAATCCCTTGCTGAATAAATTTGTTAATGGATCATATTCAAAAATCTTCTACCAGGCAGACAGTAAAGTTAAAATGATAAAGATAAGCACTCATAATACAATTTCAGAATTGTAAAATTGTATCCCTGCCACACAAATGCTGATCTGATCCTATTGTTTATTAACAATGGCTACTGTAACTGCATTGAGTGAGCACTACCCAAACTCCAAGGCACTCTGCCAAGTCTTTTACATATGTTATTTTATTTAAGGATTATAACATTTCTGTGTGGTGGCACCATGCTCTCTAATTGGAAGGCAGAGGAAAGAAGTTGTCACTTGCTGAGAGTTACACAGATATAAATCAGGAGTGGCAGGATTCATACCCAGAACTCAATTAAAGGCAGTGTGCTTTAACAGTATACTTTAGGGTATCTCATATTACAGTAGCAGTTTGTCAGTTCCCATAGAGCACAGAAGATATCTGGTTTATCTTGACTCTGGTTCATCCCATCATATTACCATACCAGGTGAGGTGAATCTCACACAATAATTACTGCCTTAGATACCAATAATCACAAATGGTGATTATGTGTAGTGACAGGTGGGTGAGGAAGTGAGCTAGATGGGAAACTATGCAAAGAAAAGAAGGGGTTTGGAGAGAGAGAGAAAAAGAGACAGGCAGGGAGACAGAGACAGAGACAGGGAGAGACAGATGGACCATCAGTGCTGTTTCTAAAGGCTCTTTAAATGCAGGAGGAAAGTGGATCACATACTGTTGACTGTGAGCTTGGCTTTGATGGAGTAGGATGAACCAAAATGGTTGGAGATGACGCACTGGTATTTCCCTTCGCTGGAAAATTCCACATTGCGCAGCCACAGGATGGTGGTGTATTCCATCACTTCGCCTCCCTGGGCTCGGAGGTGTGCATAGTTCTCCATTTCAGCATCCTGCAGAAGTTCATTGTCTTTTTTCCAAGCAAAAGTCATTGGGGAATCACTGCTGCTGGCAGCTGAGCAGATAAAACTCAAGTTGGAGCCTTTTATTGCTGATTGTGTTTCTGGCTGAACCGTGATCTGGGGTTTGGGAAAATCATCTGTTCAAAATGGAGAGAAGGAAACAGAATGATGTGAAAACCTGAGTCCAATGCTGCTCAAATGCCAACTCCAAGAAACACAAGCTGACGGCAGCTCAGGGCTGACCCTTTGCCTGAGTTTTACAGGCACGGTGGCCTTCCCAGGGCTGAATGGCACCCTGGGAAAATGTTTGTATGAAACGCACTCAAGTTAGACAGAGGCAGCGGCTTGTTTATCCATCCTATTACCTGAGAGTAGACTGCTACCTTGAAATGATCAGGAAAGTTTATGCCACATGTCCGGTGTTTTGTATCAGCATAGGAGGAGAACAGTTAAGAAGTCACAAGGGGAATCGGACAATATTCAAAACAGGGATGCAGTGCACAGCACTGGCTGACAGCAATTAAGTGATTATTTCAAGGGACAGTGGAGAGAATCTGCCAATGTTCCCAGTCAAGGAAACGATAAATGTTTGAGGTGATGGGTCTGTGAGGTAGCCCCATCTGATCATGGCATGTCTTCACGTACAGAAGGTAACACTGCACGCTGTACACATGTAAAATTACCATGTGTCAATCAAACATAAAAAAGCAGCTAAGAAACTTCCAGGCTCCTGGGCCAATTTGAATATTATTCTTAGGAACTGCAATTTTTGGCCTAAGTTTTCCACCAAAAAGAAAGCATAAAACTCTTTAAATACCAAGGGCAAATAATCACAATATCATCAAAGCCAGCAATGAGAGGTCTGGAGAGATGGCTCAGTGGTTAAGAGGACTTGCAGCCCTTACAGAGGACCTGGGGTCAGTTCTTAGCACACAGACCAGACAGTTCACAAAGGCCTGTAACTCTAGTTCCTGGGGTTCTGACACTTTCTTCCAGCCTCCTAAGATCATCTGCATGTGTGTGCTGTTCAAACAGACAAGCACACATGCACATATACAATAATAATAATAGCAACAAAAATGAAAAGAGAAATTAATATCTCCCAGATCAGAACCAATATTTAGAGCTGACGACCCACACCCCACTGCGAAAAAAAAAAATCACAAAATGGAAAAGCATGTGCAAGCCAGTAAGACGCTGGTTAGGCCAGAGTGGAACAGCCCATCAATCACTCTGCTGTGCTACCCTGTCAGAGCTACATTATAATTAGAGCTCAGCAACTCTTTCATTCTAAGCCGTTATTTTTAGTTCCCTGTTACTTTTTGGAAGAGTTACCTTTTTTGAACTTCAGTTTCTCAGAGATGGTCTAAATAAACCCTGAAGGAAACTATCAGATCCCCCAACATAAGCCAATGGATAATGGCTCATGTGTCAAATGAACCTTTCAGGTATATGAACAGGAGGCACTGGGCTGCTCTCACTGCTCTAGACCTTCCAGCTTTCAACTCATGCCTTATCGACTGTCAAAACAGACAGCTTCTTCTGTGATTATTTGAAAGCGTGACCACATAAATCAGTGTTCTGATTCACAGTGAAGAAGAAGGAAAAAACCATGGATGATATATATGGATTTGTCTCATGGCACTAGGGAGTTCATATACTGGGACTAAAAGAGTGTGAAACAAAGACCATGGGAAAGGAGCAGCTCAGGCCCTTACAGATGAATGCCAAAAGCTTATTTGGATCCAAAAACTACATCAGAGGTTTTATTTCCAGAAACTGCTGGCACTGTTAAATGCTACAACCTAAAAAAAAAAAAAAGATTGTAGGCAAAACATGTTGAGTAAATTTTTAAATCCCAGCCTAAATAGGTCTGCACTATCTTCTCACACACAAGCATAAGCAAATTTTGATTTCATGTTTTCTACACACATTTACTTTTATGCAGGTTTTCCTGACAGTTAACAGTAAACACAAGTCTAGTGTATAAGAAAGAAAACTCAGTAAGAGATGGAAACTTTAATGTTTAAATAAGGTCTGCTTCTAACTAGCTAAGAGAATTCTGGGTAAGCAGGTTTCAAATGGTGAGATTCTTGGGAGTGAAAACAATGAATCTTTAAAGTATTTATAATAAGTTCAAACTTGACACTACTTATGTTTTACGCACCAAGTTAATTTCTCAATAGCCCATAAATCCTTAGCTACTTTATACTCTTTCCTATAAGCCTATCAACAAACCTCAGTTAAGAGCAAAAACCAAGTTGCACAAGATCTGCACAAGAATGGGCAATCAACATTCCATCATGGATAGGGCAGGGGCTCCTGAGGCCCCACCCCTCCCTAAGGAGCTAGAGGCAGTTAATGGTGGCTAAGGAGGGAGAGTCATGATCCTCAGTCATGTAGCCACAATGCATTGCCCTCACTCAGGCCACCCCCACCCACACTCAGGCAGGTAACCCTGATTAAATGAAGTGAACCACAAAGAAATGACAAACAAAAAGCCATTGAGCAGGAGTCAGATGGGAAGAAGAAAGAGTTTCAGTGGGAGGAGAAGAAGGATGAGAAAGACAAATGGGGAAACTATGATGAAAATTTTTAATATATACATATGTATATGTGTATAAATTTGTGAAAGAATACAAAAGAATACTGATTTAAAAAAAAAAAAAAAGAGCAAGAAGCAGTTAAGAAACTTCCAGGTCCACCTCATCGGTGACTGAGACCTATGATTCTACTTACTTAGGAAACTGAGGCAGGAGGATCATAAATTTAGGGCATGGCTGGGCTACAGAGTGAGTTCAAGGCTACCTGAGAAATTTAGTGAAATTCTGTCTCAAAATTTAAAAAGGAAATTAAAAAAATGTGTGTGAGTATGTGTGCGGGGGGCGATACAGTTTAGTGGCAGAGCTCTTGCCTAGCACATGCAAGGCCCTACGTTTGATCTCCAGTAATATGCACACAAAGAAACCCCCAAGCTCAAGGTCTATCTTTGAATGCTGCTAACTAGGAACTACAATTTTCTCCATATTCTCTAAAAATAATTAGCAGGAAACATCAACTGTAATATCACCAAGGCAGCTATTAATAGTCCATTTACAGAGCCAGTATCAAACATCAGTAAGAGCTTCCACAGCCTGCGTGCAGACTAAGATTTTGGGCATCGAAGTGAAGGGCAAGGTCTACCCTTCAGTCCCCTCAAGATCCCATTTCACCCTTTCCACCAAGCTGTCCTGATGCCAAAACAAATGCGAAGACATTTTAGTAAACTCTACCATCTGTAAAATTAGAATAATCAGCAAACTATAGATCTGTTTTCGTCTACCTCAGCAGAAATATAAAGCTTTATTAAGAGAACATAAATTTATTCAAAACCATTATTTGGACAAATGAGTGGAAAAAAGGAAGAATGAATAAAAATCAAGGACAGTACTTTTACTCACCACACACAAAGCCATCTGGGCTGACAGCAAAAATGCTTCTTCCTTTAAGCAGCTGAGGATGGGCACAACTGGCATTTACGTAGCTCTGAAAGTTGTTCTCTGCCACCCACTGTGGGAGCCATTTTAGTTGGCAGTCACACAAAAGGCTTGATGTGTTTAAATGCCTGAGGAGAAGAATTATATTCAATTTGTTTTCTATGAAATGCAGACTTCTACAAGTAAACCAAACTTAAGTAAATATTAACCAAGTGAGGAATTTGGAAATCAAATACATATATCCCATGCTATGAATATTCTGTAGTCTATCTTAAAATGCATGAACTGAACTGATAATCACTTTTTGCCTTTGTTGTTCTTATTGTCCTGCTGAGGCAGAAGGGCTGATCTATCAAAATTCCTAACTAATGAAAAATGGCTACTATGTTTAGACACCATACTGTATGTGGCCCCACAAAATTAAGTTGCAAATTCAAAACAGAGACAAAGAAACCCCTCACTGCAACCAAAGGAACCAGCTTGCCTTTTTTCCATGGTATAAAAATTAAGTGATGTTAAGAATCTAATGGGGACACATTTTGTAGGCACCTCATATGGCAGTTTCCCTTCTAGGCTGCATTTGAAACTCTGGGAAAGAAAAGTAAAGCTTACAGTTGTTGAAGTTTCTTCATTTGGGAGAATGCATTGCCTTGGAGAGACATGATTGCGTTGTCACTCAGGTCACTGAAAAACAGCAATTCAAACACATCAGACCAAACCCATTGCCATGGTGTATCTTCCAAGATTGGGCAATACTCCCTTATTATTATTCAAATTCACTATTGATTACCTTAAGCACATAACTTGATTTTTCATTAATTATGTACTTTAGGAAATGAAGCACACTTTCTAAGACATGTTTTGTGTGAAATGATTCACATATGCATTAACGCAGTCATTTCTAAAACACCCCACAGGAAGGTGGCGTTACCATGTAGCTTGGCATGAAGAGGAAGATGAAAGATGAACCAATTATTTTCCACTCCAACCTAATTCTGTCTCTCTCTCTCTCTCTCTCTCTCTCTCTCTCTCTCTCACACACACACACACACACACACACCCCTCACTAATACAAAGGCAGAAAGATATTCAGACAAGATGTACTTGCTAAAACAAACATTCCAGACAGGACATTTGTAAAATGAAAGAATATTCTGGGCTGATTTTATTTTTCACCAGTAAATCAAAGCAATTTGAATTAAACTACCAGCCAGGATGGCTACTTTTTTTTCCCAGAGTTCACAGCATACAGAGGGGGATTTTGAGTGAGACAAGTGACAACAGAAAACAAAGACTGAAGGTGCCAGACTTGGATGGGACGCAGTCTGGGAGAGTCAGGGAAGGTTAAAGAAAACTGAAGCAGAGGTTAATACTCTGCTGATCCACTAATTCCACTTTCCCAGAAACGGAATGGGCCAGCTGACAAACCCTTTGGCTAGTTTGCCTTTGAAAATAATCTGTTCCAATAAGTACAGCAATCCTGGCCCGACCTTGCAAAACACAGTTTTGCAGACTCATTCTCTTACAATTTCCACTGCGGCATTGTTGGGGGGTTGGCAAGCCAGAGTTCTCTTAGAACAACTGGTACAGTCTGAAGATGCCACAAGGCAGTTTACAGATAACACATCCATATCTCTTCACTTTCAATACACAGTCCCAGTGAGAGTATAAACCAAATCTATATCTTAAATTATACTTTGTCCACCCAAGTTAACAGACAGGAAAACTTCTCACTACCAGCTCTCCTCAACAGAGCAAGCACTTTATATTACACAAAATTTGCCCAAGTATGAAATGTATACCCACAGTTGGCTAGGTCAGCTGTTACAATACTTTCAGGTAGCTGAAAACTCTCCCCCCCTAAATCTCATTTCAGAAATGTATGCCAAAGATTCCCAAGAAGGAGCACAGACAGGGTAGGCAAGCACTAAAGGGACATACAGTCCTTATGAAGGCAGAGGCGGTCTTCACACACAACTTACATTCCTGCCAGTCCCCAACTGATGCGTCAGGAACAAAGGATGGTAACAGTAACGGCAGGTTGTACATGTGACATCAAACAACATCAACTACAGTCTCAGGACAGTGTTAGCCACCCTCCATCTCTATCACCATCTCTTAAGGACTGTGGGAAACTGTCCTTTTGATCTTTAAAATCCAAGACACCTTAACTGTTGAAAGGAATCAATGACTCTTCAGGCTCTCTACTTAAAAAAATGGTAATGTCGGGGCTGGAGATATGGTTCAGCAGTTAAGAGCACTGGCTGCTCTTTCAGAGGACCTGGATTTGATTCCCAGCACCCACATAGCCGCTAACAAATGTCAGTAACTCCAGTTCTAGGGGTTCCAACACCCTCTTCTGAACTCCTTGGGCATTGCAAGACATTGGGAGCACTTACACACATGCAGGCGATACACTCATACACATAAAATAAAAACAATAAATAAAGTATTTCTTAAAAACGGTAATGGCCATTGAATAGTATTCTTATAAGAATTGAATGAACACACACACACACACACACACACAAACATATCCTGGCACAATGACCAATGTGGAGTAAATATACAGTATGTGGCAGATTGTTTTAAACTCAACATATTACCTCCTAGAAAAAGAAATGAAACTGAATAATGGAGTAGAGTAGTGTTCTTAAATCCAGACGGAAACGTTGGTAAACTTCTCCAGGTAGGTGGGTAAATAAATAGGTAGCTAGACTGACAGATGTATAAATAGATGTACAGATGTGTTTTATGGCACTGGAAGAATATCAACAAAATTATATTCTAATTTGCTTCATTTTTCATGAATGTACAGATAACCATCTTAGACCTCCCTTAGGGGAACTAAGTTCCAGTTACTCACAGATGTTCCAGTGCATCCAAGCCAGCGAAGGCCTTTTTGGTAATAGATCGAATCCGGTTTCCCTGAAGTATTCTAGAGTGAAAAAAATCACAGCGGCAGTTAATTTTAAAAAGCCATTTTAGGAGTGGAACTCATAAAAAGAACTCTTCTCATTTGTGAACAATTCTATTTTTTCAATTAAACAATGTAACTCGAAAAGCTGCAGTCTTGCTATTTCAGTAACAGCTTAACACGAGAGGCAAAGCATTGCACAGAAAACTCAGCCAATATAGGGACTAGGTCCCTCTGCAGTCACACTGGAACACTGCTCTTCAGCCCTTTTAGTGAAGGTTTTGTCCTTCACCTCCTTCTCTGTGGATCCCTTCATCACCAACTGAAAACACAACGTGGCTATCTGCAAGACCATTTGACAGCTACACAGAAGGTGTCTCATCCTGTACTTCTGTTGTAGCACTACTAATGGACAATGGACCCCTTTGTTTGGGAACTCCTATGATCAAAGAGCAATGTTGGTAGCTTTGGCAGCTTCTAATGCTGGAATACGTACGCACACGTTCTTCCACACTGTGATGATTCCTAATGTATAACACTCAAAGCAATTTTTAAGTTCTTATCTAGATAGGTAAAACAGTTATACAAACTGAAGAGTTGCATTTTCTTCCCTTTATCCAAGGAAGAAAAGCTAATTAACACACATAGACACACACACAGACACACAGACACAGACACACACAGACACACACACACACACACACACACATACGTACAACAGCCCTCACTTGGGGGAATGAGCAGGGGAAATAACCAGATGACACACCTACTTCTAATTTCTTAATGATGACAGCTTATGGATCTGACTTCAATTAAGACAAAAATTTTAAGTCAAAGAAGAGTGAAATTATGAGGTGAATTATACTCACAGCCGTCTCAGCTTGTCAAGGCCAGAGAAAGCGCCATTCATGTCTTCGATGGTCCATGAAATTTCATTGTTCTTCAGATCCCTAATTAAAAATAAACATTCTCTTTAGAGACAAGCTTCAGAAATTGGATCACCACCCAGGTGTCCTGCCATTGGTGACAAAATCCTCCTAATCCCCATCATCTCCACCCATTTCAAAATAATAAACTCAGCTCTCCAATGTGCCTCTCACACCCTGAGCTCTGCCCTCATAAAATTTTAAAATTTGGTCCCAAATCAACACAGTCATCCTGGCCCTGTTAAATCTTCTATCAAGATGACTAAACTCTGAAGACTTGAACAACTTCTTGAAAACTGTATTAAGCTTTCAAACCAAGGTTCCCACCACACAAGCAGAAGTGTGCCGAAGCAGAGGACGCATCTTTCCACTCTGTCACACTTCCGAAAGGGACAGAACACTGTTTCTGACGGCAGTGCAAAAAAACCCAGGCTGTTGTACAACATTAAATTAACACTAGAGCGATTCTGCAAAAGGTTGATTCAGTCAACTCTTTTCTCTCTATTAGGATAGAAATCAGGTGATGGAAAACCAGCATGAGAAAAAGGCATCTGCCCTCACAGCCCTTCCTACAGTCTTATAGCCTTGTTGGCTCTGGGTTATTTTTAATCTGTATTTTAGGAAAAAAAAACAAAACAATTAGTGGATGTAAAACTGTTTCTCCCTTTAGCAGCTCTGAATTTCCTAGAGATCCCGAGAAGGGAAAACTGCAATCACCCAGAGAGTCTCATCAGTGGCCTGTCTAATCCCTTTAAGAAACACACATGTATGAAATGAATCTATTTTAATCAAACTGTTCTGGGAAAGATTAAGACCCTACTTTTGAGGCTGTACACATTTCCTTGACAACAACGGAAATCTGCTGGGAGAAAAGTGGGCACATTTGGGAACCAATTAGGTTCATGTACCAAGAGCAAAATGTGTAACTTACAAAGTCTTTAAACTGGAAAGGCCCCGGAAGGCACAATCAGCAATGTAGCTGACTTTGTTGTTCCCAATGTGCAAGGTATTTAGTAAGCTTAGGCCAAGGAAGCTGGAGTCATCTAATCTCGACAAGTGGTTGAAAGTTAGATCTCTGTAAGGAAAAGACATATTAAAAAATAGCTTTTATCATTCTATTCAACACAATGTTTTCCAAAAGATAGGTAAAAATGTAACTACAATCACTCTTTTTTTTTTTTACATTTTATTTATTATTTTTATGTATACGCATGTTGCCTGCATGTAGGTAAGTGCACCCGTGTTGTGCAATGCCTGTGTCATGCGATGCCTGCGGAGGACAGAAGAGGCTGTCAGATCCCCTGGAACTGGAGTTACGGACAGTTGTTAGCTGCCAGGTGGGTGCTGGGATTTGAACCCAGGTCTTCTGCAAGAACAGCCAGTGTTCTTAACCACTGAGCCATCTCTCCAGCCCCACAATCGTTCTATGTTTCTATTTTACCATTCTGTTTTAATACTGTCCAGGTAAACACTATTTTAATCTCAGTAATTAAAAAACAAAACAAAACATGAAACCATGACTACTTTTGCCCATGTGCCACAGACCTGAAAAGAGTAGAGTTGGCCTCAGTATATCACAACAGAAATACAATGACAACGTCGCATGTGAAAATAGCTGTCACCTTGGAAACTCTGTTATGAACATTTCACAGATCAGTGGTAAGGAACTCAGGCTCTGGCACGATCCCTGCTCTTGAACCTGAGGAGAACAAAAGGCAACTTACAGCTCACTGAGCTTCTGGCAGAACTCCCAGGCATCAGGACTGATCCTGTTGATGGCATTCTGGCTGAGATGAAGCTCCTGCAGCATCAGCAGCCCGTACAGCCAGCCCTTGGTAATCTCGGTCAGGTTGTTATGGTCCAGTTGCCTGTATTCACAGTAAGAACCAAAGGGAGGACCCAGAGTTCATTAGCCTCTTCGAAGAGGACATATAACTACAACCTATTACATATCCCTATTATTCCTAAGGTAATTAGCTTTGGGTACATAAAGCCAGCAGCAAGAGATTTATATACTTATAAATTCTCTGATTGTCTGAAACAAAACTGGGTAATAAATGATAACTTCAGTTATGCATTTTGAGGTTTTAACACAGGCTTTCCCATCAGAGCTACTGAGTGTTTACTAAATGCTTCAGGTTCATTTATCTGAGCGGGCACCACAATAACCCACACTTACAAGATTTCCATGTTGCTTAGCCCCCAGAAAGCTCCATCCATAAGCTTTGTTACGCCATTTCTTTGCATTTTCAGAGACTTGAGAGCACCAAGGCCTTGGAATGTCAGTCCATCTACATTTTTAATCTTGTTTCGGTTCAGTTCACTGCATTGGATATTACAATTTAAGTTAGTTCACAGGACAATTAAGTTCTGGAGGTAGTGATAAAACATATCATATGCCACAATATCTTTAACCCAGTCAGTGCTAAACTATACAGAATGCTTCCAATTTCTAAACCTTTCTGTTAAAAAAAAAATTCAATTTTTTACAGGGAGTGAATGTCTAAAATATGTGATATACATTTGGAATAATAAAGAAACTACATTACATTTTAATTTTTAAACTGCTGTCCACTCAGTGTAATAGTAAACAAATTGATATTCATTTTTAGATGATGCAGAATGAGAGTGTTGAACATTCCAGTAAATCAGGAGATCCACTCTGGAGCAGCAACGGCATCCTGCCCCACATACTTGCAAAGACGGTTACCATCTCTCCCAATTCTTTTTCCATCCGATGGTTTCCTGTAGGCAACAGTTCTCCACTTTGGCTGAACACTGGATTCATGTGAGGAGCTTTTAAAGTTCCTGAAGCCTGGATCCTAACCCCAAGGGGTTTTAATGCACTCAGTCTAGGGTGTGGCCTGGTACTGGGTTTTTTTTAAAAGCTCCCCAACTATCTGTAATGTGCAGCCAAGGCTGAAAAACACCACTGCAGAAGCCTGCTCACAGATCATTCTACCATTATTAACAAGACAGTTCTTCACAGCCACTTAAGCTATCAGAGCCTCATGGAGTTGTCGGTATTATTCTCATAAACTACAGCTCCAGGGCCACAAAAGCACCTTTGTACGGGGGCTGCTCAGTGTCATACCGCTTGTTCTTTCAGGAACCCTCTAACATGTCCTGTCAGACAGCAGCTAGCTGAGGTGACTGGAAGTCTCCTTCCAATTCACAGTTTCTACAACTGCAGCTATGAAAAGGAAGGCAGTAGTCACATGCTTCTGTCTAAGCTCTTTCTGCTACACTGTGGGCATCAGAACAGACACCAAGGTTTGGAGGAGGTGAGGACACAGTATCTAAAAGGCCACTTTGACTTACAGGTGTTGCAGCTGAGGCAGTTTAAACATCTTGGGGGGGATGACTGAGATTCGGTTCCTGTTCAACTTCAGCACCACAAGTGTGTTTGCCAAATTGTCAAAATACCCTGGTTCCATGGATGTAACTCGGTTGCTGTTGATATACCTGTTAAAAGTTTGAAGATGAACAGCTCATTCACGTTTCTTTGGGAAGTTGAGATGCGTGTCATCTCTACTACAGACTCTCCAGAGAATCTGACCATCAATGAACACTTAAAATAATTACTGTTTAGGTATCCATGGACAAATGTTGATTAGGTTCATACATATGAGACTGGGTACAGTTTAACAGTAGGGCACTTACTTGGCATGGGTGAAGCCCTGAGTTCCAGTCCCAGTACCAGAAAAATAATAAATAAAAATAAAAAGAATCACACATTATGGTTTGGATGTGAAATGCCCTACATAAGGCTTACATACTTGTTTTCTAATAGGTAGTACTCTTTTGGAAAGTCGCAGACTCTTTGGAAGGTGGGGGTCTAGCTAGAGGAAGTGAGTCACAGGGGGAGGTCCCTTAAGCTTTTATGCTCTGGCCCTACTTCCTGTCCACAATATGACCAGCCAACTCTCATTCCTTACACCACGCCTTCCCTGTCATGATGGATTGTCCCCTCAACATACAACTCAAAAAAAGTCCTTCTTCCCTTAAATTTCTTCTGGTAGGTAGGTATTCAGTGACAGCATCAAGGGAAGTAACTGTGCACATGCATTGCCAGGAAAGACAGATGGAGATATTTGAAGGTTACAAAAATTTATTATGAATATATATTCGCTTTGTGAAAAATTCATTATTAATAAACAGCAATGCTCTAGTTTAGATCATTTTAAAAAAAGAAGCGGTTTGTACCTCATATGGTTTCTTTTGGAGAAAGAGTATCTGATTGTGACCCAAAACTGTAAGACCAGAAAACACAGCATAGCTACTTAGGCTAATAATGAATTTTAAGTCAATAAGAAAGTTATATTTTGATCCAACAGCAATAAAATAGAATTTTCTCTACTTTAAAGTTTTTTTTTCCATTATAATAATAGTTTCATTGCAGGTGAAAGCCTTTGGCAATTTATACTTACAGATACTTGAGTTGTAAGGGTGGAAACGCAGTTTTAAGTTCTGAAATATTGTTGCTACTCAGGTCCAATGTTTCAAGGGACTGAAACCGCTTCAGGTGTTCAGGGAATATCTCAGTGATCCTGTTTCCAGCCCTACAATTAAGAGACACCCACATAGCGGGTTTAATAGTACAGCAAACTAAAAGGAGAAAAATGGTTCTTATTTATATCTTGTTCTTCAGAAATATGAAAAACAAATTGATCTAAACAGTACTGTTAGAAGTCAAACATCAGCTTCACAGCTACTGTAGTCACTGAGTTAGAAAAGATGAAAAACATTCGTATATCAGCTTGAGGTACTACTGAATATATCTGTCTAGCTGGTATACATTTAATGACAATGAGTTTGTTTTTTCTTCTAGGTTGATTTTTTCTGACTACTTCCTTGTTTTGTTAAATGGCAAATGAAGTGCTTAGCACCAAGTGGTTATATCAGGCCCTATAGATCTAATTCCTTCTTCTTTTAAAAAAATTATTGTACTTACTATTATAAATGCATGGGGGGATGTCCACATACCATGGCACATGTTTGGAGGTCAGAAGATAACTTTGCCCAATTAGTTTTCTACTTGAACTTTATGAGTTCACATGGGTTCTGTGGTTTGAACTCAGGTCTCCAGGTTTAGACAGCAAGCACCTTTGCTTACAATGCCATCTTACCAGCCCCACTCTTTGATTCATAATTTAATTCTTCTCTTAGCAAGCACCCTCACTCCACAGGTGCCCATGTCATCTCAGTACTCATCAGTCTGGAGCTGTGTAGAGCCTGGCTGAACAGATCACTTTCTCTTTCAGCAAAGTTTAGAGAATTGACAGAGGTTTCAATCCCAGTGGAAGTATCACAGGGCTTTCCATGTTACAAAGGTACCCCAGAAGAGCACACCAGTCTAAATAATCCCAGACCCAGATTAAAACATGCTAGACATCAAGAATCTCAACAATAGACCAGAACAGACCACAATGGCAGCCACTAGCATTTGAAATGTAAAGAAATGTTCATGGACCAGCATTCATGATCACACACACATACAACCTGCAATGCACATATGTATACATATAGTCACTAGTAAATATTACCAGGTATGGAAGCATACACTTATAATCCTAGTACTCTAGAGGCTAAAGTTTAAGTATTGCCAAGTTCTGGGTGAGCCTGGGCTATATAGTAAGACCATGACTCAAAACAAAACAAAAAAAGTTAGAATTCAGTTTCTTCATTACAGTGTCCACTTTTGCAGAGCTGGATAGCATCAAATGGGACAGAACACGTGGGACATTTCTACCTCTATTCTACTGGCGCTACTGCACTTCATATGGAAGCGGGGGGAGTCAAAGCTCTTAAATGGACATTGGTACCATATCTTCCAAGAGGAATTTGTTAGAAAACAGAAATCAACTAGACACACAGGCCATCTCAACTGCCATACCGGATAAGGTGGCATGGACTTTCTAGATCATCATTTAGAAGAGAAAGATAACATGTTCAAGTAGAAAAGCTAGAACAATCACAGGAAGATTTTCTCTTTACAAGCCCAAAATAGCAAGAGAATCTGAGCTCTGCATCTTATAAAAGCCTCATGGCAATACGTGTACAGTTTGCATTCAATCTTCCCAAAAAATTTAGAAAATCTATTTCATATGTGTATTTCTCTCAGTTAGAAAATATAGTTCATAAGAGTAAAGTCTCTTACCAAAAGCTGGATTTTACAGTGCTTTGAATTTATTAAGCTTTCTTGCATTGTTAATAACTCAGAGCCTCTCTCCAGTTTAGAGGTTATGTGCATCTGTCAAATACCTTCACATAATCCTACACCATATCTCAACAGATCACGCACACCAGTGGCCTCTGCCATATTGCAAATTTCTTTAAAGAAGTTTGTGTTAACTTAGCTTGGTAGGCCTAAATATATGTGACAGAGTACCTGAAAACTAGTGGGGGAGCTATAAGAGGGGTGCAGATAGGGGAGGGCGCTCTAAATATAATTAAAATACAGTGTATGAAACATAAAAATTCAATAATAAAGAAGATTGCGTTTATCCTGCTTTGAAGCAATGTGTTCATCTCACTGTGTTGGAATGTGTATGGAATTTGTGGTAAGCACAGATTAGGTGCCAAACCCTACCCTAAACACTTTACATAGATTATGCCATTCAGTCATAAAAGTTTCTCTCATATAGATAGAATAGATCATCTAAAGTTAGGACACCAGAGCTTTGCACATCTCCAGTGCAACCACTTCTGAACCATCCCACAGAGGAAGTCGGGATTGGACCCAAAACAATCCCGGAAGGCTTATTTTATAGGATATAGGGTATCAAAGCTCTTTTCATAATTAAATTCTTACTATATATGTTCTTTCAGAAAGGTCTACTAGTTTTTACCTTGAATGTATGCATAACTCCTCAAACTGATGTGGAAATCCAACTGGCTCACTGAGCCATCATCATGGATGCAGACAGGATTCCCTTTCAATCTGTGCATTTACCCTTTTTTGGGCAGGCCGGCCCCCAGGGGTTTGTGTGTGTTTGGCACCCACTACAATTAAGATGATGATTTCCTGGCCCTGCAAATGTCAGATGCTGCTTTCTCCACAAGAAACAACCAGGGGGGAACTCCACAGGTACAAACTCTTAACAACAGACTAACATTCTCAAAACAGAGTCAAAACCCACAGCATATTCCTTTTAAGGATTGTGGACATTGTCTTTTTTAATTTTTAAAGTTCAAATGTACAAGAAACTCCATTTTTAAAAGCAATACTATGAAAGGTTAAAAGGTACCAAGCAGACAATGCATGCCTTTAAAACTCATAGTAAAGTTAAAAAAAAAAAAAAAAAAAAAAGATTAGCAGTCCTATGTATGAGTCACAAATTACCAAGCCCCTCAAATTCCCATAAACTCTAACAGACTTTGTTTAGAGTCAAGTCAGCCATGACCTTTGATTGTGACCATTTCCCACATCTGGACTCACCAGTGTACAAATGCCTTGATCTAGCTGTGAGGTAATGTAAGTGAGTCAATTAGTCAGTTTCTAGGCCCCGGAGATGGAATCTGTCCAAGAAACAAGCCATGGGCCTTAGGGTCAGGGTGTGGGAGCTAAACAAAACCACACTTTGAGGGACAGACATTTTCTTTTAAATACATAACCCGGTGTCTGTATTACAAGGGTGTTCTCCTCCAACAGTGGAACAGCACCAAAATGCCCAGATCCTACCCTGTCCCCTCACCTTTGCATCTGCTTTGGGCCCAGGCTGTCTGGAGCTATTCTATCCACCTTTACATAGTAATTCACAACAACAAAACACAAATAGCAGCTGTAGTCATTTTTTAATAATAAATGCAACAAATTCATTTTTCAGAGTAGGGATGGGAGGTCCACAGGTGTCTCTCATGCAGGTCAAATGAGGCTATGAGTTAGATAACAAATCATAGACACTTGGGTTTATATATTCGTTTGTTTATAAGGTAATTATGAACAAGGTATTTAAACTGCCAATTACTTGAGTGACGAATAAAATTTTCCTTGCAGTAAAAGTATGGTCCAGCCAAAGCCAGCAATTTCCTGAACTGCACACCTCCTAAATTGCAGTTTGAAAGTGCTCCATTCTAGATGTGCACAGTGTAGCCTTTGTCAGCTTGGCCTACCAGCACAAAAATCCCTTACAACTGCCAGGATAATAGCCCCTGTATCACAAAAATTGAAATCTGTCCTAATGGAATTGAATCAAATCCAAATGCCAGTTTCTTATTACGTCTTTGACTAACTGGCAGATTACCACCTGATAGGCACCATTTTAAAACAAAAACAAACAACAACAAAAAACTTGCTTTATATCATGAAAGAGAGTTTGAGAGCGAGAGCGAGAGCAAGAGAGAGAGCGAGAGAGAGAGTAAGAGAGAGAGAGAGAGAGAGGTAACTACACGAAGGAAAAAAAAAAAACTTTTATTACCTGAAACTCTCAAAATAAATATATTTCAGTGATTGGGTCACAAATAGCCATTTTAGCACACAAGGATTCAGTTCAGGTCTAGCTTTGGATTTCCTCCAAATAATGGATAAATGCCAAAAATTGATCAACACATTCAAAAGCATCGCAGCTGATTAATATTTTGGGTGAAAAAATGTGCAATGCTTAAATACAAAAACATCTCTCATCCACTCTAACGGCACAGACAAATCCCACCTTTCCATTGTCTGCAAAGGACATCATGGCACCACAAGCCCTGGGAGGTGTGCCAGCCCCATGCAAACCCATCTTAGACTAGGAATATTTGGTCTTCTCTGTTTGTTGATGGTACAGAGAGTTCCGTGGTCAAATCACTGCTGCGGCGAAGTATAATTAGTCCCTTCAGGACAAACAGACCTGCTGGGCATGGTTAGTTAGGAACACAGACAGTTGGTTCCTTCCAGCTTTCAAAGTGGCCACAGGAAAAACAGGAGTCCCAGGTATTTCAATCTTGGCTTCTGAAGTCCAAAAATAAATGGCTTCATTTTGAGGCCAATGTCATCTTTTGTCTGACTTTGCCAAATACCTTAAAATGCAGAGGCAAACATGGCTTCCCATTTTCCTCTGATGGTATTTAAGAGTGCTAGAGGGAAACCTAACCATGAAGAATATAGAGATGCCCTTGACACCCCAAGCTATAAGTCTAGAGGGGAGAACAGTGGGCGAATGAGAGAACTCAGAAGTAGAGTCAGTGCTGTGAGAAGGAAGGGACAGCAGAGGAGTACCAAGGTCAGGCACCTCCAGTGTGGTGGGAAGAGCATAGATAGGTAACAGCTTCGCTAAGCCCAGAGGGATGCTGTTAGCCTCGCAAATGGGAGAAGAGACTAGGGTTGCTCTAAGCAGCAGAAGAAGCATGCACCAGGGGCTAAAACAAGAAAGAATGAAGCAAGGCTTCTCCTTGAGGAAATGAGAGAACACCTGGATGGCTGTGGGGTAGCGGGTTCCTGGGTAGAGAAGATGAAGAGGGATGTAGCCAAGAGGAGATCTCGTAGGTCAAGGGAGGCCCTTGAAACCATGTTAGGCTATGGCTTTTTATCTCAGGATCATCTCTGGGAAGAGGCCAGAGGCTTTCAAATAATAGAGTGATACCATTACATGCATCTTATACAATGGCTGCTCTGGCAGGAGTGGGTAGAAAGACCTGATGAATGACAGGCAAGAACAGGTGCAGCACACCATGTGAGAGACTCCTAAATCAATGTGGGGGATCCAGGATCAAATACTGGTACCATGCCTAGACTCACCGCTCTTCTTCTGGCTTCCAGAGTCTACCCAAGCCTTTGTCCCCCACTGTATAGACTCCTAGGTCTCCAGCTCACTCTGTAACTCTGGTCTTGGGGCCAAGTTCAGCTCTACAGGAGTTTCCATTCACTGTTACGTTTATGTTTTGTGTCTGGACCTTCTAAGGTATGGGGTTCCCTCTGGTTCTGCTAGTATAAGGTGCTGCTGCGAAGAAGAGACCGTACCAGCACATCAGATGTATCTGTGGCCTCCAAATATGGTCCAGCCTCACATACTGGGATTATGCTCCTTTGTTCTGACACTCAGAACATCTGTTCTGAATGTAAACTTGGGTGAAATTAGTAACTGTAAAATAGAGCTGATAAGGTTAGGGACTGGACCACTTGACATGACATGACTGCTTCTAGTTTTTATTCACTGTGATCTCCAGAAAGTGTGTCTCAAAAGCACTCATGTGCTGTTAAGTGAATTTAAATCGTGACAATTTATTTCCAGGGTCAGAAAAGGGAAGATCAGAGTAGCATATCCTTCTAGTGAGGAACTGGAAGATCAGGTTTTTTTCTTACTAGAATTCCTGAACCAATCAAGCTCTTGCTTCTTGATGAATAAGAAACATCTGTCAGTAGTTTCAACTGTCTCCTACCTATTGCACAAGATAAAAGGCAGCTCGAGGCCTTGCAGTTGAGATGTGTGAGAACATGCAGTCCTGGTATTTAGTGATACTATGTGCAGGAGGCATTCTCCCTTCACAGAGGATATGAAACTGTTTTTCAGACATTTGCAGTGCTCTCTCTTCCTAGAATATATCACTCTACTCACACCCCTCCAGTTCTGTTACTGTCACTAACAATGCTCTCTCTTCCTGAAATGTATCACTCTATTCATACCCCTCCAGTTCTATTCCGTCACTCACTAACAATTGCTGGATCTGTGGTCATTCCACACAATCAGCACAGCAAGCACATGAAATGTTTGGTCAACTCTGGCCTGGCCTCAAGGAAATACTGATTTGTATATAAACTTACAAGCAACCAGCTTAGCATCATTTATACTGAAATTGCAAGTTGTTAATGAAAGCACTACACTCTGCAAACATATTAAAGGACATTTATTTTCAACAACTGCCCCCTTTCCTCCTCCTGGCATAAAAAAAGTGTTTCCTTGAGCCTTCCTGAAAACTACTTTGGCTAGAATAACTACCACCCCATAATATTAGGCTTCTTTTAACAGAAAGACTTGGCAGGTGAAGAATCTCTTCTATCCAGATAAAAATAAACAGCCTTTGCTCATCTCTTTGCAAAAAAGATAATTAGGAAGTTTCATTAAGAGAACACACATGTTTAGACTGGCCCACTAGGGCTGTGGCATCAAAGAAAGCCAACTACGGAAACTTCCGAAGGAGGCAGAGTCTTGGTTAAGAACTAATGATACTAACAAGCAAAGGCGCTATGGTATACGAAGCCGAGCCTCAGTTCTTTTCGGCTAAAAGTCAGGTCAACATGGTATAATTATCTTTTGGATCATAAACAGGATAAAGATGGCTATAACACATTATTTTAACACAGAGGTCCAACAATAATCAGGGCTCTTTATATGTGTGCCAGTTATAACACATGTTAAACATGAAAAAAGAAACGCATGTCAAAAGCCCATTCATGCCCATTTGACAGAACCCTTCTTTGATCCCCAAGTCTAAGTCCAATTTAGTCCTCTGTGTAAACAGAAATTGAAAAAAATCTCTCTAAGAGGATGATAAAGTGCAAAGCTACTGAAAACTTATTTTAGGTTGAAATAATTTCTGTGAAATAAAGTTAACTCTGCTTTAACAATAAAATCTTAAAAATTTCTGGGGCTAGGGAGGGCTCAGTGGGTAAAGGGGCTTGCTGCCAAGCCTGACAATCTGAGTTTGATCTTCAGGACTCACATGGTGGAAGGTGAGAACCAACGCCTATGGGTTGTCCTCTGACCTCCACATGTCCTCTGTCCATGTGGTAGGTGCATGTACATATACACACACACAAATAAATAAATGTAATTTTAAAAAATCCTTTAAAATTCTCCCTACCTCTTCTAGGAAGAAGTATTTTCACACATCAGAGCTCTGCTCTGGTTAACCTGTGAGTCTGAGGCTTCCTACTGGTCTGTGATTTACTTGTAACCTCTAATTAATTCATCTTTGTTCTCCTAGAACTCAGGATTAAATGAATGGGTCCAAGACCTAGAAGTGAACAATCTTGACTAGTCCAGGATTAGCTTTAGACTGGTTCACAGAGATGCATAGGAATGACTGTCCAAGAAGCCTGTGGGCACCAGAAACCAGGACACCCCCCTAGCACTACCCACCGGGGCAGGAAAGCAAACACAGAGGTGGCTCCCTACAGGAATGAATCTGCTCAAAGATGCAACAATTCAAACTTCAGTGCTCAGAAAGGATCTGACTCTATCCCTGGTTTCCATGTCTTCATCTGTATCGCTTAGTGAACCTGAATTTTCTCACCTGTAACTGAAGGGAAATGGAATAGAATGAATTCTTTGCAGCTGTAAGAGGCTGGGATTTCAGATTTGGATGACGAACACTACCTATAACCAGAATTGCTACAGTGGCATCTGGGAAGAACTGGCATCCCCTGGCACTGAGCCTTGTTCCAGGAGACTCCTTTTATAATTTGTCCCTGCAATGGCATCAAAATGCCCATATGCCCCATCCTTATCTTTCTTGGTTTACGCTCTCATTTTCCTGGGCCACCTCTTCCATTAGCTTCCCCATATCTGGAAACGTCTTTGCAGTACTGGTAGTTCGGGTGTTCACCATGCTCAGCCAAGGAGTGTTTCTCTCTTGAGACTGGGAAGGCTGGCTGCTCCTCTAGCTCAGTGCTTAAGGTCATAGTTTTAGGAGCCAGGGGGTATTCCCATCCTGCATCTTCAGTTCAATATCATCCAGGCTTCAGCCAACATAGGAACTGGAGGAGGGCATTCTTGAGGCACTGGTTGTAGAGTCCTTTGCTACTAGATTTTCTGTCCAGTGTATGTATGTTTGCGTGTGTGAATCTTCATTTGTACCAAGTAAGTTCTCAGGATGTGCTGCTGCAGGGACACTGGTCAGGCCGCTGTCAGAGAGACCTGCATTTGGTTTTTTTTCCTTCCTCTTCTCAAAGATTCTTTTTTCTCCCATCATCAGAAGTTTCACAGTAATGCACTTTGCTAGAGCTCTTTTTTTCTCTTTTCCACTGTGCTGGCATTCAGTCCCTTTCACTATGGAAATGCATTGCTTCTCAGTTTTAAATTGTCTTTTTCTTTTGCATATTTGGTAATGTCCCTTCAACTTCCATCCCTGTCTCCCGGTGGAATTCGACTCAGAGGAAACAGCTTCCTGGCCCTTTTTCTCAGTTTCCTCCCCTGGTTTCCATCTCATTGTCCTTTGGATTTTTTTTGAGATTTTTCAGTTTTCTTCCAGGTGTTTTATTACTTTGTTAAAAGTAACTATTACTGAATTTTTAACTTCAAATTTCAACTTCCTCAGTGTTCCCCTCTGATATTTTTTTGTGGGATTAGCATCTTCTTTTTGCTGCCAAAAGCTTAGATTTGCTTCTCCTTCCCTTGTTTCTGTACTTTTTTCTATTTATTTCAGACTCTGATTTTAGAAACCCAGAGATAGTTATTCATATTTTTAAATAAAAACTTTTAAAATCACTTAAAAAACCTTACTGAAGCCAGGCATAGCAACACACACACACACACACACACACACACACACACACACACACACATATGTAATCCTAGCATTCAGGAGGCTGAGGTAGAAGGAGTTCACGTTTAAAAGCCACTCTGTACTACATGACTAGATCCTATCTCAGAAAACAACCAAAAATGGATGGGGATATAGCTAAATTGGTATTGCTTGTCTAGCATGCAGGAAGCCCAGGATCTGTTCCTTAATACGACAAAAACAAGGCATGGCGCTGCATGCCTATAATCCGAGTTCTCAGGAGATTAGAAGTTCAAAGTGTCCTCAGCCATATAGCCAGTTTGAGGATAAGCAAGGCTTGATGAGACCCTGTGTCATAAAAAGAGGGGAAAAAGAACTTACTTGGGAGTATAGGTATGGGAGTTGTTGAATGGTGGGAAGAGGACCTATTTCGTGCTGGGTGGTTCCTGTGATCCTGTTCCTCTTACATCCTCAGTCTCTAGGCTAGAGGTATAATTATCTCAGGTGACAAAACCTATCACCCTAAAGGCTAACAGGGAAATAAGTTGGGAGGAGGGGATGTCAACTTCAGCATTCAGGTTTGACTCAGTTTCCCTGACTTCAGAAGAAGTATCCTTCATTTCACAAATTCTAGAGACTTTCTGTTCAAGCTGTCCCGGATATAAACTTCCAATCTTGTGTGTCAGGGTCAGGGCAGTCTGACCTTTGAGTCTGGAGTGGGAATGTGGAGGTCAGGTAGGTTACTTCTTAGAAAAGAGTTTTAAATAATTCTTTCTTTTCAGTCTTATGAGGCACCCCAGCCTGAATTCCTGAAATATCCTGAGGATCAGCAGAGTGTGCTACACACACACACACACACACACACACACACACACACAGAGGAGCTTTCACTTTGGGGGACCAACTCCACTATTTCCCTCTTTTAAGTCAATTATGATTTATCTGCTTGCAAATTTTTATGGCACCTTTCATTTGGACTATATTTTCCCTTTGTTCCCTATTCTCTCTGTTTCTGTTGGTTTATACTTTGAGTGGTTTTCTTTTCTTTGTCTTACTCCTTTCATTTTAAAGTGGCTAGCAGGGAGCAGAGTTGAATGAATGCACTCAGTGTGCCATGTTTAACAGGAAGCCTTCAGTAGTAATTCAATCAATCAATAACACCATTTTTTTTTCTTAAAAATAACCAAAAGAGAACTGTTAACTTGCTTCTTACATTTGAATATGTTATTTTACCAACCTGTACAAGGAACAGTCACTCATGACAGTATAAACCAGGGAACACTTGGTTGTTATTCTGAACCCCAAATTAATAGCCATTCATCATACAGGGGACTGAGTCTATATGTACATGAATTAACTTCATTTTATTTTCTGATAACAGTTCAGAGTAATGGAGAAGAAATATGACACAAGCATGTTAGCTCCACTTGTCCTTGTGAACAGACACAGAAAACAAGGTGGTGGTGATCATGTGAGCAGGTTTATTTATGTACACACTAGAGTTGAGCTTTTTTTTTAACATTTTATTTTTATTTTTATTTTATGTGTATGTGTGTACTGCCTGCATGTAGGTAAGTGCACTGTGTCGTGTAATGCCTGCTGAGGACAGAAGAGGCCATCAGATCCCCTGGGACTGGAGTTACGGACAGCTGTTAGCTGCCATGTGGGTGCTGGGATTCGAACCTGGGTCTTCTGCAAGAACAATCAGTGTTCTTAAGTGCTGAGCCATCTCTCCAGCCCTACTGGAGTTGAGCTTTAGGGATTCCTATAATCACAGAGGTGCTACTGCTCAGGACTGCAACTCATGCAAGAAATAGGCATGGGAACTTAGGCCTAGAGGACAAAGGAGCTGAGTGTGGCAGTGTATACCTGTAGTCTCAGCACTTGAGAAAGAGATACGGGGGAACGAGAGAGTACCAGGCCAGTCTGGGCTACACAGTGATACCCTCCCCAACAAACAAAAAACAAACAAACAAACAAACAAACAAACAAACAAAAAGAAAACGACAAATGGACAGAAAGCTTCATAAAACCTTATAATTTCAAACACGTAAGTAATCTAATTCCCAAAATAAAAGTTTCCTCCCCACCACAGAAAGGTAAGTTCCAGTAACTGGAATCATGGAGTTAGTCACTATGGAAAGGTGCTCAACAGAATGAGCTCTTGCCCCACAAGGGTTTCAGGGAAGGGAGGTCTGATGACATCTCTTTCAGGAATTATTGTTTTGTCATAGAGAAAAATGTCTCTTCCAAATGTAAGCTATTAGGATTGTGTGTAGACATTCAAAACTAACAATAAATAAAATGGATTGTAATAGTTTTATAATTTATCAAAGCATTTCTAATTTTTTTCACATTTTCTTTGATAATTCCATGAGCTTAGGGAATAAGAAAAAGACAGATCCCCTTCAGTGAACTGACTACTGGCCCAAGTCTGTAAGCATCCATTCATCTTTGAAAAATACTGTTGTTGATCCTAGGTCAATGCCTTGTGTGTAACTATAGAGCAAAGAGTGCAGGCTGGGGAGATGGCTCAGTGGTTAAAAGCACTGACTGCTCTTGCAAAGGACCTGAGTTTGATTCCCAGCACCCACATGATGGCTAACAACCATCCTAACTCCAGATCCAGGGGATCCAGCGCCCTCTTCTGACCTCTTCAGGAAATGCAAGAAATACACTCTTACACAAATAAATAAATAAATAAATAAATAAATAAATAGAGCAAACGGCGACCAAATTCAAAAGCATCACATTTTAGTTGTGTGCCTTCATTTGGACAATTTCATAATGTATTTGTTTTTCTATAAACTTTTAAATTTTTCATGCTGAGTAAAACTGAGAGTCCACAAAGAAATGCTTCATTTGTCCTATGCTGTAAGATGCCGGCATCGTGATGATTACCCTCCTATTTCATTCTTCTTACTGTACAGACCTCCCTATCTTCTGGCTAAAGCTATACAACAAGGGAGAGAGACAGCTAGCAGGTGGTATTAAGTGCTAGAAAGGAGGTGTTTACAGTTATAACTGCCTTCCCTTTCATGTTTTGAATTTAGTGCTTAAGTAACTTCCATCCAAAGACAGATGAGATGCTATTGGTTAGAACACTGACTCATTGTTTTGGTCTCCATCAAACTAGCGTCCTGAATCTCTGGCCTACGGAAGCCATCAGACAAACTTAAATAAGGAAGGTAAGAAGTAAAAGTAACTCAACCAGAATAGAGACACATGTTGAATCTTGCCACCCCAGTCATGAAAAGATAACTGGCTGTAACTTTGTTTTGTCTGTCTTGGCAAAACAAGCCTCACTTGGCATACAGATGCGTCCTGGTCTAAGCTATCCCCAACCCTTCAAAGCAGCACTGGAAACAGCCCCTATGAAGCAGGGAGGGAATAAGAAAGGAGGCAGAGTCAGGGTGTCCACTGACAGCACAGACATTTCTGTGAAAACAATAATGGAGGCCAAACCAAGGGAGTGGAAGCCAATTTTATGGGCTTCAAGCAAGATCACTGGGGGAAAAATGTTACCCAGTGGTCACCTTGTCAAGTCAAAAACTGGTTACTTTGGGGAAACAAATTATAAGTGAAAACAAATTGTTGAATATAGAGAAACAGAAAAATTAACTACATGTGGAGCAAGTCATTCATTCATTCATTCATCCCCTCACAAACATGGACCTAGTACCTCCTATGTATAGACACTGTGATGCACTGCCAAGATCATACTAGAATGAAAATAGAACTGATCTCAGATTTTGTGAAGTTTCGTTTTGATGAGAGAAAAAGACAATAAAGAATCCCAAATATACACCTGGAAAAAATGTGTTTTTTACGAAGAGAAGATAAAATTATATGACAAACCTAAAATAGGGTTCAGAAAGAATGGAGGGCAGAGTGAACATTCCATGGCGGAGGGGAAGCCTATGCAAAGAAAGCTTGAGCAGGAACAATATGGCCCATCCCTGGACCTAAGGAAGGACCCCAGAGAAGATTCATCAGGAAGAAAGGATGCTGAGCACCAGACATTTACACAGAGGTTTTGCTCTTGACCTATGAGTAATGGACAACCTCTAAGAGCTCTCAAGAGCGATGACACCATGACAAGTTTATATTTTAAACTCAGTCATTCTAAGTGGAGAATACAAAATCTAGTAAGTTTAAATTCAGGCGAGTTTAATGATTAAACATGAAGGTAAACTCACAACGTGTCACAAATATAGCTCTGTGTATAATAAATTCTTTTATGTGGAAGTCATAGATAAACACTTTAAAAATCCAATAAAAGGATACAACTCAAGGCACTAAGATGTTTCTGTTTGTTTTGTAAGACCTGCGCTCCACAAACACAATAGCATCTGGTTTACACACATGGGTGAAGGCTGCAGGTCTCTCCCATGAGATTCTTTGCATGCAGGAAGACATGAGCCCATTCATCCATCAACAAGGCTGCTTGTACTTTGGAATGAATTTTGCAGTTAAGGTGCTCAAATTCCATTGGTTCCTCAAAAACCCGATGTGGTAAGCACCAGGTATGGGTTGTGCCCACTCAACCAAAACAAAGCTCTTTCATTCCCCTAAGGAGCTTATGTTTAATTTTGGTGAAAGTTGATCCTCAACTTTGCTAATATGTCAAACTGGTGCCCTCTTTTAAAATATTGACTGTTAATGGTTTGGGTTAATACAACTATTTGGGCTTTACCACCTAGTTATAAAATTTTTCAGGTATATCATTACTTGAAGATTTTATACTGGTTGCCTTCCCATGTGCAACTTTATCTCTGAACTACAAACCTATTAAAATAGCCAATACTGTCTTTAAAGCTATAAATTAAATTTGATGAATTATTTAAATAAACCCAGTGTCATTCAACCAAGAAACAGTTTCTTAAGTGTCCCTAAACTGATGTGGTAGTCTGACTTTTGGAATGCAAAGAGAAATACATTCCTATAGGGTTGATTCCCACCTAATATGAGTTGTGTTCACTATATGTAACAGAAAATAGATTCCCCTTGACTTAGAACGGCATCCTAGCAAATACATCATATGTTGAAATATAAGTTAAAAATACATTTAATAACACATCTTACCCACTGAGTACCACAGAGTAAGCTAACCTACCTGAAAAATGTTCCAAACAGCCTACAGATAAGCAAAATCATCAAGCACAAAGCGTATTTCACTATTAGGAGCTATCACATGTTACTTACTAAACTGTACTGAGAGTGGAAGCTGAATTATTGTAGGGGTCTGCACCATCATCAAGCTGAAATACTGCTTATCCTGAGTGGGTCACCATAAGTTAGGGACTGCAATCTCATTTCTCATGGCCTGTTCCGCTCCACCCAACACATCACTCAGAAGCCAGGGTCAGGATGACTACCATTGATGGCCAGAGTCCTTGTGTGTTCCTAATATACCAGATAATATACCACAGGGTTCTGAATACAGAACTACCTTAGGCATCTATGGATGACAAGTGCTTTAAAACTGTGCATTCTAAAGGCTACATTATGGCATTTGGTTTTGAAAATGAAGTTTGGTTTTAAGAGACTCTAGATAGGCTGACTAGACCTCAGTGGATGGACTTGCACAGGAGAACATCTGGGGACAGTGAATTGATACATTGGGCCTTAATATGGATGACAGAGTATACAGGTTCCCATCGGGGAGGGGGGAGCCCTGTGGGAGCATGCTGGTGGAGCTGGGGGTAGAAAACATGGTTAAGATTCTTTGAGATATTCTGCATAAAATACACAAAAAAATATCAATAAAAATAAATTTAAGAAAAAGAAATTTGGTGACTATCTAAAAGGAAAAAAGGGAGAAAGCAGATTCTATGCTGTGTCCATTCATTCCCCTTAAAAAAAAAATAAAAAAATAAAAAAATAAAAACCCTCAACAACTCCTCTCACAATATAAACCAGTCAGGCATGGCGGAACTTTTGGAAGCTGGCTTCATTTATTTCCCAGACTTCCCTGGCACTCATGCTTCGTCAGGCAGCGGCCTCTGCACCTCCCAGCCTGGGATACCTACACCACCACCCTGGGCATCACCTCACTTGGATGGTGTTCACCATCTGTCCTTAGAGCCTCTGCAAAGCACCAGCCAGACCCTGTTTTTCTTTGTTCCCTAGTACTTATAACTGCATGACAGGTGTTGTTACTGGGCTCAAATTCATCACATAAGCACATATTTAGGCTATAAATATTGAGTCATTTCTATCATAATGTGCTTACTTCTTTATTGGCTTGTTTGACCATTTGAAGAAAGCAAAAATTTTATGGCTAATGCACTCTAAATACAAAGTGCCTTCTCTCTCCCATATCTATTGCTGCCAAGATAGTTTCTAAATCCCACCTTCCTCCTGTGACCCTCCTGTTCAAGAATCCACTCTGGCCCACTGCCCTAGGCCTGTGCTCCTTGGCCAAGCCCACCTCCTTGCAACTGCAGCAGCTGTGGCTGCTAGTGCTCCTCAGAGCTCTTTCAAGTATGGAATGCCATTTGATCCTCTGCCGGAACCAGAGGAGATGGATGGGCAGACATCTCTGACTGTTTGTACAGATAAACAAAGAAGATTTAATTAAGTCTGCCTAAGGTCAGACAGGCTATTACTGTGAGCCAGACACAAACCTATGTGGCCATTCCTGCTCAGGGCTCTCCTACTGCTCGAGAGCCCTGTTTCTCTTAGCCTCAGATTCTTCATGAGTGCTTTCTATGTGCCTGGGACTGCCCTGGGCTGAGGAAGAAACTATGAGCCCTAAAAGCCCCGAGTCATACCCTGGAATGAGACGTGACAAATGCCACTGGAGACCACACACACTACAACTGTGAGAGTTTGTGAACCTCGTCAGTTAACTGGACTGGACTGAGAAACACCTAGGAGGTGAACAGCGCACAGGTCTGGTTGTGTCTAGGAAGATGTTTGCAGAGAGGGTTACCTAAGGGGGGAAGACAGCCATGAATAAGGGTAGTACTGCCCCATAGGCTGGGGGTCCACAAAAGAGGAAAAGGAGAAGGCTCACAGGCCCTGTCTCTGCTTCCTGGCCACCAAAACATCCCCTGCTATGTTTCACCAGGCTCTTCCTACCATGATGGATTGAAACTTCCACAACTGTGAGCCAAAGGCCATCTTTTCTCCCTTCCTTTGCAGGTATTGTTACAAGACATGGAAGTCTCGTTTTGACCACACAATTACCACCTTTCTCGAAACTCTACAAAAGCTGTGGTTGCAATACTCCTTGCCATCAAATGTTTTCTGCAGTGTCTAGATAGCTCAAGACCCACGAGAGGAGGGCGTGAGTCTCCTAGCTTCCTGTAATTCCAATTCAGCCCAGATATCAGAGGAATAAGACACGATGGAACCACGACACCCATGTTAAGTAGGACATCAGCAATGAGGAAAGTCATCTGTCATCAACAGTCCTTAAACAGAGCCAAGGACTTGGGATAGATGCTCCTTCTCCCTTGCCACATGAATCCAACATGGCTGGTTCCTTTCAGAGTGGAGCAGCTCAATTTTGTGGGGCTATATATGTGTTGTCTTTACTATTGCCTTTCACTTTTAATTTTTGGTTTAAAAATTGATCAAGTGAAAGGCACAGGCACATGACAAACCTACATTTCTGAATACCAAAGTCACCTGG
Organism: Nannospalax galili; assembly: GCF_000622305.1. NCBI lineage: Eukaryota > Metazoa > Chordata > Mammalia > Rodentia > Spalacidae > Nannospalax > Nannospalax galili. The sequence continues at coordinate 4,446,138 of NW_008349000.1, read as the reverse complement.
ACTTACAAAGGCAAAAGAGCTTTAAAGGGGGTTGAAAATTCCCACTTCTTATGTACTCTGGGCAGGCTCTCACTGGAGAGTCATGTGCTGAATTCTGAACTACTTAAATTACTTCTCTCATTATTTTTGTCTTTTAATTAGTATTATTGCTATTGGTATAATCTATTATTATTATTACTATACCAAGCATGCACAGTTGAACACTTTCCACTGTAAATTTTTAGCCACAGGTTCAGACTATGTATATACAGGATCTGTCTAAAATATGCTAAGTGTGTATGGCTTTCCATAAATATTCCCTAATTCATATATTAATTAAGCACTAACTATACACTATGTTCCTGCATTAGTATAGCCAGAAACACATGGAGAAAAGAATAAACAGGATTATATGATGGCTGGGTAACAGTTGGATATACAAGGTAAGATGTACCTGAATAGGGCAGGGCAGGCTTACAGGAAATGAGCCCCAACCTCAGGCCCTTACTCAGATCTCACTTTACTAGTGAAACTCTCTCTGCATCCCACTGTAATGTTTTGTTTGGTTTTGTATGGCTTTTTACTTTTTAGTTATTTGTATTTTGTATGTGTGTGTGCGTGTGTGTGTGTGTGTGTGCATGTATGCAAGTGTGTGTATGCAAGTGTGCATATGCATATAGATGTACATGTACCACAGCACACAAGTGGAGGTCACAGGACACCTTGTGGGAGTTCTCTCTTTTTACCACATGAGTCCTGGGAATTCACCTCAAGTGGTCAGGCTTGACAGCAAGTACCTTTACCCACTGAACCATCTCACTGACTCTCCCTTTTTAAAGTGTTCAACCTTCTTTGGCCACACCCACTTCTCAGACTTCCTCTTTATTTTTCTCTCCAGGATTCACCCCTCCCCCCATGATATTCTTTCATTCTGCCTTCTTCCTTCCACAAGAGGTGAAGATCCCTGATGTTCTGTTCTCACCTGAGAACTATAACCCAATACACAGTAGAACTTGGTCCATATTTGCCTTTCCTGACCACCTCAAAGGACAGCTGCCAGGTGCTTTAACCACAAGTTTATTGTGATCCAAAGTCACTTTTCCTTTAAAGTTGACTTACTGATCTGCTTTTCTCTTTCTTCTCATTAGAATGGAAGTTTCATGGTAAGAGGGAGTCTCTCTGCTCTTTCACTCTTTCACTTGAAGCATAGCCTGGCACATAAGGTGTATTCAATGCATGCTGAGTGAATGGATCACTCACTACCCTCTCCACCACCATCACCACCATGGCTCCCATTCCCTGAGCACTCGATGTGTCCCAGATGGCTTTAAATGCATTCTCTCCCCAAATCCTAATGATTCCAGGAGACAGGCACTGCTATTAGTCTTGCTTTAAGCATGGGGGAACACACACAGAGCACACACTGATTCATGGGGGCAAACCTCACTGAGGATGGAGCCAGGAACTAATCCCAGGTTACCTGATTTGAGCTTTACTTTTTTTTTTTTCTTTTGTTGTGCGGAGGATGTGGGGCCTTGCACATGGTAGGCATAGGCAAGCACTCTACTGCTGAGCTGTGTCCCCAGCCTTGAGCTTGGTTTTTTAATCATCGTTCTACTGACCTGACCCCACTGTAGAAGAGGGTACCACCACACTTCCATTCTGCTACAGGGTCTAGCTGTCTCTCCCCCTCATTACCCATATACTACCACTAAGTTGCTCTACACTAAAAAGCCAAACCAACATTTTCAAATACTGGATTAGATCATCACACTGTTATAAATCTTCAAACAAAAGAAAACAAAACCAAAACCCTCTTCACTGGATCTTTCCACTTTCTATTGGATTCCACATTTCAAAGTGCTACCAGAAAAGATATTCAGAGCTCATAAGAATTTCACTGGGGGAGGGCAGTTGAGGTGATAGCTCAGTAAAATGCTTGGTGTACAAGCATAGGGACCTGAGTTTGGATTCCCAGGGCCCACATTAAAAGCCAGGCATAGCAGCACATGCTTATGAGTCCAGGGCTTAGGAGGAGCCTCAAGGCTTCCTGGTCAGTCAATCCAGTCAAATTGGTGAGCTCCAGGTTCACTGAGCAATTCCATCTCAAAGGGGAAGGTAGAGAGCGACTGAAAAAGACACTCAACACTGACCTCTGGCTTCCACATTGCACACATGTACACCTCCACACAAGAACATGGAAAGGATGACAATGTCATTTCTAGATAAAGAACATGATGGGCTTGGGACAGGCACTCTACTTTTAAGAGATAAAGGAAAAAAAAATCCTATTTGATTGTGAACTGAGCCTACTAATTAGAGCTGATCAAAACGCAGAGGACAGCTGGGTTACAATGGATTCTCCTAAACCCACTCAAACCCACCAACAGAACAACAGAGATGCTCAAGGAATGAGGTCAGGGAATTTCATTTTTAACAAGAACCCCAGAGGCAACTCCACCAGCCAACGGCCTAACATTTTTTACCTCCAGCACACTCGGCATCAAGAGTCAGACCCCACCGGCTCTTTCAGCAACCATGTAACCGTAAGTCGATTGTCCCTAACTCATGTTGCTATCTTTTACTCATGTTATAGGTTTCAAAAGCGCTTGATATCTAAAGTCATGCCACAGCACAGAACAGAAACCGGCACATGGAGAGAAGCAGCTTGCTTACGCTAGCTAGGTCAACAGTTTTCCTCACTGCAAGGATTATTCCATTTCTTAAAACAAGAAAGAAAAAAGAAAACCTATCCTATTATAGCTATGAAATGATGAGAGGGAAAAAAAATAATAAAGACACAACCCAAGATATACACACAACCCAAGCCCTGTCCCTAGCAAACCAATACCAGTGAGTTCTGAGCTAATTCTGTTTGGGACTTTAGGGAAAACATCTACTCAGGTCTTTTGCATTCTAAAAGACCCCTTAGCATGTTAGAGAGAAGCTTTGCTAATGGGATGCTTGTACTGGTCAGCTTTAGTGTCAGCTTGACACACCTTGGTTGAAGGTGCCTCAACTGGGGAATTGCCTTCATTGGACTGGCCTGTGGCCATGTCCATGGGGCACCTTCTTGATTGTTGAGTGATATGAGAGGGCCCAGCCCACTGTAGGTGGTGCCACCCCTGGGCAAGTGGGCCTGTGTTGCAAAAGAAAGCAGGCTGAGCAGGGGCCAGGGGAGCAAGTCAGTAAGCAGTGTTCCTCCATGGCTTGTGCTCCAGCTCCTGACGCCAGGTTCCTGCCCTGAGTTCCTACCTTGGGCTCCCTGATGAACTGTGACCTGGGAGATGTAAGCTGAATAAACCCTTTCCTCCTCAAGTTGGTAGTGGTCAGAGTGTTTTGTCACAGCAATGGAGAAACAAACTAGGGCAATGTTCAATGACCCTCCACCCAGCATCCCAGGTCCTTAGCATTTTCCCAGGGCTTTGGCACAGTCTATCTGAATTTGTCTTTGGGACATGGGATATCATTTGACCCAACATTAGTTTCTGGCTTCTACAGCTAAAAGTACTGAACAATCTAATCAGGTGGTCATCTCTAAAGCCAGTCACTCCAACTGAGACGTGCCTGTGGCCCAGACCAACAACAGCAGGAAGCTGGAATATAATCTTATATCCTCAAGACCTATACCATATGTAGATGGTGTATCATACATACAATTTATACAAAGATTGTGAGATCCCTTTTCCTTTTCCTTCCTTTCCTTTTCTCTCTCTCTCTTTTTTTTTTTTTTTTTTTTTTTTTTTTTTTGAGACAAGGTCTTACTATGTGGCCCTGGCTAGTCTGTTATGTAGACCAGGCTGGACTCAAATTCACAGAGCTCCACCTGCTTCTGCCTCCTGAATGCTGAGATTAAAGGTGTATGCTACCATATCTGGCCAATGATTGATTGACTGATTGGTTATTTTTATTTATGTGTAGTTGTGTGTTCTGTGTGAATGAATGCCACATGTAACAGATGCCTTGGAACTTAAGTCACAGGTGTTGTGAGCTGTCTGGCACGGGTGTTGCGAACTCAATTCAGGCCCTCTGAAAGAGCAGCAAGTGCTTTTAGGAGCCATCTCTACAGCCCCTAATTTTTCCTTTCTATAACACAAAATTTCAAATTATTTAACTTGTGTAAATAACCCATAAATCGTTTGCTTTCAGAAATTCTAAAAAAAAAAAATGAAAGAAAAAAACACTGATAACACAGAGGTCAAGAAATTCTGGAAACTACTTTGAAAAACATGTGACTTAAATATAGCGTGAAGGCAAGTATCTAATCTGAGTCATGTCATGTGGTTTAATACATTTTTTGAAGTTTGAGAAATGTATTTAAGTATTAATATCTAGCTCAGATGTTTTCAGGGGTTTCTCCCCTGAAGAAGAAAATGTTCCATCTACACAAGATAATATAGAAAATATTAGTACTTTAGAAACAATAACTGCACGTTACAATATCCCAAAGAGTCAGCAGGGGAAAATAAAGACTTTGTAGAAGGAAACAACCAAGAGAGGCAAATTTTTAAAGACATTTCAGAGTCATAAAAAGAACTCTTCACTCCCATGTTGCATGAGTACGCTCATCACATAAATCAGTCCTCACAGACTCCTCGTAAGCTAAGTCATAAACGGGCCCATCATTATATGTGTCGAACAAAGCTATGATGGGTCAGGTATACAAACCGCTGAAAGGGAAAGGAACTGAGATTACTGAGGCTAATTTGACATGGGACACTCAGTCAGGCTAAGTAGCATGGAGAAGAGTCCAAATGTTGAAGGTTTGTAACTTTTCATGTGGCATTCTAGATTTCTAATTACAAGTGACTGCTTTAAAAGGTGTGATCATTGCTATTTATTTCCAAGACAATTTCAGAACTTCCTTATGAGTTCTTAAGCTTTCAACTCTACACCATACCAAACTACAGACTGCTGCCCCACCCTACTCCGAACACAAAACACTGCAGACTCTCAGCTACCACTATGCCAGGCTCTCCTGAGCATGCTGACAGAATGTGCCAAAACACAGGACAAAGCCAGTAGGGTAAAGTGGGATTTTTAAAAGGTCCTTTGGTCAAACAAGAACGGCTCCCGATGCAAGATACCAAAACCAGTATTCCATTCAGATTCCAATAAAAAAAGACAAAGAAAATGAGTATTAATACTGGTATGAAAACATTTCTTTAATTCAGTGTTTATTTGTTAAATACCAACTGCTTTTTCTTTCATTCCTTTCTGGTTCTGATCTGTGGAAAAACCACATCAGTATCAAATGTCACTTAGGTCTTATTCAAACAGAAGAAAGCAGACAGAGCGGCTGCAGGGTGACTTGGCTGACCTGGGACTTCAGTAAAAACAAACCACTATAAATCACCAGATGTAAGCAATTGGAGAGTGATCACTTTAATTAATTGAACAGCTTTCCTGAAATTTACTGTATAATTTCAACCCTCCCAACACCTTTACCAGAAGAAAGGCACAATGGTGGTTTTTATTAAGTTGTATAAGGAACATGTTTTTAACTTCAGTGATAAGTATATTTTTTAATTATTCAAGATCAAGATGGGAAACTGCTTACTTTTAGAATTAAATCTGGACTGTATTCAATGCTACCTTTAAATTCTGGAAAGTCAAGGTTATCCCCCAAATATCTCAATACATGAATATAAGCATGTTATCTGCACTAAAAACACAGGAAATTTAACACAATTTTTATTGAATTTGAAGAATTTGCAAAATAACATTCAATGGTATTTCTGACTTTAATTAAAGATTTAATTTTAACTACATTGAAATTTTCAGTTGGGGTTTCTAAACCCTGATGGCCATGCCAAGCACCATGCTTAAAAGTCAATATCCCAATGGCATATTACCAATTCCCATTAACATCAGAATGTAAGTCTGATAACTCTCCACTGGCCCTACAAAGGCATAATCCGTAGGTCCAATGCCAACCACTGAGCAATACCAGAACTACTGGGCCACAGACTACAGTCAAATACAGGAGCTGAAAGAAGCTTCTTTGAATCTCAGAGACAGGTTTCATAATGATAGCAGAGTGTAAAGTGTTTTAAGGATGCTCAAAGGGATACAATTCAGTGGAAGAGCTCTTGCCTAGCGGGCACGAAGCCCTGGGTTCCATCTCAAGCACTGAAGTAAACAAATAAATAAATACTTGACATTTAGGAATGGAAAGTAAGTTAAAGAGGCCATCTTTATTGAACACCTGGAGGAAGGGTTCAAATCCTACTTATACGATCCTTACACTAGTCTATACAGAACTTCTCCTACCCATGGCTACTATAAACATGCATGTGATTGTTGTCGATATTCACTTACAAGGAGAACAGTGTAATGTTTGCTGCAACTGGTCCCATATTTGGAATCGTCTCTAATTCATTATTGTTCAGTTTCCTACGAATGCCAAAAGGAAAAGAAAAGTACAAGCTCATTAGGTTATCTGCAATCCATAGACGTGAATACAGTATACATTATTAAAATACAACTCCCAAGCTCAAGGTTTCAATAACTTCTCATAATCCAAAGATTCCTCCATTGAAATGGTATGAGAGGTAATATATTTCATGCAAACGTCAAACAGAAAGACCTAGGACTCACACTTCTCGAAGGTTTTGAAGGTGGCTCAGGGAACTTGTCTGGATGAAAGATAATCTGTTGTGACTTAGGTCCCTGTAAGAAAACAAAAAAATAAAATTATAAGACATCTCCAATAATCACTAATAGTGCTTAATGATCCACAGGCTGAGTGTGCTATGAATTAGCTCTAGCAACAGCAGTGACAAGCAGAGAAATAACTGGCCCACTCTGTCTACAAATGGACAACCCAAATCCCAAACTCAAAACTACAAACTCTGAAGACAAACTTAATTTAAGAGGCTGGCAGATTCAAACCCTTGAAGCCCACAGCATTTTTAAGAGATATTTTTGGCACACGGTGAACAGATCTTTTGTGAACTGAAGTTTGCTTCACCCTCCCATCTCCCCACTCCCAACTTGATATGATGACATCATAGCCCATGATGCCCAAAAGTGGTTAATGGGGCAGATTGCTGAAACGAAGCTTCTGCAGAAATGTTTTTATTATCACAGAATGAAATACCAATGTCCTTTCTGCAGTCAAACAGAATACAGGTTGCTTTCCATGCATATTTGTTTCTCTGGATTAAGGCACTAGATTATTTCAACTATGGTGCGTGTATGCATGCACACGTGCATGTCTGTCTGTCTGTCTTTACATATGTACATGCTCAAAAGATTCTCCACAACCTGAATCCTCTGCATTCACAAATTCCCTGAATCACAGTATCTAGGAACTTACACGACTTAAACCACCTCAACCATTTAATGTTAGGCAGATTGTACAAGCACCTGTAAATATATTTCAGTCACTAAAACAAATGTGGTTTTTACTCAAAGGCTCAGTCTAACTTAGTAACAATTTCCACAGGCCATCAGTACCACTAAAAGCAACAGACTCGTTTTATATACAGTACTTTGGGTTAGGAAATCAACTGAGCACTGAGATTTGAAACAGGGAACAAAATCTGACAAGTGTATTTGGTTATATTCTCTGCATGCTTTAATACCCTGCCTATATGCTTCCAAACTGTGTAATGAAGATGAAATGGCTGAATAACCCACTGGAAACTAGGCTCAGCCACAGTATGACTTCAAAACTCCCCTCAGGGAGAGGTAAACTGACAGTTACTAAATTAATTCTTCAGTGTTTAAAATGAAGACTTTTAAATAACTCAAGTTTTGAAAAACCAAAGATAGTTTATCAAAAGCATGGAGCCTGTTTCCTGCATCAGAATGCCCTCCCACAAACAATTAAAAAATAGAAATCACACCTCCAGGGAAGCGGTGTTACTTAGCCCTTAGTCAACGATTAGAAATCAAAGATGCTTTCAGTTTTCCAGTTTTTGTTTTGAGAGTAAACTTGGATTCGTATGTTTCACCTTAAAAAAAAAAGGAACCTGCAAAGATTTGATTTGAAATATGTTTGCTTAAAGACCTACCAGACAGTAACAGACATGAGTAGATTTGTTCTGGTAGAGTTATAACATGAAAAAAAAAAATCTGGCGCAGTCTTTAAACTATAAAAATCCTGCAATTACAGCCACTGCTGTGCATGCTCACCACGTTGGCTACAGCCAGACACTTTCCCTCCGAGGCCAGCCCAGGTCCATCTGGAGTTCATCAAGGAAGCCGTGAGCCCAACAACTCACGTTAGCATTCAAACAAAACCTGTGTGCCTTTAGCACCCCAGACAGTCACAGATTGCCCACATGGTTTAAAATACAACCAAAGAAAGTCCTTCACCTGGGACTTTAGCCCAAGTCTCATAGCAAGTCATTTGGACCTACTTAACTCAAGAAAGCTGAACCTGCCTCCCCATTGTTTCCTGTATTTGAAAACACAGGGGAACCAATCTGGTATTTACATTTAATACAGTACATTTTCCTTTACATTGAAAAAAAAAAAAAAGGCTAAAAACCACTCTTTGCTATTATTGTAAGGGCTATTTCACAGGGAGAACCTGGGAGAAGAGATTTGAGAGCTTAACTTTTTTCCACCAATAATAGGATGAGATTCCCCAACAGAAGACCTTTAAACTGAGAAACTGCCTTCAGAGCCCAGTTCACATTGGGGGAGCACTAGTTTCTGATTTAGCAGCAAGAGCTGGCAGCCTTAAATATTTCAGTTATTGCAACATGCTTCCATCCTTAAGCACCGTGTACTATTAAAACCACATTATATGTGGGAGAAGAAAAAAAATCACCCCTTAAGTGACTTTTACTGCTAAATACTTAAAGCCATGAAACTTTTAATGTACCTAAATTTAGATCTTAATGTAATATACATTTCAGAAATCATTACCCTAAAGTTAGAGGATGACACATTTTCCTAAATTTTCCATATATTGTTTTAATGACTAGGCCACTAAAGAATGATTCCAGACATACAACGCCAGTGTTTTTCTTAAACCCAGGACATAAACTATTCAATAAGAAGGGCAGATTCTTCATTTTGCAGAACTCCATGAATGAACATTTTCTCCATGGAACCTTTTATAAAGACTTGCTGTAGTGAGGTTAGTAAATGGGAAAGATGGTGAGGTAGAAGATTGTGAACTATTTACCCAGAAAGCAACTGGGCAAAGACTTGAAAACTCCAGGTCCTTGTGTGTGGTAGAGTTGAGTCGTTCTGCATTTTATCAAGCCAATGACCATATGTGAAAATCATTAATTTGACAACGTTTGGTTCCAGATATCATTTTCTTCCTTTTAAACATTTGGAAAATCTGACTTCTAACTTAAATTTGAAAATACAAATACAGCATTGCTTCTTATCAACCCCACTGGGGCCTGCAGGGCTGCTAATTCAGCAGAAATCTGGAAAGCCGAAAAACAAAAAGCCAGGCTGTAGCTGTTTTAAGACACTGATCCAAAGCGACTCATAAATCAGCCTGCTATGCTCAAGTTTTAGTCTGGAAAATATAGAAAAACAGCTGTGAAAACCATAAGGACTGTAAGCCCTTCCCCACCCCCAATTCCAGTCTGTGCCAGATTTATAACAGGCAACACCAAAGAAGTCACACCAGCACAAACCACCTTTCCGACTTTTGCGTCAGCCCTCTTGAGAACTTAAATATGTCTACATGATAAGATAAATAATCGGAAATTCCAGTGAGAATTTAATAATACTTGAACTCAGGTTGGCAATCAAGCCATTTTCCCCTTTTGGTTAAATAGCATATTTTAACAAGCCCTCCTCTTCAGGTTCAAAAGTCTAGAGGCACAAAGTTTTAGAGCAAGGTTCCAAGCAGTTACTGTTTCAACAGGTTATTTCTGAAAGGAGAACCGAGTACAATATTATTATTGTTCAGCTCAAACTATACGGCTTTCCCCACAAGGCCCGTCTATGGCAATAAGTCACAACTGGAGAGAGTGCAAAAGATATACACATGCACTCACGCAGCAGCAGACTTCCTTGACTGGCAGATGCAACAAAGGAAACAAAAGGCAAACGTCACACTCTCTCTGAATAGTGCTTTCATAAACAAGTCCAAAGACAAACCTTTGCTATTTTAATTACCGTGGAAAGAGAAGCTGTGAGGAGCAAGATGCATTTTTCTACTTACTCCCTGATCTTTGAAACATTCTACTTAACAGCTTTTCTAATTATGTAAAATTTAACTAGCAGCTTCACACACCTCCTACTGCAAGATGCCAAATACCAGGGTAAAACTCAGTGGCACCCTGCTTTTTGTTCCTCTCAAGAGGTGAAGGAGAGACCTCTAGAGCTCTGGGCACAAACAAAAGAAACTGACAGTAAGAACTTAAGACCACATGGTTCAGTGACACCTACAAGGATGGTCAGAAGTCACAAAAGTACAAGAATGACAGGCTGTTCAATGAGTGATCACAGCAGGGCTTCTGACAACAGACTGCCGGCTTATTTATACAAGTGGAACTTATTTTCACATACATTTAAGGAATGTGGACTTGTACTGAGACAATTTACTGCTGGCGGAAATGTAATTAAAGACTGTGCTAACCAAATAAACTGTAATTTGTTTTTAGTGTGCCACCAAATTATCTGCAAAACAAAATCCTAATTAGGTCAGCTACTTTTAAGACAATGTTTAAGTAGGTATTGAATCCTGCTTAGAAGTTGAGTTCAACTCAACTTCTAATCAAGGTCCACACAGTTATTTCTTTGACAGACATCTAAGTTCACACAGTTATTTCTTTGAAAGACATCTAAGTCCATAAAAAATAAAACTGCACTCTGGGATCATGCAGTGGGCCACTCGTTGAGAAACTATTGACTACAGGTCGATTTAGGGAAGAAGGATCTCTAAGTGCATGGGGGAAGCACTGCCTTGACTTTCTCTCTGGTCCCTGCATTATTCCTAGGTGTTTGCCTCTAGGCATTCACATGCTCAGTTCCATATGTTGTCAATAGAGCCATTCACATTTCATGAATGCAGCGTGACCTCTACTAGAGGCAATTGAATAGAATTAGCCACAACTAATTGAAAGTCTTCCTGCTTTAGGTTAAAGTCCTTATCTCCTCCTTCATGTGTAATAAAAACTACTAAATGAGACATACCATGATCAGCGATTAACTATCAATCCAATTCTCTTCAATTCTATTTTCTTATTAAACCATGTTTTTAAAAGAGCATACAGTTTGATAGTCAACAAATTATAATTGACAAATAAAAGAGTTTAGATTAGCACACTGATATAAAAGCAGTTTCTTCAACTACCTGGTCAAACCCTTCAGCCACCATTGTTAAGACCTTCGATGGTCTGCCGTTGTTTAAGAACTGAGAATTTCCACTGCAATTCCACTAGGCCCAAATCGAAGAATCTTAAGTATGAAGTACAATTCGATTTCTTTTAAACGGGACTACTTAAAAATATACAACGTTTGCTTTTTTGCTCATGGCTTAAACATCCCTCCAATTTTAACAAAATTAGGGGTTAGGAGAGAATACAGTGAGTTGACATTTGGAAAGGGCCGCATTTCCAAGGATATTACATTTTCTTTCTTGTTCCTCCACAGAGCTGGCAGTGGTTTCAGGTTTTCAGACTCAAATCCAAAATCTGTATTTCGGCGAAAATCCAAACACTTGCATAACAGCACTCGGCGCTCTCCCTAAACCTTCCAGTCTAGGAGCTACAGAAACCAGATCAAGTCCTCGGTTCTGAAACGCCTACTTCCTCCCTTTCCTTATCTACTGATCTATTTTTCCACCCAACTTCTCACCGGACGGTGGACGTGTTACCAAGTGGCCCAGGAGGGAGGCTGACGGTCTGCTAATGTGAAATCTGGCACAGGAAGGAGAACAAAAGTATGCGTACCATCGCTAGAGCAGCGGCCCAACAGCAGGGAGGCTTGCGTGCCCTGACTGGCAGGCCGGGATCCGAACCCAGGGAGATGCTAGAGCCGGGCCAGTTTCTCACATGCACTCAGAAATAAACTTGCGGAGTCTGGGTGGCCCCTGCAAGTCGCCAGTGTCCCCTCCCCCGGCTCAGGAGCAGTCTAGTGGCCAGCGCCAAGCCCCCACCTGCGTGGTACCGGGGAGGGAGACTGAGTCCCCGCGGGGCTCCACCCACGGTCACTCCACGCGAGCACCCCCGGGGGTGCATCCCCTTCGCCCCGCGAGAAGGATACTCACAGCCGGGCGACCCAGGCCGGGAGCGACTGAGGAAGGTGCTCCAGCCGGCGGCGGCTGCAGTCCAGCAGGTCCCCGAAGCAGCGGCAGGGAACCGGGCACGGGCGCTGCTCCGCATCCTCCAGGCGGCCTCGGTGCTCCTCCCGGGCCGCGCGCCCCAGCCCCGCGCACAGCAGCAGTCCCAGCACCACCGCGGTCGCTCGGAGCCTCCGCGCGCCCATCGTCCTGCGTGCCGCGGCCCTAGGCTCCGCGGCCCTGTGCCCGCCCGGACTGGCCAACCCGCTTCCAGCCGAGCCTGGACGCGCGGATCGAGGCCGCCTGCTCCTCTCCGCGCCTGTGGGCTCTGCTTCTTTCACTCCCTAGGGCCAAGGCCTCGCATGCCCTGGAGCGGCAGGACAACCAGCGGGGAAGGACGGCCAGCGCGGCAGGGACAGCCCGAGCGGCACCCGCGAGCTCGATCGCCCGCAAAGAAACTTTTCCTGCGGCGGGGAGTGGCGGGGCGCGAAGTCCCAGCGCTGCCCAGTGGCGAGGCGGGGCGCGGAGGCGGACTCGCGCCCATTGGCCCGCCTGGCACCCCGCGGCCACGTGACAACAACAAGGCTCCAGCTCCGGGCGGGAGCACAAGAGAAAGTGGAGCTGAGATTGTAGGAAATTCCGAGTTACATTTTCCAGGCGGTCCAGCCAGAAGTCTCCGCTCCATCCTGGGAACCATAGACCAGATGGAGTGGAAGGGCCAAAGGGAGCGGGAGAACGGCTGAGTGAATAGAATACCAGTCTAGTTCTCAGCTTTGGATTTACTTGGGGGGAAACTTCGGGGAGTGAAGCCAAATTAGTTTTGTTATCGGGAAACATTTCAATGCCAAGTTAATAAAACACCATCCGCAGATGAAACAAAGGCTTTGATGAAAGCAGTTTTAATATTGATATCAGCGGGGGCGGGGGGTTTGACTTCCATAAATTGGAATTTTAAAAAATCAATATATAAACATTATGGGTTTGGATATGATATCTTGAGTTACAATGGAGCTGGGTGGCAGTGTTTTTTATTTATTTATTTTATTTTAATAAACCTGTGTGTTGGCCATCAGATTCCAGGCAATAGCTAAGAGTAATAAAATAATCAGAGTAATATTTACTAGAACCTTGAAAGAGAAGCAATATATGCACCCTTGTCTATCTACCTGGTCTTTGAGTGAAGACAGGTCTTGATTGACAAGGCTATCAGGCTTTAAAAGCACTTGTTTGTCTTTGGAGTATGTTGAGGGGGAGGATGTAGTCAAACTAGGCTTCCCTCTCGGTGAAGTCTGTCTCTACTCACTCCAGCAGACAACTGAAGTTGTCATTGGACCCTGAAAGTTATAGAGACTTCAGAGATGCTGCGCTAGCCCCTCCATCTGGGGGAAGGGCAGGTAATAGATCTTGAAGAGCTACCTAATTCATTGGAGGATGGGGTGAAACTAATTTTACAGTTCCATTTCCATAGGCTGTTGGCTGCATGCTGTCTACCCACACATGTCTGCGACTGGGGCTGCTTAACTAGTTCCTTGATGAGGAATGAGATAGCTAGTGGACTTGGGACTTTAACCCATGCCCATTGGTTTCCACTTCAGCAAATCATCCATGTGAGCACTGCCTTTCATGGAGAAAGAAGACTCTGAAGTTGACCTCCTTACTTAACCCTACTTAGATAAGGTATCAACTATGCTTCTTTCCAACTGCCTATAGCATCAACCCCATCATCTTTTAAAATGACATATTGCTTGGTGGTGCACACCTCTAATCCCAGCAATTACTCGGGAGGCATAGGCAGGCTGATCTCTGTGAGTTTGAGGCCAGCCTGGTCTACATAGCAAGTTCCAGGCTAGCTGGGGCTATAGGGAGACCCTGTTTCAAAAAGACCAAAAAAAAAAAAAAAACCCACAAAATAACAAAACAAACTTAAAATGATATACCAGAGGTATTTGGGGGCCTAGAGAGATGGCTCAGTGGTTAAAAGTACTGGCTGCTCTTGCAGAGGACCCATATTCTGTTTCCATCACCCACATGGCACTCACAACCACCTGTAACTTCCAGTCCAGGGAATCTGATGCCCTCTTCTGGCCTCCAGAGGCACTGTATGCACATAGTATGCATTCGGGCAAACACATACACATAAAAATACATGAATCTTTCTTAAATATATTTGTAATTATGGGACCTCAATTCTAAATTATGAGTTTGGTTATGACCTACAGTCAGGGTATGGATTTTTCAGTTTAGTATAACCCTTCTAATTCACAGAAGGAAAATCAAAGTTTAGTGCTTTGAAGTTTTTGACAAGGAAGAAAAGTATCATTGCACACATTCCATTATATGTAAGCATGGTGCTGTGAATATTGTGACTTGCTCCAGAGATGTCACTCACTTGGCAGAGCTAATCAGACATGTTACCATCTCGGCAGTGTTAGCCTCACTTTTCCTGTCCTAAATCATTTAATCTTCTTCGGTAAATTGAATTTACACTTCTATACTGGTATTTACATCTCATCTGTATTTCCAGACTGGAACTTTCTCCTACTTCACTCTTACCACCACCTCCATATGTAGCCAATCCGCAAGTTGTGTTGAAGCCAGCCCCTGAATGTGCCTTGTCTCTGTCTCCTCAGAAGTCATGTAGATGCAGGCCTTGTCAGCTCCTGCTTGGATAAAGGCCATATCTGGCATTCCAGTCCTTGCCTCACAATGAAGTCAAGTGATCTCCCCAAAGCTCCAATCAGAGCCTGTGACTCCCCTACCTGATTCCTTTCACAGGTCCCATTGTCCAGGGAATAAAGTTCAAATGTTGAGAGTAAACTCTGGAGTCTTTTCTGTGTTTGGCCTCCACTCCCCTCTTCAACTTGCTATGTTTCCTCCTCTCCTTTCCAGTCTAGGAGCTTGATTCACTGCAGATTTGCTCTCTGCTCTTTTATGTGCTGCTCCCCTCACTGTCCAGATCTCTCTCTTTCCTCTGCTCGGTCGGTCTATTCACACTTCTGCTTAGGCATCCCCCCAAGCAGTCTTCCCAAAGCCCTTAATGTGTTCCCAGCACATTGGCTGGATCCAGTTTCTCAACAGGCAAGTTGGGAATACAATCAAAGCTCTTTCACTTGACTTTCCTTTATCAGCTCCCTGGGGTCTCTATCATCCACTGTGTTCTTAGTAAACCCTACTGACAATGGTGGCCTAGGACTCATCTGGAGGCCACTAGCCCCTCCCTAGCACACCCTTTTGCATGTGTGTTCCTTCCATTCCAGTGCTGACCCTCAGTAGGTCCAGATGAATTCTACAATTCAATGAAACACTGGGTTAACCACATAAATATGAGCATAGCAAGAAAAAAAGCTTCATTTCTGTGTTCATGAATTTGAAGTTTGGGAAATATCCTTTAAAGGTAATCACTAAAACAAGGTTATCAAATTAGGTGAGCAAGAAAATTGTGAAAATAGGGGGGAGGCTTTTAGTTTATTTCCTGCTGTCGTAACAGAACACCCAAGAAACCTATGACAATCAGAGATGTGTTTTGAGTACCATTCTGGAGTCTGGGAAGTTCAACATCAGAGGTCCCACATCTGGGGAGGGAGGGCCTTCTTGTACCTCATCATGTGGCAGAAGACACTGAATGAGAGGGAGAGGGGACAGAGAAGGGCAAGGGAAGAAGAACAGTGGAGAAGTTGAAAAGGCCAGATTGATCCTTTTGTCAGGGACCTGTTTGGGCCAGAATGGCATTAATCCATTCATGAGGCCCAAGCCTCCATGACCTCCTAAAGATCCCACCTTCAATATCATTGCCTTGGGGATTAAGTCTGCCACACATGAACGTAGAGGGAAATACTGAAGCCACAGCAGGGGGATTTCTGGATCTCTGGGAAATTCTTCCCACAGATTGCTAAGCAAGTCTTCTTAAGATCTTGTTCTACTTTGAAGTAATAGACCACAGAGGGTGCTTTATGGGTGTGGCTTAAACTTGTATAGAAAGTCATGTGACCATTGAGCCTAAAAGACATCGCATGGAAAAGATGTGCCATGGGTTAAATCTGTATGTGCCTCAACCCAGTATGCCCTAACTATGCAGTCAAAAGAAAGGGACTCTCCTACATGGAAATTGAAACCAGGGCAATGGTTTGACAGACTTCCCAAACCTTTCAGAGAGCAAAGGGAAGGGGGATGTACAAGTGGGTGTGTATCTGTCTAGGAAGATGGGGACCTAAATATGATTTTAGGTTCCTCACAGCCCTGTGTTGATTCTGTTGCAGTGTGTAAGAAATAAAACTGAAAGCAAAGTGCCAGGAAAGATAGCCTGCACTTTTAATCCATGTTTGCCACCATCATGTGTTGGAACCTTTTATCTCTAACATGCTGAGGTGGGAAGTAGAACCCGGAAGAGCAACATGGTGGCCCGGAAGCTCTGCCCTGCTTTTCTGACAGGGTCACAGTGGGCCTCCGTTTCCTATTCTGACTGTGGGCTTGCCGTGAAGGTTGGTCTCTTTCTCTCTCATGTGCTTTCTTGTTCCTTCCTGTCTTCTGCTATGAAATGATACAACTAAAAGGTTCTCGCCAGATGGGGGCCCCTTGACCTAGGGCTTCTGAGCCTCAATGATTATAGGAAACAGATCTCTGTTGTTTCTAAATTCCCCAGCCTCAGGCATCCTGTTATGGTGGCACAAGATGAACTAAGAAAATGAGCACAGACTTCTGTTAATTTCCCAAAGTTTACTAGCAAATAACAATCACCCCAGAAACAGGCTTAGTGAATTGCTGATCCTCTTATGCTGTTGTTTTTCCATACACACACACACGTGCATACCCATGGGTACAACACATGGGATAGTGTCTGCTTGACTTTTGGTGGCTAATGTCTCATCGATGAGAATTTAGTGTGAGGTAGACAAATTTATTTTGACTGGAGCTCATTTAACATCTCAATTAAAATGAGATAAAGTGGTGGATTTTTCTAATCCTTCTGAGGTTTACAGTGTCGCCAGGGAGGTGAAAATGAAAACGGAGTTTCCGCTGTAAATCACTTAAATCGCACCAGCTTCCCATTTATAACTTTGTTTCTGGTGAATGGCAAGTCCCAACCATTTTTCCAAACAGCTTCCTACTAGCCCATTGTGTGTGTGTGTGTGTGTGTGTGTGTGTGTGTGTGTGTGTGTGTGTGTGTGTGTAGCCCAGCCCCAGTGTTCTTTTAGGCTTTTTTTACTCCTGATTTTCTCTTTCACCGCTGGCAAGTGTGAGACTTTCTTATCTGGAGTGCTGGCAAGGCCAATAGCTCACAGATAAAAAGTAATAGAGGTGCTAAGCTGTCGTTTTAACATCCAAGGACAAGACTGGAGCTGAACTGCTCAGGACTTGCCTTATCACTACAGTGAATGACATGGTCTGTGTACTTGTGAATTGTGAAAAGGGGACCTTGATAAGGCAATAGAGGAAGAAAAGCACAAAAATCCCAGATAAGATGTGGAACTAAATCTCCCTATGTTCTTGTAACCCAACCAGATCTTTTTGGTTCATTAAGGCATTTTAGAAGATGGAGATCATTCTCTTTTCTTACACACAGGCACACACACACATGAAATGCAAAGCTGCACATAAAGAGCAGAATCTCACTTTAGAAAGGCCCTACTACAAATGAATCTTAACTCCTTAGAAAATATTTAGAAGGTTGAAGATAGCCGTCCATCTGTTTTACTTAACTGTGTGATCTTACTTGAATTAAAAGCAAACATTGTAATCTGAACATTGACTTAGTTATAAATTAAATAGATGCTATTTTATAGTTTATTTACATCTCAAATCACCTTCCAGGAATAAATGTGTGTTCTGAGGAAAACTCATATTGTGAGTAAAACTAGATATCCAGGAAATCAACTGCATGTTACCTGCGAGCTCCAGGGTACCTGAAGATGAGGCTGAGGAATGGGCTAGGGGCCCATTGGACCCATACCAGATTCTCCTCACTGCAGTGTCTTTTCCCAGCAAGGGTTCTACATTAGCTGTGATAAAACGTCATGACCAAGGCAACATAGAGAAGGAAAAGTTTATTTCAGCTTGCAGCTCTGGAGGGATGAGTTGAGTCCCTCATGGCCAGGGAGGGCTAGCAGAAGGCAGCCAGAGCTGAAAGCTGAGAGCTCTCATCTTCAGCTAGGCACAGGAAGCAGAGAAAGAGAAACTGAAGTGGGGCAGGGCTATGCACTCTCAAAGGCCAGGGTGTGCTTCCTCCAGCATGGTCACACCTCCTACACGTTCCTGAGCCTTCCCAAACAGCACCACCAACTAACCCAGTGCTGAAACACTTGAGCCTGTTGAGGGTCCTTTCATTCAAACCACCAAAAGTTGATCTCAGTGGGATCTGGTTTGTCCTTCCTTGGAGAATCTTAAGAGGTTTTTAATTCTTCTAGTCCCATCACTTGATCCTACCCCCTAGCAATAATCAATCCTAAAACTCTACTGGGAAACCTCAGACACTAAACTCCTAAACTAGACATCTTGCTGGGAATATAAAACATAAAGCTTGACAAGCTGCTGCCACAGAAGACCAGAAGATGAAGGGAAGAAACTTTCATTCCCTTGAAACTTCCACTTTCCTCATCTAGAAAATGGGTTAAGAGCGACACTGCTACCCAGTAGAACTTTATAGCAAAATGTCCCATAAAGAGTCCGGTCCTTATCTTTTAACTCCCAAATTGTCTATTTCTCTTCTTTGTGCAGACAGATGAGTCAATAAGGGCTGGAGAGATGGCTCAGCAGTTAAGAGCACTGACTGCTCTTGCAGAGGACCAGGGCTCGATTCCCAGCACCCAGATGGCAGCTAGGAACCATCCTTAGCTCCAGTTCCAGGGGAATCTGATGCCCTCTTCTGACCTCCTCAGCACTGCACGACACGGGTGCACTCACATACATACAGGCAATATACTCTTACACATAAAAAATAAAAACGATGAATAAAATATTTAAAAAGCCCAGATGAGTCTAGCCAATAATAGAAACATTTTGCTGTTGGGAGTATTTATCAATGAAGTTGCATGAACCTTCAATGGTTAAATAATATTTAAATTGAGAATGGAAAAGGAAACCTTTTGTAACCTTCATGTAAGCCCTTCAATCTACGTATTATGATAGCATACTGTATGCATTTTAGTACAAACTTTTTATGACATCTCAAGAAGTTATATGTAATTCAGTTTATGCCATGAGTTCAAAGAAAATCTTTAGGCATATTTACTAAAAGACCCCATGCCTCCTGGGAACTTCCCTGTGCAATGTTTGCTCCCACTTCTTAGATGAACAGTTGGTCTAAACACTATTCTAAGAATTAATTTGCGTCACTAAACCATGAGAGTGCTCATAAATGAGTTGTTTATTGCTTTTATTTACAATTTCATCCTCTTCCACAATTTACATTTACTCAGGCATATCAAATTATTAAGGTGACTTTGTGGTGAACACCCTTAGAATAATGTTCCCTGCATTAAAGCCTCAGCTTCTAGTCCTAAATAAGAGGACACACATGATGCCACATTATCACTGTGTATGAGTATTTTAAAAAAAAGAATAAAGAAACATTCTGATGGAAAGCAATTGGTTTTGAACTTTAAAAAAATTTATTGAGTATTTGTACATTTCATACAATAGTTCTTAATCAAATTTAGACTCCCCCCATCTATGCCCCCCAACCAGACCTCATATACTCCACCATACATGGTAAGTCCTATTCAGTAAAACATTTGTACCCACATAGCCTTTGGTGTAAATTCATCCCCTGGAATTTAGTCATCCTATGTAGAGAATGTCAGTAAAGCCTATTCTCTCTCACCTAGTAGTAATCAGTCTCCAGTATTTCCCAGACTAGGGCTGGCCCACCACCTACGTCCCTCCCTCCACTCTGGGCCCTTGTCTGATTGAGATGGCATGGGTCCTGTGCTCGATGCCACCATTGCCACGAGTTCACATGTGCAAGCTTCCAATGGCCTGAAGGCCTCTGCTTCCCTGTGCTCATGAACCAGCCCTGGCTCTTAGAACCTTTCCACCTCTTCTTCCACAACGGTCCCTGGGTGGGAATGGTTTAATATAGGAGTCCTATCCAGGGACACACACTCTGCAGTCTCCTGTTCTTTAAAACTTGGCCAGTTGTGGCCTTCTGTGTGCATTGCACTCTGTTGTATAAGGAAGCTTCATTAGTAAGAGTTGAGGGATGCACTAGTTTTCTCTCTACCCCCCCATTCTGCTCTGTTCCATAAGCCTTAGGTGTAGAGGTTCAACTGTAGATATGTCACCTAGGACTGGGTGTCTCTCAGACATACATTCTCTGTGTCTGACGAGTTGTGGGATTCTGTAGTAGCCTCAATCTGTCGCAAAAAGAAACTTTTTTGACGAACGGTGTATGGTATATTTGTCTGTAAATATAAGGAGCCATATTTAGCATAGAGTAAGAAATTTCATTTGTCTAGAAATATGACAGAGATAGGGTTTTCTCTAGGATCTATGACCCTCTAGCCATGTGTATTTGGCAGTGCTTACAGTGTTACCCATGAGTTCCCTCCCCTGAGAGGGCTTTAAGTTCAAGTAGATAACTATTGATTACTCCTCACATAAATGCCACTACTGCATCAGTAGAGGTAGTTTGCTGTGCCAATCATTACGGTTATTAGACTTTAGGGCTGGGTTGGACCATTGATTGATTTTCTCCCTTAGTAACTCGCATAATATCCTCTAGAACTATGAGGTAAAACTTCTTTAAGTAGAAGACTTCCAGGTCAGTTCCTGCTCTATTGCTCCAAGTCTTACATCTGAAGCATGTCCTGTCTTCAAGTTGTGGAGAAAGCCAAGAAATCTGGCTATAGACTGTTTTATTTTAGGAGTCTCTTGGACTACTCTGACCAAAGGGAGGACTCTCCTGTCTGGCACTGTGTTCCTTGCCATACAACCCCCAGGTATACATATACACTAATGTTCAAACACTGTTATGTGCATTTCTCAGGGGTTTCAAAGGCAACACATTTCCCTCCAGCTTCCCCAGCCCTGAAAGATCCATTCATCTCTACTCTCTCTTTCCCCCATCCCACCTCCCTCCTCCTTCCACAGTCCAAGCGCCCCCATTATCCTCCCCCTCCCCCCAATAACACCAGACTCCCACCATGCCCCTTCTCCTGAGTTCTTTCCTCCCCACCATGGCCCCCTGCATGTCTCTCCCTCCTCCCCTCCCAGTCCAACACTCCCACATTCCCCACCTCCCCCAGGTAACATATGTTCCCTACTATCCCCCTCTTTTGGGTTCTTTCTTTTCCTTTACCACTGCGTTTCCTTTCCATTTTCTTGGCTCCTAGTGTTATATCAGAATATATACTCACATGTGAGGGATTGATATTATGATCCACAAATGAGGGAGAACATACGTCGCTTGCTTTTCTGTGTTTGTGTTACTTCATTTAGTGTAACAGTGTCTAGTTCAATCCATTTACCTGCAAATTTCATAATTGCATCTTTTCTTACTGCTGAGTAGACCTCTGTTTTGTAAATGTAAATGTACATTTTCATTATCCATTCATCAGTTGAACGACACAGGTTGTTTCCATTTCTTAGCTATTGTGAAGAGAGAAGCAACAAACATATCTACAATGGAATAGTCAGTCCTTTGGGTGTATGCCAAGGAGTGTTATAACCAGATCATATGACAGGTTCATTTTTAGTTTTTTGAGACTGCTTTCCATATGGGTTGCACAAGTTTGCAATCCACCAGCAATGAATGAGTGTTCTCCTTTCCCTACATCCTGGCCAGCATTTGGTATTATTTGTTGCCTTGACCTTAGCCAGTGTGACTGGGGTAAGATGAAATCTTAAGGTGGTTTTAATTTGTGTTTCCATAATTACTAATGATGTTAAACACTTTTAAAGATGTTTTTTTTTGTAGCCATCTTTATTTCGTCTTTTGTGAACTCTCTGTTTAGATCTTCACATATTTGCCAGCTTTTGGAGACTTTCATTCTTTTGATCTTAATCTGACTGGGGTAAGATAGAATCAGATTGTTTTTTATCTGCATTTCTCTAATTACTAAGGATGTTGAGCGCTTTTTAAGGTGTTTTTAGGAATTTTTATTTATTTGTTTGAGAACTCTCTATTCATGTCTCTAGCCCATCTTTTTATTGGGTCATTTATTTTCTTGTTTTTTTTTTTGAGTTTTTATATTCTAGATAGTAATCCTCTATCGGATGTGTAGCTGTTAAAGATTTTCCTCCAATCAGTGGGTTTCTTTTTTCCTTCCTTGGTTGTTTCTTTTGCTGTACGGAATCTTTGTAGTTAAATGAGGTCCCACTTACTGATTGTTGCTCTTAATGCCTGAGCAGCCGATATCTGATTTAGAAAGTCCTTTACTACACCTATATCTTGGTGGGTACTGTTAATACTTTTCTCTAGAAGTTTCCGTTTCAGGTTTTATATTGAAGTCTTTGATCCATTTGGAGTTGACTTTTGTGCAAGATAAGTGTTCAATTTCATTCTTCTACAGGTGGAGATCCAGTACCATTTGTTGAAGATGCTGTCTTTCCTCCACTGTGTGATTTTGGCACCTTTGTCAAATACCAGGTGGCTAAAATTGCATGTACTCATGTTTGGGTCTTCTATTGTGTTCCATTGAGCTATGTGTCATGTCTGTTTTTGTGCTATATCATGCTGTTTTTATGACTATAGCTCTGTAATATAATCTGAGATCTGCTATCATGATCCCCCCCCAGCATTGTTCTTTTTGCCCAAGATTGCTTTGGCTATCTGGGGTCCTTTGTGGTTGCATATGAATACCAGGATTTTTTTTTCTAACTCTACAAAGAATGTTATGGGTATTTTGCTTGGTATTGCATTGACTCTATAGATTGCTTTTGGTAAGATGGTCATTTTCACAATATTAATTTTACCAATCCACGAGCACGGTAGGTCTTTCCATCTCCAAGTATCTTCCTCTATCTCTTTCTTTAAAGACTTAGAAATTTCATTGTAGAGATCTTTAATGTCTTTGGTTAGGTTTATTCTTAAATGATTCTTTTGGGGTTATTGTGAATGGGAGGGTATCCTAGAGTGCTTTTTCTGATTGCTTGTTATTGTTAAAAAGCTACTGATTTTTGTGACTTGATTTTGTAACCTGCCACTTTACTGAAAGTATTAAAGATTTCTAAGAGTTTTCTGGTGCAATTTCTGGGATCTCTTATATATAATATCATACCATCTGCAAATAAAGATAATTTGACCTCTTCTTTACCAAATAGTACTGCTTTAATTTCCTCCTCTTTTCTTATTACTCTTGCAAGAGCTTCAAGCAGTATATGGGAAAGGAGTGGAGACAGTGGACAGCCCTGTTGGGCTCCTGATTTTAATGGCAATGCTTCCAGTTTTTCTCCATTTAGGATGATGTCGACTATGGGTTTGTTGAATATGGCTTTAATTGTGTTGAGGTATGTTCCCTCCAGAGCAACTCATTCTAGGACTTTTAACATGGATGTAGGTTGGATTTAATCAAAGGCCTTTTCTGCCTCTGTTGAGGTGACCATGTGCTTTTTGTCTTTAAGTTTATTTATGTGTTGTATTGCATTTATTGATTTATATATATATATTGAACCATTTCTAAAGGTTTTGAACTTTTGCTCTGGTTCTAGGAAAGGTATTATAAATACTTTTCTATAAATCCTAAAATGTTAGTGCAGGGCTGGTGAGATGGCTCAGCATTTATTGTCAAACCTCGCAATCTGAGTTCAGTCTTCAGGACCAATGATACGGAAGGAGAGAAGCAACTCTTGCACTAAGCTCCATATTTGTCTCACACACATGCAAATGTAATGATAATAAAAACATCCCGAAGTCTTACACATCTGTAGTTTTTAGGCATTCATACAGAAAGATTTCCACTGACATGTTGGTGAGAAACATGGAGATACTCCAGAGAGCACTTGCTCACCCTCCTATTGCCTCATCCTAGTACACCTGTGTCTGTCTGCAGCAGGAAAGATCCTCTACTCCATCACAACTCTTTCAGACTTGAGCATCTTTGTTTTTGGTAAGGCATTCACCCTTACAACTTCCATAAATGAGTCCCTCCTGCTCTTCGCTGTCAATTTGACCTTTCTGTACCCACTCCATGCCTACCACTGCTGGGGAAAAAGAAGTGTTCTGTCTGCAATAGTCTTGAACCTTTTCTACAGAAATTAAAGAATTGAGATTATGGGGCTGGAAAGATTGCTCAGTGGTTAAGAACACTGGTTGTTCTTGCAGAAGACCCAGGTTTGAATTCCAGCACCCACGTGGCAGCTAACAACTGTCCATAACTCCAGTTCCAGGGGATCCAACAGCCTCTTCTGTCCTGTGCGGGCATTGCACAACACTGGTGCACTTACCTACATGCAGGTAATACACACATACACATAAAATAAAAGTAATAAAATATGAAAAAATTTGAAAAAAGAATTGCTATCATTTGTAATACTGTCTATTTGTTTTCTAAAATGTTCATCAGAAGCCAGAATGTCTCCTTTCTGTTTATAGAGATGAGTGTACAGAAGTGGAGGGAAGAGACCCTTGCGACCTCCAAATGATAGCAGTAACCACTTATCAAGCTCTTACTATTATTATTATTACTGTTATTATTATTATTATTACTGTTTTGAAGTACTTGGGATTGAACCTAGGGTTTTACACATTTTATGCATCTGTTCTGCTACTGAGATATATCCCCAGACCTTTTTATGTTATTCTGAAGCAGAGTCTCATTAAATTGCTCAGGCTGGCCTTTAAGTTGTCATCCTCCTGCCTCACCATTCCAAGTAGCTACCACACCTGGCTTTTTACTATTCTCTATGTTTGCTGTATATGAAATCATTCATTTTATACAGCTTCCCAGTAGAGAATCTTCATAGTGCCAGACAGGGAAACCAATATAGAGAGATGCTAAGAAATTTCCTATGGTGGAGTTGGGATTCAAAGCAATCAGTCTGATGCCACTGGTCGCCCTTTACTCGCCATGTCATACCACTTGACTGTAGCATTAGAAGAAGCAGGTTTCCAAAATTTTCTTAGCACTCACAAGAAGGGGGTTCAGATCAGCAGATGGCAATCAACAGAAAAGCATAGCTTCAGCCTGGAAATTCTCCAATTGAGGCTCTTGCTTCAAATCGTCAGTTGCAACCACTATCATTTCCACCTTTCCTTTTGACATTGATTCAAGTTTGAGAAAATCTGCCTTGTCTAGATGCATAGATCAGCCTTTTTAGAGTTTGGTCTGTAAAGGATGAAAGTTGATGCCCTTGCCTTGGTATTAGAATGAGGCTTGAGATCTTACCTGGAGGACATTAGTATCTTCCAAAGTTTTCTTCTGCTATATCAACCCACCACAACTCTAAGAGCGCTGCTAAGATGTCATGGATATTATAACTATCCATGTTCCATAAACAAATATTGGCTTGCAGGGGAACCTAGGTTGTTAGTTATCAAAGGAAGAAAAAGATGCAGGAAGAGAATTTTGTCTAGGGCTTCACCTAATTAGACAAATGGTGACTAGCACCCATGTGATCCAAAAAGTCCAGAGAAGTGACACATTCATGCTAAAACCTGTATTTCAGTTGTTGAGATATTTTATATGATAAAAGAATTTTCCTTTCATTTCAGGGGCTAATGCTAATTTTTATACTTTACTGCTCCTATGCAGTATAAAGACAAGATTTGTTTTTTAAAACAAACTGTCTCAAATTGGTTAAGTTTACATTACAGTTTCCCAGCCAGCTTTTGTTTGAGGCTGCCTGTCAAGTCACTGCCACAGCAATGTTGATGAGGCTTCAGTTAGTTAGGAGTTAATCTGTGCTCAAATTCAAAGAGCCAGGCTGGTGGTGTAGCTCAATGGCACAGTGTTATCTAACATGCACAAGCCCAGGGAGCCAAACACCAGCACCATTAAAAATAATCAATGAACCTGTTCAACTTGTGAGATGACTTCCTCTGTCTTACTTGATACGTAAGTCACTCAGCACCATGACAGTTTCTACTACGAATAATAGAGACATCATGAAAACAAGCCTTGTAGAATTCTATTACAAACAGCTATACATGTTCTAATACTGGAAAAGAAAGTGATAGAGACATACCACCACTCGGTTAAAGTTGTAAATACATTTTTGAAATTTTATTATCAAATATTTTATGCTCTCATCTATTATTTGAATCTGTTCATCAAAGGGCTTAATATGAAAATATATTGAATTGTCTAGATATTTTAAAAATATGATGTTATTTTAAGTAAAGCTTATTTGAGAAGCTGGTTTTATAAGATTAAATTATGGAATGTAGTGGTAACTTTTGTGGTTTGGTTTTGGTACTGGGGGATTAAACCTAGGACTTTACATATGCTGATTGTGTGTACTACTATTGTACTGGTCCCCAAGCCCTAGTGGCAATATTTTTAAAAGCCAAGGTATACCTTCAATATGTGAATTTGGATAAGTTCTTTATTTCTACTGATGAATGTATGCCATGGGAAATGAATGGGAACATGAATAAGTAATCACATCAAAGGCCTATGGCTTGTCCCCAAAGGATTCAAGAGCATTAGCCACTGATGAGCATTTTCCTGAAGTTTGTGATTATTCACTGAAACCGATACCCTTGTGAAGGAAAAACTGAAAGGCACTCCATTTTCCCCTGTAATTGTGGATCTCTCCCTATAGTGCTAATGAAGGTAGGTGAGAGATGTCTCAGGGTGAGGGAAGGATTCTCTATCTTGTTAGTAATTATGCTTGACTACTTGTGATCCAAAATGAGAATGGTAGTAACCAAATTATGCACAATTTGAACATCCTGATTGCACCCTCAAAAGCACTTCTAAAAGGTTTTACCCTAGGCATTAAAGAAAAGCAACTTTACATAAAATTGTTCAAATGTAGCATGTTTGCTTCCATTAAAAATCACTTAAATATCCTAAGGCAGTCCATATTTGGTAACTAAGTTGTATCTTCAAGATGCATTTTATATGTCTAAATCTGAGATTAAAAGCTATCAGCCTCTTGAAACTCCAATATTTAAAAGAGTAAAAGGAGGCTCAGGCCAGTGAACCTTTGAAATAGCTTTCACCTTTCAACACAGTTGGCCATATAACTTACCCCAAATAGTCTTCCTTCATCCATTTGAAATAGCTTTCATCTTTCATCACAGTTGGCCATACAGCTTACACAAACAGCTTTTCTCCATCTACAGCTGAGGGACACAGAACACAGGAGAAAGCTGAAGAACTTAACATACCCTCATTTTTCCAGTGGCCACCAGAGTAATTCTAGCATCAGGCCCAGGGGAGGTTATTAATCTTAAAGACTATTTGGCTCTTTCTATTTACTGAGTCAAAAATTCTGCATGTAGAATCTGGAGATCTGTGCTTTATCACACATTCCAAATTTTGAGAATCTGCGAGTTGACACTCTGAACTTGTGAGGCAACAGAATCCCGTTACCCCACAGCCCTTAAGGTTTGGGTGATGAAACTCTTACTTTGAGTTCATGAAACTTTTTTCTCTACATTCTGCTCCATCAAAGAAGGCAGATGGATGTTAAGGAGTAAAGTAAAAACACACAATGAATGGCTCTATCTTAAGTAACTATGACAGCTTGGGGCCAGTGTGGAAATAATGAGAAAAAAGTGTTGGGAGGACTACTAGCCAAGATGTTTCCATGAACAAGGAAAATCCCTTCTGTCACATATTTATAAGGAAATTGCTGCAGTATAAACTAATTTGTACAAGCAGCCAGCACCAAAACGTTAGGTATACCAATAGGATGTAACATCCAATTGTCTATTTATGTGAATGGTAAACAGAAACACCTTTTTGAAGTGCAGAAAGCACAGGGATCGGGGATTCCTGTGTAGATTTCTATGAAAATAATTCTCAGGGCATGTGTGTGGTGATGGGGGCACTGTGCCAACTTTGCTTTTTCTTTCTTTCTCCGCCTCTTGCTCCATATATTTATTTACTGTTTGTTTTAGTTCTTTGACAGTTTTATTCATGTACATAGTGAATTTTAATCGTTTTACACTTTCATTGTCCTCTCTAATCCCCCTCCGTCCTCCAATGAAACTTTCCTAACCAAGTCTCCCTCCGCCTCTCAGGCCTTTATTGGTGACTGCCAGTTTAAGCAGTGCTGCTTGCATGACCAACTATAGGGGGTTATTTACTGGTGAATAGGTGACTTGTCAATGGCTACGTACTGAATAAAATGACATTCCCTCGCCTAGCAATAAGCAACAGCCAAGAGTTCCTCAGGAAAGGGTTGGGTCTCCTTCCTCATCTGTGTGAAATGGTGACAGGTCTAATCTTGTATAGATTTTATACAGGCAACCACAACTGCTGTGAGTTCATGAGTATCATGGTCCTGCCATGTCCAGATCATATCTTTTCACAGCACACCTCCCCATCCTCTGGTTCTTTTCTTCCCTTCTTCTGGGATGCTCCCTGAGCCTTGGAACAGGATATAGATGGCCTGCGTGCTGGCTCCTTACTAATGATGAATGATATGTGAGCTCCTTGTCCCCTGTAGGTCAGGCCCAACGCTCACCTCTCATTTACTCTAACTCTTAGTTTGCATCAAGGTTCTCATTCCCTCACAGTTTACCTATCACCTCAAGTCCTACCACCTCTACTTTCAAAACGTATGCTTATTCTAACCAGTCTTGACATCTCTGTTCCCATCACTGTTTCCAACTACCACCTCTTTCACCAGAGCTAATGGAGCTCTCTTAACTGTTTCTGGTTCTCCTGTGGAATTCTTGTCACTGTTCACAGAGGAGCCCATGTCTTTCAAGCAGAGTCTTCTGCTTTCTTGCTCCAAATCTCCCATGCTTGGAACAAATTCTCTAAGTTTTATGGTGACCTCTAGGCTCCTTGGGACCAGCCTTCTTCCCTAACCTTGCCTCACCCCATTCTGCTGTGATCTTGTACGATTCCCCCTTTGGCAATACACCCTTGTTTCCCCTTCCTTATATTTCTAGAATATACCAAGGTTACTTGCACCTGAGGACAATTTCAATTGCTGTTCTTTCTGCTTTATATGGTCTCCTAATAGCTTCCTGTCTCCTGGCCTCATTAAAGTCCTTGATCATATTTCACCTCCGAGATAATACTCCCTTCTCTACTCACTCCACTCCATGCCAGGCAACCCTCTAGTCTTAACCCTACTTATTTTTCTTTGTTGTAGCATAATTAACAGAAATTATAACACACACACATGTGAATGTATTTCTTTAATTTTCCATATCCTCCACTAGAATGTGATATAGTTGACAGTTGGTCCTGCCTTCCACTGAAACTTCATACCCAGAATAAAGTCTGCTGCTGGCAGTCCCAGAACCTTGTACGATGCCTGGATCTCTACAGCTGACACAGTCAGAGTTTGTATATCTGTAGTGAATGTCTAACTTGATGGACATGGAAGCTTTATCTCTCTTGTTACAAGACAAATGTGGACTGTTGTTCTTCCCTTCGTACAAGCTGTGCTTCAGAGGCTGGGTGCTCCTGATGATGACTCACTGCTTCTTTAATCACAGTCTTACATCCAAACAGAATTCCACTTTTCCATAATGAATGAAATCAAATGCAATCTAGTTCTCAGTAATGGAAAAGCACTTTGGAGTTTGTTTTTCTTTATAAATAAACAGAAAATTAATTTTGTCCTATAGGAAGATGTTTGGTAACATTCAACTTGTCATGAAATAAGTCAATATCAGAAATAAAACAATAGTGTCAATAGAAGGCATTTTTCAGTTGTTTCTGACTGCCATTCTCTTCACTGAGAGTATTTCACTCTGAAGCAATCCACCTGCTCTGCTATTATTCCTTTTATAATGTCATCATATTCTCAGAGGACAGTAACTTAGGTTTTAGGTACACGCACGTTTTCAAACAGAGATCTTTTCTTTGCTTCTTTCTTGGTTTT
>NW_008349000.1:4411182-4415897 GCF_000622305.1 Nannospalax galili | reverse complement strand
TTTTTGTTGTTGTTGTTGTTGTTTTTGTTGTTGAGACGTGGTCTCACTACTTAGTCTAGGTGGCCTCACAGTCCTAGTCCTCCTGCCTTAGCCTTCTGATTGCTGGAATTACAGGAGTGCTTTAACACACCCAGCTAATGGAAAGTCTTTATGGACCAAAAACCATATATAACTGAAAAGCTAAGGTTCTCAGCAAGCACTTTGAAAAGTACATAGGACAGTGTCTTTATTACCTTAAGAAGTGCCTTGCCCCTAACATACCCTGAATGCTTAAGAGTTGTTCCCCTACCTCTGTGTGGGTACTGGTTAGCTTTTATTGTCAATTTGATGCAACCTAGAGCCATCTGGCAAAAGGAACTTCAAGTGAAGCATTGCCTCCGTCAGATTCGCCTGCTGGGCATGTCTGTGGGCGTTTTCTTAATTGCTAATTGTGCAAAGGTCCCAGTATACTGTGGGAAGAACAATCCCTAGGCAGCTTGACCTTGACCTTGGCTGTTCAAGAAAGCTAACAGGTTAAACAGTTTCAGAGAGAGAGAGAGAGAGAGAGAGAGAGAGAGAGAGAGAGAGAAACACTAGTAGCAGTAGTATTCCTCTGTGTTCTCTGCTCGAGGATCCTGCCTTCAAGTCCTGGCCTGACTTCTCTCAATGATGAGTTGTAACCTGAAAGTATAAGATGAAATAAACCCTATCTTGCCCTACATTGCTTTTGGTTTTGAATGTTTGCCACAGCAATAGAAAAGTAAACAAGGACAGTGGGTTGCATATTTTGAAATGTACAAAAAACAAGGAGGAAAAAAGTGAGAAGATGAGCATGAATCTGAACAATCTCACCTGCTGTCACAGAAGCATGGCCTCATGTATCTAGACTATTGTAGAAAGTGATATTAGGAATGGAGGCAACTGAAGTCATTTAGCCTTGTCCTATAGTTTCCAGCCTCAGAATCAGTTGGAGGACAATTTTAATTTGTAAATAACTGCTTTCCACAAGTGAATTGCAGTTAAATTATAGCAATGATGTCACTGATGTGGAATATAAAGTGCTGTGATCTTTTAGTGACGGAATCTTCACCACAGCTGTGAGCAATGTGTTTCATAGACTGTTTTAACTCTCCCCGGACTATGTTAAAAACTGCTCTTGAAACTCTTCAGCAACATAATAATGCTTTAAATGGATGTAAAGGGTCCTTTACCCACATGGTCAACTCATGTTTTCCAGTTAACAAGTAAAAGCTAAGTTCTTGTGTATTACTATGCACAATTTGGACTTCTGGTAGAAGTCCAGCACATGATGTATAATAAGCAAGCCTGCAAACTAAACTTGGGGAGGTGATAAAATACAGTGAGGGTGGTTTTCTAGTTGGAAATAAAAGTATAAGCTTGCTGTGTGTTTGAACTTTAAATATTTGAAGAAAAGTAAGCTGAGACAAAGGTAGGACTAGATTTTTCATGAAAGCTTTAAAAGATTAACTACACTTATTTGGGTTGGATTAAAGCAAATCATTAGTTTTACAGTAACCTGGATCACGGCTGGCCTGGTAGATGGTATGGCTGTGTGCCCAGCAGACCCACTCCACAGGGGAACTGTCCTGGTGGCCTTCTCCACAGATGGTCCCCAGCACAGAGTTCAATTCTCTCCTTGTGGGGTCTCCATAATTCACCACTGAATCTTCACTGGAGAAATTTTCCCAGGGAAAAGGGACAACAAAAATTGGCACCTAAAATAAGCAGCTCTATTTGATGGAAAATGAAATTATTTTTTCTACCTGAATCCTTCAACTATACGCAGAGGTTTGGTGTGATGTGATTTGTAGCAGGCTGTATTCAAGGCATCTTTCTGAATGCTGCTTTACCTTACTTCCCTGAATGTTTGTTAGACTCAGTGCAAAGTAGAGACTCTCAGGTTGAGGGGATTTGGGACAGAATCTAAGCGCCTAAAAGTTCTTCGGTAAAGGTGGTTAATGCCTTTGTTATCTGTTTCTTGCAACTTGATGAGCTCAGAAAATGCAGAAATTTTTTCTAGTTAATTATCACTATAGTCTATGACTCTAAGTGCCTCACCCCAACACACCTTGCCTGCTTAAGAGCCATGAACTTACCTGTGTGCCAGTGCATGTTTTGAAAAGAACAAAGACAAGGAGAGAAAAGAGAGAAAATGAACATGAATCTAAGTATCAGTTCTAAGAGGTGATCGTGGGTGTTTTCAGAAAAATACACAGATCCCTGAAACTCAAAGAGCTAGGCTGCTAGACATACGCTAGATCAGAGTGGGCATTCAGATTGGGATGGTAAAATCTGCTGTAGCCCAGGTTGCCCGCAGAATGTGGACAAAGGCTGATCTGACAACCTGTAAAACTGATAACCGGCAGTGGACGTTTCCTCCCTTGCCTGCTCATGAACGCCCCACTCACCCAGCAGGGCACGCTCTCATTGTGACATCCCCTCCTTCTTTTCCCACTCAGTGATACCTAACCTTAAGAGCTCCATGGATCAGCCTCTAGGCCTAGAAGACAGAACAATTTCCAAAGATACTTAATTTGCCCTCAGGAAGTATCTCCGACATCAAGCTATTTTGGATTTAATTAAGAAAAAAAGATCTTTAACAGTTACAAATGAAAAGTTCTTGAGATGGGGCATTTAATGACCAGACTTGGCAACCTTTGGCAGAGATGCTGCCAATCTTTAGTTTTAAAACTAAGACTATATAAATGCTGAGTTTAAACAACTGGTTAATTCAGTAAAACTAACCCCAGTTTAACCTGATAGCACAGAAATGAACAGACTTGATAATTAGCTCACCTTCCAACTACTTGTCAAGAAGTTACAAAAGCAGGCAGATTTCTATTTCACACCACTGAGATTTATGGTGTCATTAAAGAGCTCAGGTTCAGTGGCTTTAAACTATGTTTGAATAGTAACTTAAAACAATGCCTTACATTAATAATAGTGGGAATATGATGATTTGTTTTCCAATACCATGACATATTTGGTTCTTATTTTACCAACATATTTATCAAAGGCAAGTAAGTGCCGAATGTTCAAATCTAACTTTATCCAGGCTTTTGTCTTATGCTCAGAAGACTACAGAAGCTGCTGCTGTTCTTCCTCTTC
Source organism: Nannospalax galili (assembly GCF_000622305.1). NCBI lineage: Eukaryota > Metazoa > Chordata > Mammalia > Rodentia > Spalacidae > Nannospalax > Nannospalax galili. The sequence goes on along the minus strand of NW_008349000.1, from coordinate 4,412,789 downwards.
CTCCTTCCTCTTCCCCTTCGTCGTCCTCCTCTCCCCCCCATTTCCCTTTCTCCTTTCCTTCCTCATCTTTTCCCTCCTCTTTGTCCGTCTTCACCCTTTATGCTACTATCTTATCCCATCTGTCCGATACCACTAAGTAAACCTCCTTAAGTATTATTTTATAATATAATTTTTCTCCTCAAAAACCTTCAACATTATATATGGATGCAGATTTTATAATACACATAACATTCACAGTAAGCATAGAAAAAATTATATATGTCAGCATGATTAATATATTTGACTGCGTTTTTTTAGTTAGAGTCATAAGTAGGAGCTGAGAGAGAGAGAGAGAGAGAGAGAGAGAGAGAGAGAGAGAGAGACTATGCTCTTTGATTTAAGAAGTCAGCTACATGATGGGCAGGCAGGGGGGTAAGTGACTTCAGAGAGAGAATAAGGAGGCTCAGAGTACCATACAAAGTATATTTAGACTCTGGCCAGCATTCAAAAGAAAGACAGAAGAGAAGAAAATGTTACACCTTTTGAGTCAAGAATGGATAGACTAGACACAACCCAACTTGGTGGCTTCTAGGGACTATAGACTATGGGACAGGAATTCTGGCAAGGAAAAGTGCATTATCTCATTAAAACATTAATCATTCCTCTTATCACTTTAGCCTGGTTTAAGTGAAAATGCCTTTCTGAGGAGGAGTTTCTCGGCCAGGTGATCGGCCAGCCCAACTGGATTAACACTTAAAGGAGAAGACAGTGGTGTATGTTCACCCAGGGGTGGATTCCATTCTTTTGGCTAGGAGGCAACGGCTATCCCCTCATGGACCTTTTCCTCCCAATGGGCTATTGTAGCAATCTCCTCTCTGAAGATATGATGCTAAAACCATTTAGGAACCAGACCAGAGATCAGAGCCCCCAAATGATTCTGGAATTTCTAGCCTCCATGCAGTAGAGGACCAAGAACACTTTTGCTTATGGTTGAGGGCATGAATGATGCCATATCCGTAAATAGCCTGTCTCATTTCTATCTCTTGTCCAAATCAGTCCCTCCTCTGAAGAGGTTACACTAACTGCCATTTAGGGAATTGGGGTAATGACCAAATCTGGCCTCTAACTGCTGTGTGGGGTCACTGAGTGTGGCAGTTGGGGCACCCTTCCACTGGGCACATCTAGGGGACCTAAAAAATGTATCAATGTTTATATTTATATAATGGCCAGAAACAGGGAGGAGTGGAAGTCCTTGACTGCTGTCTAGATAGAGATGTGAGGAAGAATTCAAGGCAAGAGTTACTAGCATTACAAATTCTAGGCAAGTGACCAGAAGCCAGAACACAGGGTACTTTTTAAGTGGCCTAGTCAAATCAATTAGAATCTTCTAATGGATTATCAAAAAAGCATCCATCCTTTGGGGTCCTCCTAATTTTCCCTTTGGCCAGACTGGAGAGTAATGGACCAAGGACCTGCTTTCAGGCACTTTGATAGCTCTTAGAGTAACCGGAATCACACTGTGAAGTCCTTCCCAAATGGCTTCTAAAGGAGAGAGAAGAAATTTAAATTTAAATTTGACTTCACATGGAAGCATTGAGAACATATTTATTAATTTTTTAAAAATTATA
>NW_008349000.1:4383734-4411099 GCF_000622305.1 Nannospalax galili | reverse complement strand
TATTATATATATTATTTATTTAACTTATAATTTTAAAAATTATATTTTTTTTTGGCATACAAAACAATTGGTTTCCTTGTGACCTATTACACACATATATATTATCTTACATCTTGGTATTTACTCACCACTGCCCTCCCCTCTCTCCCTCCCCAATTCTCGTTGGCTCTCTTCCCCTCCCCAAATAATCCCTCTACTTTCACAGCACACCTGTTCCTCCACCCTCTTTCAGTTCCCCCTCCCTTCAACCATTTCTCCCTTTTCATGGCCCCCTTTCTGTGCTCATGTCACACACACAGACACACACACTTAAATTTAGAATGTTCATATAAGAGAAAACATGGAATATTTATCTTCCTGAGTCTGCCTGAGTTTGTGTAACATGAAGATCCGCTCCATCTGTTTTCCTACAACTGTCATAATTTCATCCTTCTTTTCTGCTTGATAGTATTCTGTTGTGTATGTGTCCCACATTATCTGTGCCCATGTATCTGCTGACAGACATCTAGGCTGGTTCCCTGTCTTGGGTATTGTGAAGAGTGCAGCAGTAAACATTAGTATGCAAATATTTCTTTGTTACACTGACTTATAACCCTTCAGGTATTTATCCAACAGTTGTTGGATCACTTTAAAGATTCTTGTTGTTTATCTGTTTTATATTTGAAAATGTGTTCTGACTGTGTACAAATATGATTTGTTTGAAGTTTACTTAATTCTTATTTCTCTGATTTCAGAAAAAAAAATGGACAAACTGGTGTGTCCTGTGTCCTAGAGGCCAATTCGAGCTCAGGAATCTGTGTATTTCTCTGAACACAGTCACATCTCACTTTTTAGATCCAATGCTTATTATGTTGTTCATATTTATAGACACAAACACAAACTAGAAGAAATGAAACAAAATGCTATCATGGAAATTGCAAAGGAAAGTTGGATAGCATTCTAAATATAAACTAGTGAGAGGATAGGGATACATTAATATTAGTTAGTAAATAAATAATGACACCATATCTGTCACCATGCAGATAGAAGCTACTTAGGACATGGAAAGGTAGGGAAAATCCTGTGCACTCCTCATGACAGGTCCTTAAATCCCAAGTCATTTTTGACAACTTTGTGATGTTTCCAAGACTCACTTTCCAATCTGTACAATGGGTATGAATGTCTCAGTGGGACTTAATGTTTCTACTATATTTATGATACTGACTAGCATACGTGATAAGTGACAAGCAACAAAAATACAACAATTTAACAGACTTATGAGTAACCTTTAAACAAGTACCTAAGATTTTTCTTGACTATTAACTTGGTCAGTAGTTTCTGCACATGGACTGTCACTTGCCCGATTTCTTTGCTTTGCTGGTCTTATTCTCTTCCTAAATCATTTTAGAAACACTGAATATATGTTGAGCTTTGATTTTGTTCATGTTTCGATGTATTTTTCTTTTCTCTCAATTATTTTTGAAAAGGGAAAATCACTCAACAAGGCTAATTATAATTTCACAGCGCATGTCTCACCTTCTGTGTTTGAGAACTGTATCCTCAAAAGATAAAATTTTGGGCAGCCACATGGTTTAACTTACCATCTGCAGGAAAAACAAAAGATAGAAGCTGGGTGCTTGCTCGTTCAAATTAGCTTAAACTTCTCTCTCTCTCTCTCTTTCTCTCTCTCTCTCTCTCTCTCTCTCTAATGGGATACTGGAAGTGGAGAGGGCAGGTACCAGAATGAATGAGAGAAAGAAACCAAAATCCCTTGCAAAAAAAGAGGAATAACTGCCTTATCAGCAAATAGAGCTGATAATAATTGAATTCTCTACATTACTTTTTATAGAGCACACTCAACCTTCAAAGGTTCAAAACTTTCCATCCCCACTAATAGTAAGAACAATAAAGTCATAACCTAAGTATATGAATGTGGATTATTTTAGGATTTTTAAATTATGCATTGCCTTTGGAGGAAAAAATACAATCTTCAAGGTGAAACTTGAAATAGCGCCTTCAAGTTATTACTTATATTTTGTGGAGATACTTGCTCAATTTTAGTTGACTTTGGAATTAGATTGTTTAATGCTTAGGGCTATACATGGTCACTATAAGAAATTAGCTTTAGAAATATTTCAAAAGAAAATGAACCTTGCTTCTCTCTGAAAACTTGAAAAACCTCTTTAGATATTTGTGCAAACTGATTAAGAAGGTTTTCTGTTAACTGCTATATTTTTAATATTTTGATACTAAGTCATAAGTCATCAAACTAACCTATGCTTCTCTTGCCGGTGGTTTTGCATGTTTGATAATGTATGAAGATTTTGGCTTTCCTAAGCATATAATTAGTTGTTTCAATCTTTCTGGAAGGGGTGTAGCTTGATCACTTCCAATTTTATATACATGTTTTCTCATAGCAATCTGGGCAAATCATGAGAATATAGACATGGATTATCAGAGCTCTTCTTGCTAAAAACCCCACTCACTGGCAAAAAACCTAACACTATTTTGACATCTTCTTCATGAGTAGACGAAATACATGGTGACAAAAGCCTTAAGATTACATGGAAAAGTTCTATTAGGAAATTTAAAATTTTCAACCTGGTAAATTTAATCCAAAGTGACTTAGAGCTACTTAAACAAAATAAATGATTCGAACGTTTGTTTTGCCTTGGGGCAGTTGTGTTTATAGGAACCAAACTCAGTGTCTGTTTCCTGGGATTTGCATTCCCCCAAAGTGGTTATGATGCCCATAATTCTTTTTTTAATTTTTTTGTTTAATAATCACGTGATTAGAAGGAGCATTTCATTTCAGCTTTAACATATTCAATAACAATTTCCAGAGCAAAGATACATCTCTTTCAAAAGTGGCTGTAAATTTTTAGGTTCACAATTGACTTAATAGAGTTATATAATATTGAACTCAGTGTAAACCCTGAAAGACATAGAATTGAATGAGATTTTAACCTTTAAAAAAGTTCTCCATTTCATTTTAAAATATACTGTTTCCTACAGATAGACTCATTTTTAATACTACTAACACTTAGATGTTTACACATGCATCTCTGATCTCTATATATCTGATTATTACTAGTCACAGTCAGTTACACTCGGATCCTTGGCACCTGAGTATGGATATAAAGTCATTAGGTAGATTTCACTGGTAATGTTTATCACCTCTACTAATGAACATGAAGTAAATGTTTGTGCTTCCTCCTCAAATATAACTCATTTTTTAAATTTGTTGATTTTTTTTGTGTTTACCAAACAGAACATCCCAAACAATCTTATCCCGCTATAGACCCACTTCCCAAATGGCACCCTCCCATAGCCCCCCCCCAATCCTACACTGGAGCCCATATACTCTGTCATCTCTGTTACTGTCCACTGTGTTGTTGGTGCCCCCCAGCCATTCCCCAGTGCTTGTCCATCTCCTGAATCTACTCAGCCTATCTAGAGATCCCTGTTTTAGGAAGATCAGCTGTTCCTCATCTAGCAGCCATCAATTGTCAATATTCCTCTAGATAGATTGGGGTCTGCTGTTCATTTTCCCAGTTCTATGCTGGGTTACAGTTGGGGAGTCTCTTGGGCCAAACTGGCCAACAACTCAAAGGACGGTATCTCCTGTCTGGAGTTGTTTCTTGTTATGTAGCTTTTAGCTATACATATGGACTCTTAAAAAATTATATTGACCCCTTTAATCTTTGGTTACACGTTCCTTTTGGGTGTTTAACACCCTACAGCTGGCCCAGATAAACCAATTTATTATTACTTTTAAGGCTGTTTGATGATCTATTCCTCAGGGGTCACATGGGCTTGGGAGGAGCCCCTGGTTCCTTTCTTTTACCAGTTCTGCCTATGTGAAGATAAGTCAAAGGTCCTTCTCGACCATGGTTGGCTTCACTTGGAAGCATGGAGGAAATGATTCCTCTGTGTTGATCCTCCTATTTGTAGACTAGACACTGGTTCAAGTCCATATGGTGGGGTCTCAATGGCCTCCTTGATCACAAGGGCAGGTGACTCACCACAGTTACAGGACATTTTGAGAGATCCTCATAGTCCTTGAGAATGTAGACGACCTATGAGGGCAAGGAGCAAAAACTGTCCTTTCTGTCCCTCTGACCAAATTAGTATAGGCATCAAAGTATGGCTGCTAAACATCTGAGAAGGCTAGTTCCCCCAATGTGGTACTTTTAATTACCATGTGCTATGTATATAAAGCTTCGGCAAAGACCAAACATTCTCAGATAAACCTTGCCTAGACAGATAGATACTATATTCCTTGATTTAGTTGTATATATAATTTTTCAGTAGGTTGTTGGATTAATATGGTTCCCTCTGGTTTTTTAAAACCAGCCAGGCATTATTTCTCTCTCACATTGTCTAATGCTTCCACCATGGTTTTCCCACTTAAGGTGCCCCCATTTCCCCCCTTTCTCCCTTACTAATACCCTTCTCTTATGGTCCCACCTCTCTTGAGCTCCTTCTTTCCCTTTATCCCCTAGGTTCCTTGTATAATCTTCCCTTCCCGCTCCCCTTAAAATAACCCCATTTATATCCATATCTCCCTTACTAATGCCTGTTTCCTACTGTTCTTCCCTTTCAGGTTCTTTCTTTTCATTTACCTCAATGGTTCCTTTCCATTAACCCTGTTCCTGTAGTTATGTCTGAATACATATTCACTTATCAGGATTTGGTGCTAGGATCCACATATGAGGGAGAATACACGTCATTTTTTTCCCCTGAGTCTGTGTTACTTCACTTACTATAAGTTTCTAGTTCCATCCATTTATCTGCAAATTTCATTATTTCATCTTTCTTTACTGCTGAGTAAAACTCCATCATGTATATGAACGACATTTTCATTATCCACTCATCAGTTGAGGGACACTTAAGTTGCATCCATCTCTTAGCTATTGTGAAAACAGCAGCAACAAACATGGTAGGTTAATTTGTAGTTTTTTAAGAGTTCTCCACACTGCTTTCCATAAGGGTTGAACAAGCTTGCATTCTGCCAGCAGTGGATGAGTGTTCCCCTTTCCCCACAACCTCTCCAACATTTGGTATCATTTGTTCTCTTGATCTTAGCCAGTCTGACTGGGGTAAGATGAAATCTTAATATAGTTTTAATTTGCATTTCCCTAATTACTAGTGATGTTAAACACTGTTTAAGATGCTTCTCATCTGTCTTTATTTCTTCTTTGAGAACACTCTGTTCAGTTCCTTAGCCCATCTTTTAATTGGCTTACTTCCTTTTTTGATTGTTTTTTGAGTTCGTTATATATTCTGGATGTTAAACCTCTGTCAGGTGTGTCACTGGTGAAGATTTTCTCCCATTCTGTGGGTTTTCTCTTCACTTCCCTTGTTGCCTCCTTTGATGTACAGAAGATTTTAGTTTAATGAGGTCCCATTTGTTGATTCTTGACCTTGTTTCTTGAGCAAATGATGCCCCATTTAGAAAATCCTTTCGTACCCTATATCTTGTAGGTTATTGCCAATGTTTCTTTCTAACAGTTTCAGAGTTTCAGGCTTCACATTGAGGTCTTTGATCCATTTGGAGTTGACTTTTGTGCAAGGTGAAAGTGGTTTAATTTCATTCTTCTACGGGTGGAGATCCAGTTTTGCCAGCACCATTTGCTGAACATGCTGTCTTTCCTCCAGTGAATGTTCTTGGCCCCTTTGTCAAATATCAGGTGACTGAAATTGCATGCACTCATATTTGGGTTTTCAATTTTTTTCCATTCATCTATGGGTCTATTTTTGTGCCAGTACCATGTTGTTTTTATGACTATAGCTCTGTGATACAGTTTAATATCTGGTATAGTAATCCCCCCAGCATTGCTCTTGGTGCTCAGGGTTGCTTTGGCTATCTGAGGTCTTTTGGGCTTCCATAAGAATCTTATGAATTTTTTTTCCAATTCTGTAAAAAATTTCTTGGCATTGCATTATCTTCTGGTGTCTTCCTCAATCTCTTTCTTTAAAGATGTAAAATTTTCATTGTAGAAGTCTTTAATGCCTTTGGTCAGGTTTATGCTGAGATATTTTCTTTTATATGCAGCTACTGTGAAGGGGTGTGTTTCCATGTACTCTTTCTCTGACTGCTTGTTATTGGTATATAGAAAGCCTATAGACTTTTGTAGGTTAATTTTGTAACATGCCACTTTTCTGAACATGCTAATAATTTCTAGGACTTTTCTGGTGGAATTTTTGGCATCTCTTAGATATAATATTATATCATCTGCAAAAAAGGATAAATTGATCTCTTCTTTTCCAATTTTTGCTCCTTTAATTTCCTTCTCTTGTCTTACTGCCTTTTCAAGAGTTTCAAGCACTATGTTTAAAAGGAATGGAGACAATGGACAGCCTTGTCTGGTTCCTGATTTCAATGGGAATGCTTCCAGTTTGTCTGCATTTACAATGATGTTGGCTGTGGGTTTGTTATATATGGCTTTAATTATGTTGAGGTATGTTCCCTCCAGTCCAATTCTCTCTAGGACTTTGAACATAAATGCATGTTGAATTTTGTCAAAGGCCTTCTCTGCATCTACTGAGATGACCATTTGACTCTTGTCTTTGAACCCATTTACATGACTTTTGAAATTTATTGACCTACGTATATTGAACCATCCCTGAATCTCTGGAAGCTGACTTGATCATGGTGGATGATCTTTTTGATATGTGTCTGTATGCGGTCTACAAGTGTCTTGTTGAGAATTTTTGCATCTATGTCCATTAAGCATATGGGTCTATAGTTTCCTTGTTTGGTTGTATCTTCATCTGGCTGTGGTATTAGAGTGATGCTGGCTTCATAGAAGGAATTTGGAAGTTCTCCCTCCATTTCTATCTTTTTGAATAAATTAAGTAGTATTGGATGTAGATCTTTTTTAAATGTCTGGTAGAATTCTGCTGTAAATCCATCTTGTCCTGGGCTTTTTTCAGTCAGGAGGTTTTGTGTTACTGTTTCAATTTCCTTATGTGTTATGGATCTGTTTAAGCTGTTAATCTCTTCTTGGTTTAGTTTTGGTGGTTCCCATGCTTTTAGACACCCATCCATTTCTTTTAGGTTTTCAAATTTAAGTTTTTAAAGTATTCCCTTATAATGTTCTTGATCGTTTTCGTGTCTGTTGTGATGTTTCCCCTTTCTTCTCTGATTTTGTTAACTTGGAAGTGCTCTTTCTTTCTTTTGGTTAACTGCCCTAGCGGTCAATCAATCTTGTTTATCTTTTCAAAGAACCAGCTCTTGGATTCAGTGATGCTTTGTATTGTTTTCTTAGTTTCTATTTCATTAATTTCTGCTCTGATTTTTGTTATTTCTTCTTGTCTGGTGGGTTTGGGTTTCATTTATTGTTGCTTTTCAAGTGTCTTCAGTTGCAATGTTAAGTCATTTATTTGTGTTCTTACCAATTTTGTAATGTGGGCCCTTAGAACTATAAACTTCCCTCTAAGGACTGCTTTCAACATCTCCCAGAGATTTTGTTGTGTTGTATTGTCCTTTCCATTTAATTCCAGGAATACTTTTATTTCTTTCTTCATTTCTCTTTTGACCCATTCATCATTCAGGAGTGTGTTGTTTAATCTCCATATGTTCGTGTAGGGTTTCTGCCAGTATTGATTTTAAGCTTTATTGCTTTGTGGTCTGATAGAATGCATGGAATTATTTCAATCTTTTTTTATTTGTTGAGGTTTGTTTTGTGCCCCAGTATATGGTCAAATTTGGAGAAAGTTCCATGGGGTGCTTAGTAGAAAGTATATTCTTTGTTGTTTTGGTAGAATATTCAGTAGATGTCTGTTAGGTCCATTTGATATATGGTATTGTTTAATTCAGATGTGCCTCTGTTAATTCTCTGTCCTGTTGACCTATCTAATGGATACAGTGGGGTATTGAAGTCCCCTACTATTAATGAGTTGGGATTAATCTGGGTCTTAAATTCCTGTAGTACTGTTTTTATGAAGTTGGGTGCACCAGAGATTGGTGAATATATGTTCATGATTGTAATATATTCTTGGTTTATTGTTCCTTTGATCATTATGAAGTGGCCCTCTTTATCTCTTCTGATTAGTTTTAGTTTAAATTCTATTTTATTATATATTAGAACTGAAATGCCTGCTTTTTTCTTATTATCATTTGCTTGGTATATTTTTTTCCATCCTTTCACCTTAAGGTAGTGTCTGTCCTTGAAAGTGAGATGAATTTCTTGCAGACAACAAAAAGATGCGTTTTCTTTCTTAATCCATTCAACTAGTCTGTGTCTTTTGACTGGGAAATTCAGTTCATTGATATTTAACGTTATTAATGAAAGATGTGTGTTGATTCCTGTCATTTTTATTTTTGTTGCCATTCTTGATATAGCTGTGCATTTCCGCAATTATACCTTCGTTGAATGTCTTTCCGCAACCCCTTGTGTATAGTCGTTCCTTTTTTCAGCTCTTTGTATTGCTTCTAGAACTCTCTGAAGGGCTGGTTTTGTGGACATGAATTCTTTCAGGCTATTTATGTCATGGAAGATTTTTGTTTTCTTTCTGATGGGTGACGAGATGTAGGGTGCTGGGAATTAAATTGTAATCTCTATTTACAGTATTTACTTTCTGTGGTGAAAGATGTAGACCTGTGACAGACAGGATACCCAAAAGTGTGTTAGTTAATAAAGCAAAAAACAGAAGTTAGGCCTGGACTCAACTCCACAGCAATGTGACAATCTCAACTTTACTTCAAATGCTCACAATGACCAAGGCTTGGCATGCTTCCCTTATGGTAGGCACTTGGTTAAGAACTTCATACATCCTACACCATTCTTTGATCCTCCTGATTAGACTGGAGAGCAATTATCCTTATTTTCACTACTTTACAGTTGAGTAAACAGAGGCCTTATGGGAGCTGAAGAAATTGGCTCAAAGTCACAAGCTAGGTAAATGAAGGGGCCAGGTTTTGAAAATTTTATTTCGTTATTTTTGATACAGTGTCTCATTCATCCCAGGCTGGTCTCAGACTTCTTATATAGCTGAAGATTTCCTTTAACTTCTGATCCCTCTACCTCCACCTGCTGAGTGCTTGGATTACAGGTATGGGTCACCACGCTTAGTTTATGGGCTGCTGGGGATGAAACCCAGGGCTGAGTGTATGCTACAAAAACACTTTGCCAAATGAGGCTACACCCCTAGTTTTAGGTTTCGAACTTTTAAGCCTTTGATTATGGTACAGTTTTGAAGGAAGACTTTAAAGTACTCTGAGCGCAGGCAATTCTACAGAGAGAATGAACACAGTATGCTCGCCTTTGTGAAAATGCTATTATTTTTGGTCAGGTTGGCTGAAAGACCTTGGAACACTACTTATACCCCCTGAGTTTCCAATGACATTATGAAAGACCTGATAAGAAATGTTACTTTAGAAAAGCTGATGAAGGGCTGGAAGGATGGCTCAGAAGTTAAGAACACTCGTTGTTCTTGCAGAAGAGTCGGGTTCAAATCTCAGCACCCACATGGCAGCTAAGAACTGTCTGTAACTCCAGTTCCAGGGGATCTGACAGCCTCTTCTGTCCTCTGTGGGTATTGTGAGACACGGGTGCACTTCTTACATGCAGGCAATACACTCTTACACATAAAATAAAAATAATAAATAAAATATTTTAAAAAAAGAAAAGCTGATGAAAACATTCTTTAAACATTTCATTTTAAGCTAGACATTTCCTTAGGAATATTTGTTAGATTTCCAATTGCCCATGGAGATTCAGCAAGAATATAAGAATAAAGATGTCCCCAAATGATTCATTTTAGGGAAGCTGTGTTAATTATTGTTGCCATTTGGATGATGATAGTATCATGGAAAAAAAGAACAAAAATATTAATTCGCTTATATAGAGCATAAGATGCTTTTATATTATGGTTATGACTACAAAAGACATTTTTAAATAGTTTAAAAGAAATACAGCAAGAAGCATAACAAATGGTTGTGTCAAGTTGGATCATTTCATTTTTTATTTCTTAATTATGAGTTTTAAATACTGTAGTTAAATTACTTTCATATTAGAAAATAATGAATAAATAGAAAACTAAATTAGAAAAGCCAGAGACATTCCAGGTTTGTAACCCACAGGGATTCTTGGCTGATCATCAACCCAGAAGAACTGAAGATGATTCAAAGTGTCTCCAGAGTCAGATGAGTTCTCCAAGATAAGTGAGTTAAAGAAAAGATAACTGAGTTCAGGTTAGGCATTGTAGAGGTTTGCAATGGACTCTAATACAGAACGCAGGAGTGCGCTAGAGCAGAAAGGAAGAACAGGAGGGGATGTTTCTAAAAGAAAACCTGTTAACCTTTTATGTCAGGTTTGTTGCATGCTGAGTGTCCACCAGATAACTGATAATTTTACATCCACGTTTGGAACAGGAGTTAAAAGTCGTGATTATCTGTAGAATAACCATCTGAGGACACACATTGACTGCAAATAGGAGCATGTGAAGCCATCCAGGAAATGATTCCAGATCAGAGACAAGCAGGGAAAGAAGCTTGAGGCAATCAAGTGGGAGGCCCGGATTGGACTGTTGTACTTGGATGAGTTGAGGACATTGAGAATGGAGTTCGTCACAGAAAGTGAGAATGATTTAGGTGCAAAACTGAGTTGGGGTAAGGCATAAGGCTTGATTTCAGGTGACTGTGTGAGTGGTGAGAACAACTCATTCTTGGAATTCTTTCATGGAATGAGGAGAACAAGCAAATCGAGGCAAATTCATGGGCTCAACGTTGTCAAGGTCCTATAGTATATCCAGGGAGAAACAGGCAGGAAGAAGCTGGATCTCAGTAGAATGAGGTCAGGTCATACGGCCAATGTGATAGAGACTACAGTATGTGGTCAATAACTCAGAAAGAGCAAATCAAATGGCATCAAAGGCCATAATCATCGTCAGAAGGACTGAGAGGTGGCCCTTGATTTGGGTGTAGGGAAGGTCATTGGTACTTTGGAAGACAGCCCAGAACAAAAGTCTAAGAGCAGTAGGCTCGTAATGAATAAAGAGCCAGACACTGTCAACAATACAGCATATACTCTCAGGAACATTGGTGTCTACCAGTGAGGTTCATGGCATGTCTTCACAATGTGGAAAAGGAACCAGGACAGAAATATGGTTGAAAATATCCCAAATTAGAGCTAATAGGCAAAGCATGTTCTCAGTGGACAGGGAAGAACAGGCACACTTGTCACCCCAATAAGCTCTCACAGAAAGACTTTGCAAACTTACGTGAGAACAATAGTTCCCGCGCTCCCTCTCTGCAAACCTAAACCTGTGTTTTAACTAGTCTGGCATTGGTCCACAAAAATAATCACTATTCTCCAAATTAACAAGGGCTTACCCCTTTCACCCTTGAGTGAGCTATGAAGAACAGGCCACTAGTCACCAGTTCCTCATCTTTGACTTGCCTGTGACTTTGAAATCCCAGTCTACTTTCTTTCAATCTTTTGCTAGTGCAGACATTTTCTAGGAGGCCCCCAAAGTAAAAATTCCATGGGGTTCAGACCTTTGGGCTGATTGTTCCAAAATGTCCTCTCAATTTGGCAACAAACTCTATTTAGCTGTATTTCCTTTCTTTTTTGGTGGATAATATGGGCTGTGATCCAGCTTGTTTGTCTCAATTAATAAGAGGAGAAAAAGCTAATTTCATTGCTATATGTTAAAGAATTTATTACTTATTTTGTTTCAACTGCCCCCATAAAGTCATCGTTTGAAGGTGCATAGGGTTGAGGCACCCTGTTTAGGATTGTGAATCCATCAACGGCACAGTGTGGTGAGAAGCAACGAGTTGGTTTCCTGGTGTACGCAGAGCTATGTAGTAGCAATTGCTAATGTACACCAAACCAGTCTTTTCTTTCTTTCTCTTTCTATAAAAGTAACCATGTCCTTGACATCTAGGCCTCCAACAGTTGGTCTTCATGCCTGTAGATGATGTAATCTGGTCTGTTTGAAAGTCTCACTACCTACATATGTGATGGGATCTGGCTGCCTAATAAATGAAATCCTGTTTCCGCTTGCCTCAACTGTGATCTCATAAACCAGCTCCACGTGGTTTATTTTGTGATTATCCCCTTTGTCAAGAGAATTATTTTGAGGGACTTCTTCGGCTTCCACATTTGCATGGTACAACATACCACATCCTAAGCAATGCATAAGCCACAAAGAATAAAAATAAAATCAAGTCAACCTATTTTGGAACTTGTATATTATTTGTCCCAGACGTTAGTTAGTTTTAGTTTTATAGAGTTAAATACAAAACATATGAAAGATTCTTTTGAAACTGAGCTTCTAAGCTTTCCTTAGAAGAGGAGGTTCTGCATGTATCAATTGAATTAAACATGACGTGGGATTCCCAGGGTAGAAATTTGAGCTTTTCAGAGAGTGTTAGGTGGTTGGACTGAAAGGACAAATAAATAAGAATTTTGGAAGGCTTATAGGTCTTATCAAGTCTTATTTACACCCTTGGGAGTGGCAGCTTGTAAAGCAAATTAATATGTGTCCCTACTGTTCTTCGACTCCCATGATACTTTTATAACTCTGGTCTGTGGTAATAATCCTACATAGCTAGCCTGTGTTGATGGTGTTTTGTTTCAGAATATGGAGTTCTTTTCAATACCATATATCTTTTTCTTTCATGTGAGTGCTATTTTTTGATGAAAGAGTAGGATTACACAAAACAAGTCAATGCCCATAGCCGACTGTATTATAGGAGGGGTATTCCTTCGATGACCAGACATAAATAAAGTATATCAATTAGGATTGGGTTGGTTTGACTTTGGCAATTATGTGGGCAGGACTAGGCTTAAATTATAGCTCAGCAGTTGGGGAAACCCTTTTTATTCCTAGAAGCTGAAGTCAGTGCCTTAGAAATAACACCCATGTGTTAAAAGTTTAGCTTGTGACATGTGTTCCTTATTTGCTATGGATGGCACTGTTGTGAATAAACTTTGTGTTTCAAGATTTGTACATTGTCACAGTGAGATATAGTTTGTGTTTGCATCAGGTGATTTTATTTTTCATTGAATTAAAAAGCATTTTATGTCTGAAATCTATTTAAAAATAGAAAAAGGCATTAGAAAGTAATAATCTCATATCAAACCCACTCTGTGCAAGTAATCTCTGTGAGCAACTGAGTCTTCTATGTTTTAAAAAACATCAGCACTGTTTGTAAGAGCAACAAGAACATAGTAAAACAATAACTGAACAATGACGGCAGCAGCCAGCACTTACTGAGATCAATCAAGTTCTATTCTCCATGTTTCACATAAACATTTTCACTTACTTTTCAGCAAAGAATATTATGGTAGGGAGACTTATGACTCAAATTACAGATGACTAAGACAGAGAAACGTAGAATAACTTAACCAAGTGGAGCATGTTTGTGTGTAAATTCAAGACCCCTCCTGTAGCCTCATGTTCATGCTCATTAAGATTTAAATCGCACTTTAGAAACAGTGCAACTTTCTTTCTTCCCCACAAACTTGTAAGGATCTCCCATGTTAATACTTTTTCATAAACTCAATTCTTCATAAGCCTAATTTAAATGGCTGCCAATTTTTTTCTTTATTTAGCTGTATCCAATTAAATGTAATTAATCCCTGGTAAGTCAGGCATTTAGATTCTTTGCAGGTTTTTGATAGTATAATAATGCTTTGATAGATTTAGGCTTATAAAAATGCTAGTAGAGTTCATTGTTTTCTTAGCATGACTTTCTAGAAATAGAATTCCTGTTTGTTATGAGGACGTTTTGAGGTCACACTTTTCTTAAATTACAGTGAGTCCAAGTCACTTTGAAAAAATGCCACATTGGTACATAAACTTCAAATCTTCTTTAAAAGTCAGCTAATGGGAGTACCTATATTTTGGAAGCTTTTATGATGTGATGAGAGACGGCAGCAGGCTAAGCCATAGGGAAGCCATTCTCTGACTCAGGCCTGACCTTTGCTCATTAATAGGCCACTGCCTTATCTTTGTATGAAACTCCTGGAGTTAATCCATACGCAGAGTGCCCATTGATTGTGACTAAGCTGTGTTCTCAGAGCAGCTCTTAGGGGAACACAGCAAGAAGAGAAATTAGCCAAGAATTGCAAGGCATGTGTAGATGCTTAAAAGGCACAACATGAAATGTTATTTTAAATCACAATTCTTATCGACTTCTCTGTAATACAACAATAAAAGAGCATAAAATAAAGTTCAGCTCCAAAGGATTTTTTATGAATACGGGAATTTCCAGGTGCGTTATGAAGTAAAGGCAAGATGAAGCCACTAGATAGTTTTACTGCAGATGCTGAAGCTGGTGTTGTGACATGAGTGCACTTGATGTCTCGGCGTTGCCGCACCTCAGGTCCTGAAAATATTGTCACTTCTTTTAATAGCCCATCTGCTGTGGCTGCTTTTATTAAATTTATTATTAATGTGTGTGTGAGTGTGCCATGGCACATGTGGGGAAGTCAGAGGACAACTGGCAGAAGATAGCTCTCGCCTTCTACCATGTGGGCCGCAGGGGAGGATCTCAGGGTAGGCCTGGCAGCAAGGACCTTTACGAGCTTAGCTGTCTGTCTGGCCCTTAGCGCCTCTCTTTTCTCCTGCATTCTGACCTCAGCTGTCCCACCACCAAACCTAAATTTAGATGCTCTCTCTATGCTGTCTTCTCATTCTCTGGTAGAATCTGAGTTTCCGTCTTGCTCACTGTCCTTCCCTGACCTTCAAAAGGCAGGAAACCACACACAGACATAGACACACACAAAGACACAGACAAGCATGGGAGAGAGAGAGAGAGAGAGAGAGAGAGAGAGAGAGAGAGAGTTCATTAACCAGTAGCTCTAGCCCTGAGGTGAAACTTTAAAGCAGTGTTTAATGATTTTATTCTCTGTCTTCACTTGGTGTTCTCACAATCTCTCTTGTCCTGGGAAGGTTTTCCCACGTGGGCTCAAATTTGTCATGACTACTTTCTAAAAAATGACAGTTAAAGCCAGGTGTGGTGGTATGGTGGTGTATGCCTGTAGTCCCAGCACTTGGGAGGCAGAGGCAGGCAGATCTCTGTGAGTTCGAGGCCAGCCTGGTCTAGTACATAGTGAGTTCCAGGACAGCTGGGGTTACAGGGAGACCCTGTCTCAAAAAAATAAAGACAGTTAAGTAATCGAACGAGCAAACCAAGCTAAGTGAAAGAGCACGCTCGTGGCTCTAGTAAACTGAAAAATGAAAGTAGGGGATTAAATACAAAGCGATGACGATGAGAATACATAAATATATAGTAGCATTTAGGATTATCTAGGAGATTAAATTTCTGTAGCTCCACCTTTCCTTAAATAACATTCAAATGCCCCCTTTTCCAACGCTCCCTCAGGGAAGGTAAAAGCTTATATAATGTTGCTTATTATAAAGTCTCCATTGGTGCTTTATTCAGAGGCTTATATTTAAATTCTTGACTTTCAAGGAACATTGTAGAAAACTCCCCCTTGGTGATTCTCTAAATGCCATAAAGCTGTGGGCACCCAAATTTGGCTGCACATCTGAATCCCTTAGGGAGCTTTATAAAAATGCGATGGGGCCTGGAAATTTGTGTTTCTCCAATTGATTTTGATGCTCAGCCAGGTTTGTGGACTCCTGTTAAAATGGCTGTTTGGACATGAGCTAAGTTAGTTTCGGTGCCTTCTGTAGATGGTTAACGTTACTGTGCATTGACACTGTGGTAGTCACCATGACAGATACTTCATAGCCAAAGAAAATTTTCTTGGTTTGTGAGTGGCAGAAAATAAAATCAAAATCTTCATTCTCTTGTAACCCCTCAACAAAATGTTGATGATTCTGGCACCAAAATAGGCATGGGACAAATTAAAGTCGCAAATTCACTCTTTGATTCGGCCTGAAATACCGTTCAGTGGTAGAGCACCTCCTTGTCCAGCAAGAAAAAGATCCTGGCTTTAATTCCCAGACTGAAAAGTAAAATCTCTCCCCCATAAAACGGAGATTGTTACTTTTACATCTTTTTACTTGATGTTGAAATAATTTTATGCTTACAGAAGAGTTGCAAAGCCATTCGACTGCTTATATAGTGTATACTAAGCTTTCTCTAAAGTTATCTGATGTGTCATGCTTTGTAATACGAACATTTTATGATACATTTCTTGAAATGAAGTAATTATGTTTTCCCAGATTTTCTATCTCAGTCTGTTCAGGCTACGGTAACAAAGCACCTTACACCAGATACTTTATAAAGAACAGAAATTTGTTGATTATAGCTTGGTAGACTGGAAAGTTCAAGATCAAGGCATCAGGCAGAGCCTGTTCTTCACACACAGATCTATGTGTGTCTTCTTGGAGTGGAACCGGCAAGGGACTCCATTCAAGTGTGCTTTGTGAGGGCTCTGATCTCATTCATGAGGAGGGAATCACAAGACCTAATTATTTCCTAGGAGTTCTGCGTCTGCATACTCTAACACTGGGTGCTGGGTTCCACCAGCTGGTCTCCCACCAGCAATCAGACTTTAGTTTCTATAAACAAGGTTTTTGTTGTAGTATCCAGGGCTCTACATTGTATATAATCACAGTGCTTTCTTTAATCTGTGACAATTTCTTCTTATGTTTCATGACTGACACTCCCCCACATGCTTTTTGCCATATATATATACATATATGTACATATATATATATATTCATTTCTGTCCCTTGTGATACTGGAGATCAAACTCAGGACTATATATGCTAGGCAAGGGCCCCACCATTGAGATACATCTCAGAACTACCCTGATATTTTAAAATACCCTGGTACCCTAGAGCTCCTTCTGTTTTGGGTTTGGCTAATGTATTCTCATGGTTAGACTGGTGCTATAATCTTGGGAAATGTTTCTTGTTGAAACACATCAAGGTCTTTGTAAGATTCTTGAAACCAGGATGTAGGCATTCTTGGATTAAAGAGAACAGTTGGCGTAGGGGCTAAGAGGGTTTACTAACTCTTGCAGAGGACCTAAGCTCAGTTCTCAGCACTCATATGGTGGCTCACAACCACCTATAACTCCAGTTCCAGGGGATCTGATTCTGATGCTTTCTTCTTGCCCCCTTGGCTCCCTGAATGCATGTGGTACACATAAACTCATGCAGATTTACACATATACACGTAACAAAAACAAGAGAACAGCTGATAACTGCAATGTGATGGCAGCCCTGCACAAGGCCAGATCTTCAAGAAATCTTCCAACTGTAAAGCCTAAGACTAATAGGTTAATATTACAAATCGAAATTCACATGTCAAAGATGAAATCAAGATCTGGGTAGATCTCAATGTCTAGTGATAATCCTCTCTCCAAAGTATAGTCCCCATTTCAGAGAGAACTTGGGTTTTCTTGCATAGCAGCTGAATTCAGAATGTATAAGCTATCTCCATAGTGCTGGGCATTCCCCAGAGTGGAGTGTTATTATGGTCCCTGAAGAGGCATCTGTGAGTGAGTGTTTGTTGTAGGTAATTGAAGCAATTGAGTTGCTCTTGTGGTTTTCCCTTGTTACTAAAAATTAAATTGATGTGTAGTTAAATGAAAAGCAACCTAGTTTGAAGAAAGCAATAATCTGACTCTAACTAGGACCTTGGTTTGAATCTGTGAAGTCACCTATTTTTTATTTAATTTCTCTAAACCTAGAAGAGCTGAGTCTTTATTTTTTAGCATATGAGGCATAAGAGGTTTTTTTTTTTTTTTACTATGAAATTTAACAAAATGATTATAGCAAACAAAGTTGTTCATTTGGACTGTGATAAAGTCCCTCTGGAGAAATGGAGACACAACCATAACACTACAAATGCTATGTGGAAATGGTGACTATGTATTTTGGAAAGACTGGTGAAATGGAAAATGTTTTTGGCAACCAGGATGCCTGCTTTAATCCTAAGGCTTCAGGTATTTACCACGTTGATGACCCAACCATCCAATCTTTTTTGAGTTCCTTTTTTAAAATTTGTATTATTTTTGCTGTGTTCTGTTGGCTCTTTGTCTGTCAGGATCTCATGTGGCTCATGCTGGTTTGGCATTCACCACGTGCTGGAGACTGGCCTTGAGCTCCTGATCCACCACTTCCAAGTGCCATCGTATTTGGCTTATTTCTTACATTACAGAATCAGACATCATTTCTGACTCTAAATTCTGTAAGTTTTTAATTTCTTTTTAGAAACTTCATTCTTCATGTTCAAAAACTTGTTAAGTATTGCTAAAATACTTTTGATAAATATATTCTGATAATTTCCTTGACAATTCAAGAAATGCTTCCCTACCTTTTCCCAAGTTTTCATAGGTAACTTGTAAAAATCTTAGGAAAGTTTAATCACAGTTTGAAAATTTACACTTTTTGTTGTATTCTTTATTCAGATACAATCACAGCTTCAATCCTAAGCGAGACTAGTTTAGAGATGGGAGCTGATGGTATTTGTAATAGAAAGTGAAGTCATAGACAAATATGCATTCAACTAAATGACTAAACTGTCCATCTGCCCAAGATGTTCTTATTTTGTTGGCACCAAAGCTATAAAGTGTTGGAAACAGTTTCATTGTGATAAGTATAATCAACACATTTCCTGCAGTCGCAGACCTGTTCATAAACAGCATTGAAAGAAAAATAAAGTGACATAATGTCTGGGAAAGAATTTCTTAGTATAAGCAGGCTCAAGTCCATGATTTGTGGTTTTCCAAGCTCTCAGTTTCTTCTGGGAGGCCTGTTGATGGATTTGCCCTAATGGTTGAAGGCGAATTTGTCACTGAGCTCTGAGTGAACACTGTCTGCTCAGTGAGATTGAGAGCTGCTTTGTTTTGTTATCCCTGACTGAAAGAGGGGGTGCATTCTATCCAGATGCCAAACTTCATTCTGTGAACTTAATGGTTCTTTCTTTCTGTGACTTTTGCCAGCTTTAACTAACCCTTGAAAGCACAGGGTGAGATGCTTTTTTAAGGTCACTAATGACATCGTCTTTAAATCTCCTATTCTGCTGAGAGTTAAAAGGAGCTCTGTGATAGTTCAACCAGATTTGTCATGAGGTGCACACCTGCCATTTCATATTAAATTCTAGTATGGGATCATCAATCCTATTTAAAAGTTAATCATCCTTTAAAAGAATAACAGAGAGGGGGCTGGAGAAATGGCTCAGCGGTTAAGAACACTGGCTGTTCTTGCAGAAGACCCGGGTTCGAATCCAGCACCCACATGGCAGCTAACAAACTGTCTGTAACTCCAGTTCCAGGGGATCTGACAGCCTCTTCTCTCCTCCATGGGCATTGCACAACATGGGTGTACTTACCTACGTGCACACAATACATGCATACACATAAAATAAAAATAACAAATAAAATATTTGAAGGAATAACAGAGAATGGTGTTCTTCACAAACAGTTTCCTGTAATGGTGTTATAGTTCTATTGGCTTAAAATAAACCATGTTTAAATAAATAGGTGGATCTATTTGGCGATTACTTTCAAAGTCTGAGTAGTTATAATCTGTACAGAAATAGCGAAATTTTGTGGTTTTCAACACCTCTTAAACATCATACAGAAAATGTTGATATACTCTTTACCTAGTTGTGTGGTAATCTTTAGCAGCTACCTCTCTGGAGAGCTAAGCTCTGATATTAGCAGTACCTACCTGTGCCTATGGTGTAAATATTCTCATCACACCTAATTTCAAGCTACCAATGTTGTTGCAAAGGGGACTGGGAAAAATGTGCTCTAAGAGCCAGTAGCAGCCAGTTCTTATAAGCCACTGATGGCACCAACATGAATGAAGATGAGCACTAAATGGCAAATTCAAAACCATAGAACCATGAACAGAAAAATGCCTGTTGCTCAGGTTGGACCAGGCACAGTTAGCAATTTCAGACATACCCCTTTATGTCTTAACATTTTTAAAAACAAAGTCTGCAGGTGGAAGTACATTAAGATCAAGTCGCAGTTCCTTTTTGATAAGACTTTGCCATTGCGTTAAAAACCGAATCCTTAAGAATTGTATCATTTTCATCCAAAATTACATATGTAAGGGATTCCCCTTCACAAAATTAAAGAGTGCTCATGGACAACTCAAGGACATGAAGCAGAAGAGACCACAAGTCAACAGTGAATTCAGTGTCCACTCGTGATTGAAAACAGCCTGGAGACCTCAGCCCTGTTAGCTTCTCAGAACAGCAGCTGAGATGTGAGTCAGGATGTGGCGTCTAGAGACTGTATAGATGACCTGAGTCCCTCCCGCCCTCTCTGCCTCCCTCTCTCCTTTTTCTTTCTCTTCTTCGTAATGTTGCAGCATAGCCTAATTTCTTCTTACGTTTGTGCCCCGATTGATGTTTTTTTGCATGAGCATGAAGTAAAAAGTAGCTAAAATCACAGTTCTGGCATTTACAAGGAAGACGTGCTAAACGTGATGAATGGTGTAGCAGCCTCAGTGATAGTCTATTTGGTTTCTGGTATTTGCTATAATCAAACTCTATGCAGAGCTCACACCTCTTTTGAATGTTAACGTTCCTTAAATCACTACTTAAAATATCTTATCCTCAGGGTAAAGGCATTCTTCCCTTCACTTCTAGATGGGAATGATCATTTAAATGCTTCCTTTAAAAAGTCAGTTTCACTGTACATATTTAAGTTATGCAACTTGATATCATAAATGTACATATCTTTAAAATATTTTTATTATTTTTTACTTTACGTGTATGAATGTATTGCCTGCATGTATGTAAGTGTACACATGCTGAGCAGTGCCCAAAAAGGTCAGAAGAGGGTGTTGGATCCCCTAGAAGTGGAGGTATAGTTTGGAAGTACACCCACCATGTGGGTGGTGGGAACTGAGCCTGGGTCCTCTGCAGAACAGCCAAAATGCTCTGAACCAATGAGCCTTCTCTCTAGCCCCAGATATCTGTGTAAGTCTATGCCTTGAGAGTTTGGGTACCCACAGAGGTCAGAAGAGGGCATCATGGATTCCTTGAGCTGGAGTTACAGGTGGTTGTAAGTGATGGGAGCCAAACTGGGGTCCTGTGCAAGAGCAGGAATTGCTGTTAAGTGCTGAGCCATCACCGTGGCCCCTGGTACATTAGTTCTGTAGTGGAAAAAAATGAACTTACCCAACATCTCTCCTAGTACTCATTTCCCTCTCTAGTCCTTTGAGTGCTTTTTGTCTCTCAGCTTCCTCTTACTCTTGTCTCCCCTTCATCCTTTTTGGATTCCAAAGTGCCATCCCCCACCCTCACTCCACCTTCACCTCGGCCCTTTTCATGAAGAATGAAAAATAAACCAGAAAATGAGTTCTAATTGAAATAGAAATACAGGAAATTCTGGAGTTAAGCCTCACCTGGCTGAGCTGCCTCAGTCTGCAGTATGTCACACTGTGGCCTTTTCATGCACTGACTACTGTAGGGAATGTTACCAGATGTCCTGCATTAGGCAAGATAGTGTCTTAGGTTTCAGCCCCACCCCCATTTTTTCTTCTCTTGATTATAGTTTTTCTCAAAAATTCCTATTACGGTCATCTTGCTTAAGGTGAATTCCAACTCTAGACAGAGTAAGTCCTCCTCAAACAAGATGGTCCTCTGGGGACCCTGGAAGTCAACTTCATCACATGAGCTAGCATGCTGAAGATGCAGCAGTAGCAGCGAATGAAATGTTCTTCTAGGAGCTCTCCATCTTATGCCTCCTAGCACGGAGGACAGTCTGCCATGGCTCCTGACCTAGTGTGAAGATGTAAGGAAGGGTGTTTTGTGTAAAAACCACTCTTTGCTTGACTAGACCTTATTTCACCTCCTGGACCTTTACTCAAGATTCATGTGTGCACATCTTGTAAAATTCACCTTTAATAATTCCTATTGAATTGGTTAGCTCAGATTTCCCCATCTTCCATATCTTATCATTCTCAATAGGAAACCTGGTACTGTTCCTCCACCAGCCCCAGGTGATAGCTGATCAACTGGCCTGTCTTCAGCCAGAATCCCATTAGGACTCACCTGAAATTCCAGTACTCGGGAATGCAGAGGGGGAAGATCAAATGTTCAAGGCTAGCCTGGCTATATAGTGACTCCAAGGTTAGCTTGGGCTATAGTGTGAGACCCCTGCCACATTAGGAATTGAGGTCAGTTTACACTGAGTTCTCTTTACCCCATTTTAATAGAAGAATAGTCCTAAATAAAATCTGTGTTTAGTGCTTCAGCCGCTGTTTAGCTTCGGCTCTTCAGGACAAGAAAGTGGCATTATCCATCCTACCTGGGCAGGGCCATCTTAACGTAGCTTTCCAGCTTTCCAGTGAATTGCAGGCTACATCTATACTATGAGTTTCTGTGTCTATATTCACAGTTTCAATGTATAGTGGCTTTATGATAATGATGAAATTTAGATTTAACCATGTGCCATCACATAGTTAAGCAAATACAGTATGGTCAAACCCTGTGGTGTGTCCAAATCCTTCATGAACTGACCTGTTCCTTTCATCTCCATTCTGACCACCTGGCATTCATTATCTGCCACCCTCAAACCTGTGTCCCAGCATGTGCACAGCTTGGTCATTAAACATGCTCTGCGGTGTTCTCATTCCTGGTTTCTGCCCCGTCTTCCCCTTTGGTAGGAATATACTCCCATTTTCCTTACTTCCCCTACTTGAAATACATGGAATTTTCCACATTGCTAACATGAAGTATGTTTCTTAATTAGTTGTATGGTGTTTGGTATTGATTCAAGGCCTCAAACATGCTAAGCAAATGTTCTATGATTTCTGTTTTGGAATTGTACAAAATTACATCAACTATTACTTAGTGAATAGTCAAAAGATGGCAGAAAGTCTTTGAAAAGTAGTGATGGGGGAGCTGGAGAGATGGCTCAGTGATTAAGAGCACTGGCTGCTCCTGCAGAGGATTTGAATTCAATTCCCAACACCCACATGGTGGCTAACAACCATCTGTAACTCCATTTCTACAGGACCCAACACCTTCTTCTGACCTCTGTGAGCACTGTCAGATATGGGTGCACCTACCTATGTGTAGGCAACACACTCATACATATAAAAAAAATTACAATAGTTTAAAAAATAGTGATGGGACAGTAGCAAGAGATAGCCTGGTAGGTTTTAACAGTATTATAGCTATTCATATGGAAAACCATGAATATTAATTAATTAAATGTTTATAAAGACATGAAATAGGTTAAAATAAACAGAATAATCATGGATATGAAAACTCAGTCACGAAAAAATTGTAAATTCTCCCATAATTCATCCTAAAATTAATTCTATCCATATTCCAATTTCAAAATGACAAAACACAAACTGCTTTGGAAGAGAAATAACCAAGAATGGACTTTTTTCCAAGAGAATAATAAAAGAAAAAGGACAAGTCTTACTGTATAGCAAAACATATAACAAGAGACTACAGTCATTAAAATGTGAACATTGGCAAATTAATCAATGAGATACAATGTAATTTGGGAAATGGACCATGTATAGCTCAAATCTGATATGTGATAAATATAGAATTTCAAATTAATGAAAAAGCTGTGGTACATCTCTATTTATTTTGAAAAAAAAAACATTGTCTTTGTACTTCCCATGATTACAAAAGATATATGAAAAACATGCAATGACGTTCTAGAGCAATATCTTGAATACATTAAGGTAGTGTAGGTTTTCAGAAGGAAATCATCTAAAAGCTTACTCTAAAATAATCCATACACAAGAGAAAGAAAGAAGGAAGTGGGGAGGGAAGGAGGAAAAAGGAGGAAGGAAGGAATAAAGAAAGTCAAAGTCCACATACACATGCAAACTTCATTGATCTTGTGGCACTTTATGGCCAGGTGGGTACTTTGGGAGACTCCAGTGCAGCTCCAAGAGTTCTGAGCCCTTGGAATATGCACACATGTATATGTCACCTGTGATTCTACCCTGAAGACCTCTCTGGGGAAATTAATAATCAGACTTTACAGTTTTATGTAATTCAAACAACAGTGATCTGGGGTCTTGGGAGATAATTCTCAGACTTCTGAAATGTCTTGGCATTTGTTCTGTTAGTAAGCTTAATCAGGTGGTTACAATTACTGGAAAGAGTTGACATGAATAGTTATTCAGCTGCGTAATTGTTGGTGGCTAGGCAAGTAGGCATACAGATTCTTCCATTGAAAATCCACATGGAGGCCTGAGTGGCTGAGCCATACACACTAGCCAGGTGAGTTTTGACTGTGTGTTCACCTTGAATTCTTCCAGGTTCTCTGTCCATGTCAATGTCATAGCTGGGCATCCGGAAATTTCCAGATGATTGCTTCAATTCCTAACTTTTCTGTTAGCAGACACTTGGGTTTTGTTGTTGGAAATATTAGGACTTCTCTTATTTATTTGTGACCCTGATTTAAAACCAAGGATTGTATTCAGTTTGCCAAGAAGGATTGTATGCAATGTCTGGAGCTGTCAATTCACTTGTGAGAAAGATAAATACATTATTGTGCTGGTTGGTTTTTGTCAGCTTGACATAAATTGGAGTCACTTGGAAGAGGGAGCCTCACCTGAGAAATGTCCTCCTTCAGATTGACCTGTGGGCACGTCTGTGGGGGCATTTTCTTGATTGTTAATTGATGTAGGAGGGCCCAGCCCACTGTGGGCAGTGTCATCTTTAGCAAAGTGGGCCTGGCTGTGTAGGAGGGCTAGCTCCAGGGGGACAAGCCAGTAAGCAGCATTCCTCCAAGGTCCCTGCTTCAGTTCCTGCCTTGAGGTTCCTGTCCTGAGTTCTTGATTTGGCATCCTTCAGTGATAGCTTGTGATCTGGGAGCTTTAAGATGAAATAAACCTTTTCCACCTCAGGTTGCTTTTGGTCAGAGTTTTATTACAGCAACAGGCACCAAACTAGGATAATTCTATTCACTGGACTATTCAATATTTTTAGTAAACAAGATCACTTCATATATATATATTCATCAAATGTTTTTATATCAGATTCTTAATTATAGTAGAATTTAAAATAATTTAAATTATTGAGAAAGAGCCAAGGAATGACAATACAATTTGAAGGGACAGTTTATGTTGGGTACAATTGAAATATTGGAGGTAAGAAGGGTCTTCATTTTGTTAGATCTATGACTGGCTCAGAAAAACTTAAAACTTGGCAGTGAAAAAAACTTAGTGTCTTTTAAAAATGATTAGTATTTTTATTTTATCTGTATGGGCATATTGCCTGCATGTGTGTAAGTACACCTGTGTCATGCAATGCCCTCAGAGGAGGGTGTTGGATCCTCTGGAATTAGAATTACAGACTGTCGTTAGTCACCATGTGGGTGCTGGAAATTACACCTGGGTCCTCTGCAAGAGCATTCAGTGCTCTTAACCGCCAAGCCATCTCTCCAGCCCCAAGGCTTAGTGTCTTGATTTTTTATAAACACCGCCACTTCCTCTTTTTCAAAAATATTGAGTGACTTCTTTCTGTTTAGCTTTTTCTTTTTCTTCTATAATATCATCTCACCTGGCTTGGACTTTTACAATGTACAGTGCTGATAACTGGATGGTGCTTTGTGGAAAGAGCAAGGACTTTGGAAGGAGATTGCACTTCAAAGCCTAGCACTGCCATTTCCTAGTTTACTTGTTTTGTGACCTTTGACAAGCATCTTAGCCTCCTTCTTTAATGAGAAACGTATACTTCAAGGCCCTTATGATAGAGGCAGGTCTATATATGAGCTAGTATGTTTGTGTGTGAACCTATGCATTAGCATACTTGTGCTTGCAGTGCGTTGTAGTAGTGCTCTGTAGAAGATGAATGTCTTCAGTGTGGTACATAATATCTAATGTCCTCATCTGTTCTCACTATTGGCCTCCAATCATTAAAAAAGCATTAACAAGCTTTGCTTGTTTCATATTCTCTCTATGGTACCCAATGCAATGATTTGCATAAATTAGGGCCCCTTTAAAAGTTTGTTTAATTGAAGTCTTGAGTCTTTTTATAAAAAAATAGTAAGAATAGGGCTTAGATATTCAAACTTTAATGCTCATGTATGTATGTAAATTAATACCACTTTTATACCCCCTTCCAAAAAAAAATCCATTTTTAACCCTGAAGCCCACAGTTTCCTTTTGTCTGTCTGGCCATATGGGAGGCTGATAGTCAAATGATTGACAAAAAGTTCAACACGCAGGACTGCTCTGGAGGGAGACTCAGCCATTTGAGTGCCCCAACCTTTCAAGTTTCAGCCTTGCTTCATCTGTAAGTGATTCTGTCTCAGAAACCAGGAAGAAGTGAGAGGTCAGGGGAAGCAAGTTCACTGTGGAATTTGTGCCAATCAGGAGAAAACAATGCTGAGGGAGCCCAAGGTCTTCCTGCCCTGGCTCGGTGCAGCATATGGAAATTGATTTGCCCAGTAAAAAGGGGGAGAACACAAAGAAAACGATTCAGTTTGAAGTTGCAATAAGGAAGAGGAAAGCTGAACTGGAAAGCTAACCAAATACCAGTAAGAATTTGCATTTGCTCCAATTCAGTATTTAGAACCTTTCACCCACTATAAGGAAGGATCTAATCAAGGGTATTTTATGCATCTCTAATGCTTTTAAAACATCTTATTGGTATAAAAGCTTCATGAATGTGAACTTATACCCGTTATGGATAATTTGTGGAAATGCCAGTAGCTTCATTTGCCTAACTCTGCCTCATCAAGGTTAAGGTCCTCTGCCAAGTTTGTTTCCTATACATGGACCAATGGACAAAACCCCAGTAGTCCCAAGTTCTCCTAAAGCTGAGATGAGTATATGCTCACAGCTACAGAATATGCTATTTATATTACCTGTGTTTGTGAAAAAATACTCTTTAAACTGCTGGACTTTAATTTTCTAATGCAAATATTCATCCTTCAAATACAACTTCTATAGGACAGAAACAAATATTAGCACTCTGGAAGAACATACAAATTTCATTCATTCAACAACATTTTTTGTCCTTTTTTTAAAAAAAAATTCTCATTTTCTTTTATTTTTCTTCTAGTATGTATTTGTATGTGTGTGTGTGTATGTGTGTGTGTGTGTGTGTGTGTTTGCATGTCACATGTGCCTTTGGATGCATGTTCATGTGGATGCATGAGCATGTCTATATACTTGCATATGAAGGCCAGAAGTTACCTTTGGGAGTAGTCTTCAGTAACCTTGACTTTTTTGAGAAAGAGTCTCTTGCTCGACCTAGGGTTCACAAATTAGGTTAGGCTGATGTCGGCCCCAAGGATCCTCCTGACTCTACTTTCTCAGCACTACCTTGTCAAACTTCTTATCTGGGAGTTGGGGATCAAACTCAGGTCTTCATACTTGCATGCCAAGGAATTTTCTGACCTAGTTATCACCCCCAACCTCTCAACAACTAATTTTGAATGCTTATTATCTCCAGATGTTTGTACTCTATCACTAAATTTGCAACCCCACTGCAGAAT
>NW_008349000.1:4372632-4383670 GCF_000622305.1 Nannospalax galili | reverse complement strand
TAACAATAAAAGGGGATTGTGATCAATATTATGGTAAGGGAGCACCAGATATGTACAGAACACTTAGGACAATTTAGTAGGGCAAAGATGTTTCAGTTCAAAAAATAAAGTTTTTTGTTTTTCAGGAATTTGAAATTTTCAAAGGGCAGAGATCTTTTAAGATCATTTTTCTGGGGAAGACATTGGTTAAGGATGGGGTCACATCAAATGATGGTGTAACTGTGAGAATTTTCTAGCAGCGCCACCATTTTAAGCAGGGTGAGAACATACCCTAGGTACTCTGGAAATGCATTCTGAACATGTATTTACAAACAGATGGCTGTCAGGGTCTTGCTAACCCAGGTATGTGAAGACTGCTAGGTAGGTAGTATGGGGCTGACTGACCTCCCTGGGTGCAAAGTAGTCAGGTGTTCAGAATTCTTTCATTCTTTCAGCTGGCCAGGTACCTTTGAAGTACTTGTCCACATCTGGATTTTCAATCCCTATGGAGTTGACTCAGCAAACGGTACTTTCTTTTCCCAAAGGGATTGTCTCCTGTGTTGCCGTTTCAGCACATATTCTCTGAATCTCGCAACAACTTTATAACATCTTTGCCACTTGCAGAAATTTCCCTTTCGAAATTCAGTAAAATTTCAAAATGAAGATTTGGCTTTATTAAAATAATTCAAAATTTCAAAATTTCTCAGAGAGTTGCTTGTTTATGTTTTGTTTTGAGACAAAGTCTCTCTACATTGCCCAACTGGTATATAGAGAACAGCAGTAGCATAGGCTGTTCCCAAAGTCATAATTCTCCTGCTTCAGTCTCCAAAGCAATGAGACATTTAGTGCAGCCTCACCGTGTTGATAATCCACCCACCCAGAAATTGAACACAGGGTGTTGCAGGTGCTAAGTACATGGTGGAAAGGTATTTACAATAAATATCAGAACAAAACAGCTTATTTATTGAGTTAAAAGGGTAGGCATGAATAAAATCAATAAAATACTCTCACTAGGTACTCTCACCCCAACAGCATTTTCAAATTTAAGTATGCCTTATAACTCTTCATCAGGTTATCAAGGACACTGCAGACATGATTTGTCCATGGCAATTCACCCCTGCATTACAGGTGGGCAATGTGTCTCCTGAAGTCCATATTAAATGAGATGACCAAACAGCTGTAGAATGGCTTTACAGCTAACCCCCTAAATGTGCAGAGAGTGCAAAGGGAATGGAAAGTGAGCAGAAGGCCACTTCATTACAGGAATCCCCCATCTTCAAGTTGAAGATGATCATTGAAGTCTTCAAATGGAGCAGAATTTAGGTACCCTGCAATCAACTCTCTGTGGTAAGCCAGATTTGGAACTAATCACTGGGACTAAACCAAATGTCCAACATGCTCTTGCTGTTCTGTATAGCTTTTCTTTGATACTCAGAAACACAATAACTGTACTCTATTAGGCACGTCCAACCTTTTGATATTGTTACACTGTGTTGTCATCTACAAAGTTTATACTCAAGGGAGCTGGAGAGATGTCTCAGCAGTTAAGATCACTGGTTGCTCTTGCAGAGGACCTGGGTTTGTTTTCCAGCACCCACATGGCATCTCACAACCATCCGTAACTCCAGTTACAAGAGATCCGATGCTCTCTTCTGTCCTCCATGGGCACCATATACATATGTTGTACATACATACATGCAGGAAAAACACTCATACACGTAAAATAAAAATAAAATGATTTTTAAGGTTTATACTCAAGAACCATGCAGTAAAGTTACAAAAATAAATCTCAAAAAACAAAATCTCATAATGTCTGAAATGAGGTTTCAGCTTTGCACTGGGCCACATCCTTGCCTGTCCCAGGGTGCACACAGCCTCTGTGGTCTAAGCAGTCATGGAAGTGCTATGGGAAAATGACTTTTTGTGCACGCTAATAGATTTGTTTTTTAATTTTTTCTTTGGCACAATATACATTCCAATAATGCAATGAAATATTAAGCTCTACCATTTACTTGCTTTATTTCCATATTTATCTTATTGATAACTGATGCATGATTTACTAACATCTATTTTTTAAATACATATTATTCACTCATGTTTCACTTTTAAAAGTTGTGGTGGGATTTTCTTCCACGAAAGCGCTACTTTTATTTTTAACTAAATTATATTTTATATATTCAGGACAAACTTTATTAGCTTTGATACTCATTTATTATTAATGAAGTATGTAATAAAGTTTTTAATGGAATAATATTTGAAATTAATAGAGTTTTGAAAACTGTGTATGTATAAAATCTTGTGAGAGCTTCTAATCTGATACAGGCTAAAAAATTTAATTCATAGCAAACTCTTACCTCAATTTGTGAACTTATTTTCTTCACATATGTAATTTCCTCATTATTTTAGGGCAGACTATCATGTTCTTGGAATTGGAATGGTTTTCAATAACTATAATTTTTATAAAGATGAAGGATTTTTTACCATTTCAAAAATACTATTATTGATTTTTTGAAAATTTCATACAATTTATTTTGATCACATTCAGACTTACCCCTCCACCCCACCCCCACCCTACTATCCCCTTCATGTCCTCTATTATTATTTTTTAAATTTTTACTATTTTTATTGAATTTTGTGAATTTCGTGCAATACACCTTAATCATATCCAGCCCTCTCCCCTATCTGCACCCCCTCATAACCCCTTTCCCAGATTTCATGCATTCTGTCATATATGTTAAGGCCTATCACATCAAGTTTGTATCCCCAGATGTCCCTTGGTGTGGGTTCATCCACTGGAGTCCGGTCAGCCTCTCTAGAATCACTTCCTTAAAGAAGACCAAGTCTTTACCCAGTGGTGATCAGCTGTCAATGGTTCCTCAGTTAAGGTTGGAGTCTCTTACTCATTTTTCAAGTTCTATGCTGGGTTTTTGTCTGGTTGGGGTTTGTATGGATCTTGTGCACGCTGTCACCATTGCTATAAGTTCATATGAGCAAGTTCTCAGCTCTTTGGTATTTAAAAAAAATGTATGAGTGCTCGCATGTACATATGTATATCACACATGTGCCTGGTGTTCAGGCAGAGGAGGACATTGGATCCCCTGGAATTGGAGTTAGTGATGTTCGTGAACTGTATGTGGGTGCTATAAATTGAATCCAGGTCCTTTGCAAAAGCAGGAAATGCTATTAACCAATCAGCCATCTCTTCAGCCCTAAAGATGTAGATTTTTGGCATATATAACCTTCACTCAGTGCTTCTAGATTGCACAATAGATGACTGGAAACATAAGTGCATGTAAATTTTAATGTAAAACTATCTGTAAATATATTACAAATACATTTAAAGCAATATTTCCTCAATACCGTTTGCAAAGTCTAAAACAGCCATGCCATGAATACCAACCATCTATTATATCTTTCTGGATTCTATTACTTTAGGATTTTAAGACAGAGCTACTTTCCTCTGAGGGAAGCTCAGAGACAGACTGTCTCCTGGTGGAACTTCTTTAGGGTGTGTCCTTTAGCAGTGTTTTTTCCCACTTCAACATCTGGGAAGGCAGATGACAGACTAAGAACCATCTCCAGCAGGGAATGCAAGTTTTTGGTCTCCATCATTAAAAGGACTTCAAATGAAACCAGACTTGGTTATAAGCTGCCTGCCCATTTTAATATGGCTTTTGCAGAATTCACTTGGGATAATCTTTACAGTCATTTGCAAAGGAATTGTGATCTACTGTACTTGATTTGTGGTTTCTGAGAATCACATTTCTGTCTTCTCCACCCCTCCCTTAATATTATTTTCTCTGAGCCAGCCTGTCTAGCCCAGTTCTAAGTGTAAATAACTGCTAGTTTGCATTTCTTGAGTACTAATGCTCTGCTATTGCTGGGTTATGTGAAACCCTTTCTTGTGTTCGACACAAGAAGCCCATGATGATTATTGGGACCACAGATTCGCACATTCTTAATCAGTTCCACCTGGCCAATAAACAGTAACGCCATGACAGCTTCTCTTCTGTGTGGGTTTTCTACTTTATGGGTAATAAAACTGTCTTTGGTGTGATTTATGAATTCCTTTGATGCCTGCTAGTTTACTGTATTGATATTTCAGGGGTGTTGGCAGTCACTGGTGAGATTTCACTACTGATATCCCCGAACTGTGGTAGTGAGGTTGTCTGAGTAAATCGTGGGCTGAACACAGCTGGTAATGCTTTTTCTTTTACTTTAAATCAACAAGGAAAATTTGGAAATAGTCTTGCTGAAATAAGCAAGGTCAGAGATGGTTATGTTTCTTTCAAACCTAGAAAGGGGAGCAGTGGGGGGGGGAGAGAGAGAGAGAGAGGAGAGGGCAGGGGAAAGGGAGAGAGGGAGAGGGAGAAAGAGAAAGGGAAAAGAAGGAAGATCAAATAAATATAATTTTTGAACTCTGAAAATTCCAAATTGTTTATTTGTAATGATCTGTTGTTAAAGCCATTGCTACAAATCAATCTGTTAGTCTGCAAGTTAAAGGAAGACGGGGAGGAGGAGGAGCTGACTTTTAGCTTCTTTGTGTTGGATTAGCTAGTGAATAAAAGTGCCTTCTGTAAATTTCAAGGAAAGAGAAGTACTAAGAATATTCCCTCATTTCTTTTCAAGCTCCAGTTTTGAGGACTTTTTATTGTCAGTGCCTGCTTTTGACGATGTGTTGTTGTGTATGAGAGGTGATTTTTCTTTTTCTTTTTAATTTTAATTTTTTTCTAACCAAGGATTTTTGAAGTGGGAAAGACTAAATGGTGTGAGAGGTTAATTTAGATCAAACGATGCATACGTTAAAAAATGAATGCTTTACAAATTTATAAAGCTCTGGTTGAATGGCTCTATTTTATTTTAAACAATTTATTCATACCACATTTACCAATAATTCTTAAAATCAGGACTCCTCTGAGACGGTTTTATAACATGGTACCCTTTTTGCATTTATGCCATGTAATTACTGGGGTCATTTCTTAAAACAGAATAAATGCCATAGGTCTTATTATTAGTACCATCACATTTTAATCACAAGCAATATTAATTGTTCATAGTTTAAAGACCTCAGGAATGTTCTGTAATACACAAAAGAGAACTCTTCCCTTAGTGTTTAGTGTCCAAAGGTTATTAACTAAATCTATGGTAATCATTAGCATCATTATGTGTAGTTTAGAGATTCAGATTTTTCTCCTAAAAGTACGTTTTTCTCTAATACATTACACAGCTTAATGAATATGTAAAATGTTTGCATAATTAAACATATTATTGCTGGGCATGGTGGCACACTCCATTAATCCCAGCACTCAGGATACAGAAGCAGATGGATCTTTGTGAAATTAAGGACAGCCTGGTCTACATAGCAAGTTCCAGGCCAGCTGGTGCTACAGAGAGACTCTGTCTCAAATAAACAAATAACTTGGGCAAGATTTATTAATCCACCTTGCAGATGGTGAGAAACATTATTAGAGACAAACAGAACAGTATGTTAATAATGGACGCAATGTATACATGAGTGTGTGTGTGTGTGTGTGTGTGTGTGTGTGTGTGTAT
This sequence comes from Nannospalax galili, assembly GCF_000622305.1. Lineage (NCBI taxonomy): Eukaryota > Metazoa > Chordata > Mammalia > Rodentia > Spalacidae > Nannospalax > Nannospalax galili. The sequence goes on along the minus strand of NW_008349000.1, from coordinate 4,378,138 downwards.
GTAAGGTGATCCATTCAACAAACATGTGCTTAGCACTTACTATGCTTATGAAAGGTACTTTAATAAAGTTCTGGCAGCACACACACACACACACACACACGCATACAATCAATAATTCACAACCCATGCCCTTAAGTATGGTATAGTATAAAAATGTTAGATTTTCATATAAGTAATTACAATAAAAGGTGAAACTGTCATAGAAGATGATTTTGCCAGTGGGAGTAGGACAAGCTCTCCAGGAGATAATGTTTGAATAAAGCGTTGGTCAGAGCAGGTCAGAGAAGAATATTGCAATTAAAGATGTCTGCAAAGACCCTGAGGAGTAGGTGCCCATGAACTGCCTAGGAAAAGCCAGAGCCAGAGTACAGATAACACAGACAAGGATTAAGATATGTCATTTCTTCTTTTCACCCATTAGCTGCTCTGGTAAAAGGAGGTTGGTTGACACTTGTCATCAGTCTTCCTGTCTTTTTATAATAGAAAAGAGAGAGAGAGAAAAATACAATTCTACAATAGAATGATAGGGCTCCGGGCAGTACCTCATAAGGGCATTCTTCAGATTTCAGGGCTATTCTATCTGCTCATATGAATCCCCCCACACATATATAATAGATATAAATGTATTAAAAATTTGGTTTCAATAAATTCTAATTATGAAAGAGAAAAAATACCTTGGTGCTTTTCTACATGAGTTATTATTTTATATATTATATTTTTACATATTTCTTCATGAACTAAAACTTATTCAAATACTAATAATGACAGCATTCTAACGGAAACTAATAAGCAAGAGCTACTCAGTTACCATCCCACATTGTTCACACCTACATCTTTCATATCTGGGGCAGCCGAAAATGAGAAAAGCCAAAATACATTTGAAATGCTTATATTTTTAAATGAACAAAGTGTAAAACTTTGACTTAGGAAGTAGAATAGACAGATGAATACTTTGCTGGTCTCTGTCTTTGTCTCTCTCACTCTCTCAATATAGAGTAAAATAGTCTTTGGAAAATGTAAATATTTTAACCTGTATTTCATTGGGTGAAAAATTGCTTATATAAAACATAGGGCAAAGGAAAGGGATTTATATTACCATTAAAAATTCACATTCAAAAGAATAAATTCAAGTTCTACTGTTTCAACCTTTTAAGGTATGGACGATATACTCTTGAGGTTATAAGGCCAGCCTGGTCTACAAAGTGAGTTCCAGGACAGCTGGGGCTACAGAGAGACCCTGTCTCAAAAAGACCCCCCCCCAAATTAATTAAAGATATAATTTATGGGATTAATCTGATCTACAACCTCATCTGCTTTAGATAACTTCTTTTACATTGTACTATGTCTTGTCAATATTGCTCTTTGCAAATGCATTGTTTCATGCATTCAGACACACACAAAATGGTATTCTTAAAATTCATTGTTGCTGTGTGCTATTCTGCCTGCTTTGTCCTGCTGCTAAGCAGGCAGCAGAGGCCTGGCATGAGTATTTGTGGAGATGTAATGACTGTGGGCATCTAAGACACGGGAGTCATTGCTTCCTGTATGGTTTCAGCACTAGTGGAAACAAGGTAGAGAGATGATTGTGCAAGAAATCCAGGACAGATGCTGTCTTATTGCCCCAATTCTAAAACCTGGCCAACCAGGTTGGGCAAAATGGTCTGGTCGTACCTGGAGTTGCCCATATGATTGATTTAGCATGTGCTGCAGATTTCAAGAACCCTCTGCAGCCTTCCAGAAGCATCCCTCAAAACTTTGGCTTTGAGTTGAGGTTGTGTGTGGCAAATCTGAAGGAAGTGTATCCTGCCATCCTGTATCCCAAGTCAGCATTTTCTTCCCATCATGACTGCAAATGGCCTTGAATATGTCTATAGCACTAAAATGGAAAGACAATGTTGCTTGTATGATTTTTGAGATCAGGTCTTAGAATATAGCTTTAAAACTTCTGCCCCATTCTCCAAAGTGCTGAAATTAGAGCGTAGGCCACAACATCCAGCACAAAACTCACTTTTATTTGTAGATGTGTTAACTAATGATGTGCAATCGTTAGGCATTTTCGTAGCTGTCTTAGTAGAAAACTGCCTGGTCAAGACAGCAGCTGTTGCAGTGTTTCTCCTCCTTCCCCGCCCCTCAGCACAGCACCACTTCCTGCCTTTGGACACACTGCTGGATTTCCTCACCATGTTGTTATCTGTATTCTCCCCACCTCTGACAAGTAAGTGGAAAGCTTTTGTTCTTTCTACCACGGATGTATCCCTAGCCTCCAGAGCTCTATCTGGCCTGAATAGATGTCTTCTAAATATTTTTAAAATGAGATACGTTTCAGTTTAAACCTCAAAAGAGTTTTAAAATGAGTCTTCTGCTTTGATGACCAACTCACCAATGATTTCCAGACTTCTACCTGTCCCTAGACTCTTTCTTCATCTTTAAACTCTTATAACTCACTACAAGGAAGTTTTCAGAAATGACAAGCAGTTAAATAGCTAAAGCCTAGTAATTCAAGTGAAGTACTGTGTAGTTCTCATGAGCAGCCCCATGCGGTCAGGCAGATTTGGAGACCAGTGACTCTATAACTCTGGAAAATATTTAAATTCTCGGAGACACAGCTTGTTCATCTGTAAAAGTGGGAGGGTATTGAACTGGGGGTTTTCCATGAAGATTACATCATCTTGCTTTGCATGGAATGAGCTCCCAAGGAACAGTAGTTGTGATAACAGGGGTTGCTCATTCTCAGCACTGTGGAGGGGATCTCTGTCTCAGCCTTGTGGCGTGTATATGGCCTGTATGGAGAATTTGGAATGAGCTCCCAAGGAACAGTAGTTGTGATAACAGGGGTTGCTCATTCTGGTAACTCCGTGTTTTAGCACTGTGGAGGGGATCTCTGTCTCCAGCCTTGTGGCGTGTATATGGCCTGTATGGAGAATCGGTACAGCACTCACTTTTCTAGTGTTACTTCTCTCTATTTGTATCTGGCAAATATTACCCAGGAAAAATAAAGTGAGTGTTTCTAAGCATCAAGAATCAAGTGAGTCATTAAAAAAAAAAAAAAGCCCTGCTATTTGTATTGATTGTCATTGAGGAAAAGAGCAAAGGTATAGAATTTTTTTGTATTCTAAGCATATAAAATTTTCTTTTTTTTTTAAAAGCAAAGAATATAGTTCTATTTTCCCTATACACTTACAAAAACACCCAGGACCAACATGAAAAAGGAAAAATCTACTGTAGAAAAATTGTTGAAATGCTGGGGGGTGGTATCTGAGAGGAGTTAACACATTAACCCCAAGAAGCTGTAGCAACTCTGATTGGTCAAAAAAATAGAGATGATAATGGGAGGACATAAGAGGGGGAAGGGGGTGACCATTTACTAAGAGGACCACAAGGTGGGCCATAAGGAGGAACTGGAGGCTGGGAGTAGGCCTAGGGAGAGGGAGTGGTCTCTGGCAACATAAGAAGGAAAGCATAGAAGGCCAGTGATTTCATGAGGGAGCATCAATGGAGGAGGCCCAAGCAGACCAGGTGGAAGCACAAGATTTGGGTGACTCATAGAGATTCCAACTGAGCACATGGGGGCATCCCCATTGGAGGAGGTCCAGGATGAGGCATTCTGGGAGATGGTCATGGTGGCGGCTGCTCCTCAGAGCCAGGAGACCCAGCATAGAGGTATTCTAAGCCATGAAGACCACAGTGGGCCAGCTGCATCTGAGATGACCTGATAGGTCATTCATTGGTAAGAATCAGTGAGGATGTGATGTCTAAAACTATGACGTTCAGTCCCTGGGTTTCCTGTTGCTGGAGGGGCCATGTCCTCTAGCCCCAGGAGGGATAGGGAGCAGGTGCATGGCCAGGGAAATCTAAGTGGAAAGGCTCCCGGAGACAATACTAAAGGTCAGAGGGAGCTAGAAAGAGGCATGCCCAGTGGAAGAAGCCCAGATCTGATACCATAAGACTGGGGACAGATTGGACATCTGCAAACAGTTGATCAGGCTGGTGAGCCTGGGACAGTGTATTCTGTGCTTTCAGAAGTCTTTCAACTGCTGAGCTATGGCGTTCATCCTTAGAGTCCTTGAAGGCATAAGACACAGCAGTAGGATGCTTCCAGAGATATTTCCCATTTGTGGTCTTAACTGCTGCATTCAAAGCATCAAGTGAAGCAAAATTTAAAAGTGCATAATCTTTGACATTGCCCATGTCAGGGTCCTGCATGAGCTTGGAGGATTGTGAGATGATCCAAAAGGCGCCAAAATATCATAAAGTGTGTTCTCATTAATCTCTGGGACCAGATTCCAAATGAAAATGTCCCCTACATCAAGGTTTTTGTTGTGGTCTGCTGTCTTGTTCACCTGTATTGGCTTTCTATAGAGTTTATAATCTTAATGGCATAATGATCATTTAAGAATCCAATAAGTGCCATAGTCCTAATGGATATCTTCCCAGAAGCCATGGTGAAAAAATGTCCACCATCTCTCAGCAGCAGCTGCCCCAAATTCTTCATGCAGTTGAGTTTTTGAATAAAATTCGTGGTAAATAGCCAATTTTCTGATAGATTGTTTTGGCTATTTTGCCTATTTAATTTGTTCTCAGAGCAAGTTCCAAAGACTTTGCCTTTACAGTGGGACAAGAATATAACACTCTGAATGCCATTCTAGCTGGAAGAGGAATTCAGGTCTCATGTGCTAGTCCGCATGACTGGTAAGTAGCTTAGGTCTGGTAGCTTTCTAAAGGCCCTTGAAAACTATGTGGGAGCTGAAAACAAGTGATGTGCTCCAAAATCCATAAAAAAGAAAGCCAAGACCAAGGCAGATATTTAATTGAATGTCTATAAGCATAGTATTAGGTCAGCTTCATTAACTGTTAAAACTAACATTCATAAGATTTTTATGACATTTGAAAGAAATCTGTAATTTAGATTTGCCTTTTTGTAAGAATTCCTGAATATGCAAGATGATTATCAAAGACGTGGATCTGATTGCAGACCCAGTGAAATGCCTAGCTAAGGAATTTTAGGAACGAAATTACAAATTTTTTTTCATAACTGCACAAATAAAACCATGTTTGTGGGGGCTGGAGAGATGGTTCAGCGGTTAAGAACACTGGTTGTTCTTGCAGAAGACCCGGGTTTGAATCCCAGCACCCACATGGCAGCTAACAACTGTCTGTAACTCCAGTTCCAGGGGATCCAATACCCACTTCTGGAATTGCACAACACCCGCAGGCATTGCACAACACGGGTGCACTTACCCACATACAGGCAATACGTTCATACACACAAAATAAAAAATAGTAAAATTTAAAAAAGCATGTTTATGTATAATTTCAAGTGTATTGATTTCAACACACATTGGATAATAACTATAATAAAATAAAAACAATAACTGACATTTCAAATGTTCATTATATGACAAATATTATCTTGAGCTCCTGTATATTGTGTACATACCATCGAATAATCTATCTATCTATCTATCTATCTATCTATCTATCTATCTATCTATCTATCTATCTATCT
>NW_008349000.1:4291929-4372582 GCF_000622305.1 Nannospalax galili | reverse complement strand
TCAACTATCAATCTACCTATCATCTATCTATCATTATCTATCTATCTATCTATCTATCTATCTATCTATCTCTATCATCTATCTATCTATCATCCATCATCTCTCTTCCTCTACTTCACATCTAATCAATATGCAGTTCAATTTTTACTAGAGACTTAAATCCTTATAATTATTCCTCTCTCCATTAATAACTGCCCCTCCTCCAATTAAGGATTTCTCTGTCTTCTAAACTAGTGCAAACATGTCCTTATAGTCTCTCCTGTCTCTTCAGTTCTATTTCTGTTGATACAATGATCCTTTAAACATAGATTTGTGCTTTAAGCCCTCAATGGCTCTACACGCTATATTGGCTTGTTAAAGTACTAAATCCCAAACATGACCTCTCAATCTCAAACATTTCACAACAGCCTTTTCCAGGATCCTCCTTTTTTATGTTCCAGGTAGAGGAACTGAACATGTAGCCATCCACCTCAGAGACCAGGGGAGAGGGCAGGAGGTTGCTCAGAAGGGGTGTTGGATACAGGGAAGCATTGGGAATAGAGTGAGACATATATAAATCTGAAGCAACTATCAAAGGGAGCATATGAGAGTTCCCTGAGAGGAAAGAGAAGAAAAGCATTTATCAAGATAAGACCATGTGCCCAGGCTTGGTGAGGTACACAACAAAATCTGATTACACACTGTCACAACCTGTGTAGGGCATGTATAACAGTACACAGATGAGATGCTCAGGGCAACACAGCTAGTGAACATAGAATCAGAATGTGGGACTTGACTTTGAAGTCAACGTTTTTCTACTCACCACCCTGTCTTGCTGTTTGATAGCTGAATAATCCTACTCTACCACAGAGACTCACGATACCAAGAACCTACCCGATAAAATATGGGTGAGTAGACCTGCAGAGTAAATCACCTGTAGGTTAGGGCTTCTCTTTAAACACCACTCCATCATTCTGGGGATGGAGATAGTTGTTGAAGCTGAGAGACTGTCCCCACATGTATCCACGTATATAACATTACAGAGTATTGAAACCGTCTCAGTAGGAAACTATTATGGGCAATTCTGATACATATGAAAATTCTTTCAGCCTGACTGCTCTGAAGCACTGTTCCCTCAGGAGCAAAATTTAGTCATTCTCTGAATACAATGACATAGTATTTCCATGGCTTTAAAGACTGCCTGGGTGCATTGTTCTGTCTAGTTTTATTAGCATGTAGATGTAAATATTTTAAAGTGTTCACTAGAGCAAGGCAGGTAACCACTTGGAAGCTTGCCTGGCAGCTGCTTACCACCAGCCAGTGAATTTCTCTGCCAGCACCTCCTTCTCTCAGTGAAGGAGTAGATGAGTGGCCAGATGATAAGCACATGTGTGAGAGGTAGACTGTCAGCCTCCGCCAATGTTCCCAGGAGGTCACCCATAATTCCAGTTTTCTTTGTTGCCTTCTCTATTCATGACCGAAAAGAATCTGTTTAAAGATGTAACAAAGACTTGTGGTACTTTTGTATCACTAAGAATATTTATTTGTACAAGCTCCTTTGGTCCTTCTATGGAGAATTTTCCATATAGACTTTTCAATTGCATTCTGTTCCCAAATAAATCAGAATCCATAAAATAAAAGACCTCACCTCAGATTAAACACTGATCTAGGGGGAGGATATACTGCTCTGGAAGTGGAAGTAGACACTCACCTGGTGTAGAAGGAAGCCATTATCAACACGCGCTTGGGTTCTGTTCCTGAATCTTTTCTTTTCCACCTTAAATGGGAGCTGATAGAATTTCTAGTGCACCAGGGGTGATGCCCCAAATCTGCACATGTCTAGAATGGGCAGGAGTTGGGAGCGGTGATGGTCTCATAGGGATGCATGTCTATGGGAGGGAACATGGAGCAGGGAATGGAATTCCAAGGAATACAGGCCCTGAAGTAGTCCTACTTCTAAAGTGTGACTTTGACCAAGACCTCTAACCTCTTAGATCTTAGTATTTTAAGCCATCAACTGAGACCATAATTCTTTTTATCTCTGCTGTTGTAAGGAATGAATTAAACAGATAAATCATGTTGGATTCATATGATTGCCATCATAATTGACTATAAATGATAAATGAAGTGGCTTCAAGCTACAGAAATTTCTTTCTCAGAATAGAGGCTACTGTGGAGGCTAGATGTCTGAAATCAAGGTATGGGCAGGACACCCTACGCCCCCCCCCCCCACCAGGAGTCTCCAGGAAAGAACTTTTCCTTGCTTCTTTTAGTTAGCCCTTGGTATTCCTTCTTTGGACTACATACCAGTTATTTCTGGTTCTATCTTTACATGGCCTTCTTCCCTTAGCATCCAAACATCTCTTTCCTTAGAAGAACACCAATCCTCAGACCTAGGATCCACTAAAGTGCCTAATCCAATTGTGCCTAATTTTAACTGTGTCTATAAAGACCCTAGTTCCAAGTAAGGTGTGGGGGCTAAGAACTTCAACATGTCTTGGGGGAGGGTATCATATAACCCTGAACTGTAAAATACAAAGCACAAGCTGGGCATGGTGGCACACGCCTGTAGTTCCAGCACTTGGGAGGCAGAGGCAGACAGATCTCTGTGAGTTCAAGGCCAGCCTGGTCTACATAGTGAGTTCCAGGATAGCTGGGGCTACAAGGAGACCTTGTCTCAAAAAGACTATATATATATACATTGACTATCCATTTATGGAGAGAAAGAGAGAGAACTGATACATTTTCAATTTTAAATGTATGGCAAATAAAACTTGAAATGGGAAAGCTGCTTTTTTGTCCCATAGAAATTATTTCTGTGAACTTTGCTTCACTTCTGTTTCCCTCACTTCTATTCCACAAGTTCAAAATGTGTTTGTACTTTTGAGGTTTTAAAGGACACAGCACAGCAATCCCATCTACCAGGTGGAATCTTCAGTTTCTTTAATTTTACTTAGTTCACTGATCTTGCCTAGAAAGGAACTAAGCTTCCAGTCGTCCTAGTTTCTGTCCACTTATTGGGAAATTGCTACCAATCTGATGCATTGCCCCGTCAGTACCATTTTCATCAGTGCTGAGAACTTCTCTTACAAGTTGTTCTGTAGTTCTGGACAGTACCTCACAAAGAAACCACTTTGCCTTCTTACTCTTCTACATCTAAATTTGAGTTTTAGTTGATGCCCCCAGGTTTCCTTCTGGAAACAGTTTTTATTCTCTGTCTGGGCATCTCACTTGTTCCAAGTTAGTTGCCCGGTCCACCTGACACCTGATTAATTCCCACCAACCTGCTGGGCTTTCTTTAGCACAGACACATGTTACCTTAATATTTTGGTTATATTCTGCATTAGTTACTTTTCTTGTCATAACAGCTTAAGGGAGGAAAGCTTTATTTGGGTTTATATCTGGGGATATCAGTCCATCATAGTAAGGAAGACAAAGAGGCTGGGGTGGCTTTGTCTGTGGCAATGAGAGCTTGTATCACGGCTGGTTCGCGTCTTAGAGGACCAGGGAGCAGAGACTGGAGAAACAGAACACACTGCAGCCCTAAAGCCTGCCAAAACATGTGCCAGCAAGCCAGGCCACTGGCCCAAGGCTTATGCAACCTCCTCAAGCTGTGCTACCAGCTGGAGATACAAGAGTTTGTGGAGACACATCACAGCCAAACCATCACATGCTCTCATTTATAGTCTTCAATTTGTTTATGGAAGTTAGTAATGTTTTCTTTGTAAGAACCAATAGTGGAGTAAGAGCTCTTGCATGGGTTGGTTCTGAGTTAGTGATGAAACGGGTACTGGTCCAATCAGAGTCTCAGAGTGGATCTGAGGCTGGCCCATCTGAGCTCACCAATGGTTTGGAAAGGAGCTAAAAGTGTCCACAGATTTCAAGTGCTTGTGGCTTAACGTGTTCAAAAATATGAACAAATGACACCCAGGTACTGAATATGAACAGTACTGATTGTTATGGCCAATTCAAGACTTTTAAAAAGAATATTAAAGAGGAAAAGTCACTAAGGCCTGTGGGTTCATCAGTTCCTCCATGGTTAGATAATAGTACAGGTGGATGTTTAGTTTTCTATCGATTGCATGACTTTTCTTGGTGAGACATGAACACGCATCTGTACATCCCAGATGGAACACTGATGATAGACCGAGGAAGTGATTACAGCCAAGTTTAGGTTGTACCATGAACCAGTGAGTTCATTGGGGTTACTTACAGAATACAGGTGAGAGGTCACTTACAGGGAGTATGGGTGACTAAGCAGTTTCATCACCAAAGAGTCCATCGCAGGATAAAAGATAACTTAGAAAAGCTGCATCTCCAGAGTTCCATGAATAACTTGCAGGCCATGTGGTCAGGTTGGTTTGTTACTGAGCCTTCTCTTTCCAGCCACTTTTTACTGTTGCTACAACCTTGTGGAGGAGATTTGTGAATCATTTAAGTTTCCGCACTTTCCTGAGACTTGTGAGTTTTGTTTACTTCTTGAGTTACAAAGTAGTAAGCTTACTTCCAGGATGGAATGTTTTAATTTGGAGAAAACCACCGTACCATACTGCCCAGTCTTTTAATATGTAATTCTGTTTAGTATGTTGATATTTCCAAGAAAGGAATTATACTTTCACTTGTCATTTTTTTTTTTTGGCCTGGTTATTTGAAGTTGTTACTAAGTTGATGCATCTGTTCATCAATATCGTTTTCATTAGTTTTGTTACTGTAATATATTTAGTTATGTATTTAAATAAATACCCTTGTGTTAATAATGTGTGAAAGTCATAATCAGTTTCTGGGTCATGTGTGTGAGCTTCTAACACACATACACTCACAAAACAAAAGCTAAGGTGTCAATGCATTTAACAACAGCGTGGCTTGTATATGCCCTACTTTGGTATCTTGGTCAATTTGAAGATCAAATGCTATAACGTGTGAACACAGCATTAGCAAGTGAGCGCAGGTGCTGAAATCCCCATGCAGCCAACTCTGTTCCCAAGCTTTCCATGTGTTACCTCATTTGATCCTCACAGTTCTAGGTGGATATGCTGATTCTCACCTTATAGAAGGGGAAACAGAGCACACGATGGCGAAGCGACTTGTGCATAGTTACAGGAAGGGTCAGCAGAGGGTGAGGAAGAAGATGCAGATGGTCCACCTCAAGAATATGTGCTTGTGAAATAGGTGAAAAATAAATTGACACTGTGCTGTACATTACAAAATTGTGTATTTTGTGTACAATTCCTGGAAACAGGCTAGGTTTAGCTCATTTCTGGTGTTTATATTTTATTATTTTTGTCCAATAGCAAACTAGGTATTAGATGGTGACATTAGAATAGGCCAAAAATAGCTTAGTTACTAAGAAGTGTGAATTATACTCCGGGTGTGTTATGCAATATTAAGAAAATCCTCTAGCTGATGTTAGCTGTAAAGCATAATTTCCTCACACATTTTGATAACTTCTTGGGAGAAAAATAAAGAAGCAGTAATTATTATAAAACACAGATTATATTTTACTAGTCCGAATGATTGGTTTTATCCTTTAATTATCAAAGGGTTTATTTCCCAAGTAAAACTCAAACACTGCAAGTTTGCCTTCAATCTCCTTCTTTCTGCATTACCCCCTTGCAGTCAGATGCCACTCCAGTAATGCTAATTTGGACTAATACAAAGACCAAGGAAAACTAGTGGTAAAGCTGTGTATTTCTGATCTTTTTCACCTAGGATTTTGACATTGCTCTTTCATGCCATTAGTACTTCGTGGCGACATTGATAGATGAAGTAGCAGGTGATTGTCAGGAATGGATATCTTATTACAAATCTAATTGATTACAGCAACAAAGCCTTTCATCCTTCTAACTCATGACAAAGGACAAGGTAAAGAGATTATACGCCCTGTTCTCACAACATGGGGGAGACAGTATTTGAAGAATCATTCACACTGGGGGTGCTGCAACCAATAGGAATGGAAAGGAAAGTTGTTTACGTTTCCTTTCTAAATTTCTTTCTATTTTATGGTAAAGAACATTAACTATAATGGAATGCAGTATATATTGTAGTAAAAACCATGACTTAGAATGAGCATAGCCCCGGAATAAAAGAATTTGATGCTTTGAGGCTATATATCAACAGGCAAGTTACTTAACTCTGGTCTTCAGTTGTCTCATCTGCAAAACAAGAATAGCAATAATAGACTTCTTCTCTGTTATTATTAAGTTATCAGTTAACCATTGCAAAACAGAACGGTAACTGACACATGCATAGCCTTCAGTAACTATTCACAATTGCTATTGTTATCAATAAAGAATACTATAATTCCTTCTCTTTCATACCTGGCAAATTCCTACTCCTCCTTGAGTGTCCTATTATCCCTCCTGCGAAGCTTCCTGACAGTTAAGTGCTTCCCCTTGAAATTTCCATATTAAATTACTTACCACTTTGCAAGAATGTGTTCATATGTTTTTCTTCTCCACTAGTTGTGGATTCTCCAATATCAGTCATTATTCAATTTGAGGAGCAATGCCCAACTTGGAACGGAGTAGAATTGATACCTGTTATTAGTGAATAAATAAAAATTGAGAGGAATGTTGAGCTATAACATGGCCTTTGCCACATTTATTATTAGTCTGGGTACACACGAGTTGAAGTTCACTGTGATACTTTATTTCAAAATTAGTGCGAGGAAGAATTACCCTAAGACAGTTATCAGAATCCTCATCAATCTGAGAATGTGGTTTGGGAACTGTGCTTACTTAGGACAGAATTCAAGGCCATACAAATTATAGAATCGTAAGTGGCTTCCCTTTCTCTATTCTTAACCTCTTTATGCAATTTCTAGTTCTCTCTAAATAATACATTTTTCTAAACCATGGCTTTCAATATTTTCCTGTTCCTAAACCTACTATATTTCCCATACCTTATGAAAAGTGTAGTTGCTAAATTTTTGCATAGCTATTTTGCATCAGATTCATACTAAGCATTTCTACAAGTTATCTCAAATATTCAATCCAGATTCCTAGAAAGAAGACTCATAACAGTAATCAGTACTATTCCTCAGTAACTGCCTGATTCACACTCTGGAAAATGTTTAGTGAATAAGTTAGGTGTGATTATTAATTTTATTTTATATGTAAGGACAGTTAGAAACAAAATTAACCAAGAAAGTAAAAGGGAGTATCAAAACCTGAATACATGTGCTCTGTCCTCTTCCTTTAGAGAGAGGTATCCTAAGGCTGAACTCACCCTCCACAGCCCGGCATTCAAGGAAGAGCACATTCTGGTCTCCAGTAAGTCTTAGTCGGCCTGCCTTCCTCAGATGTTGCTCAACTTGCAGCATTATATCTCTATTAACAGAACTTTTGTGTGCCCTATATTGTACCTGTATTCTCAGTGTGTTGTAGGTATTGACCTTGTCCCTCCAGATGGATTTCAGCTCTTAAAAAGCAATATGTTTTTTCTAGTCTTTACTCTTCCTTGTTTGTTTAATTCAAGTAGCTGAGCTTTACATTTAAGCAACATTAAGTATTCATCCATCCAGTGAACATTTATTGAGCATCAAGGACGCATGGTTTGGATCTGGAGATGTTGTGATGATCATGAAAGATAGTGTTTTCATTTTTAGGAAATTTGTGTTTGAAGGCAGAAAATAAGAAAGAAATAACAGAGAAATACATGTACTGAATGAAATAAGCCCGAGTGTGTGGGCACATGAGGGCAGGCGAGAGACTTAGTGGTGATGGTGGTGGGAGGTGCTAGGGAAGGCATCTCTGGGAAGGAAACACTGCAGGTCAGTCAGTCCGTAGGTCAGTCAGGTCTGTCGGGGGAACATGATAAGACTCTGGCTAGAGGCAACAGCAAGTGGAAGCCCAGGTATAAGCAAGGTCTGAGGTGCAGCACTGTCCGACCACTGTAAAAGGGGGACAGATACAGGTAGGAGACAGATTATGCAGTACATATTTAGCATCCCTAATCCAAAATTATAAAATACCAAATGCTCCCAAGTTCAATTTTTTTTTATTGTTTACTTGATGCTACAGGTGGAAAATTCTACCCTTGAACTCATGTGACAGGCTTCAATCAAAACACAGGTTCATTAGCAACACGGCACAGAATTTTCCCTTCAGGTTATATGTGAAACATAAATGAATTGCTTGGATAGCTTTGGGTCTCAGCTCCAAAGTATCTCATTAAACGTATGTATTTCCAAATCTGAAAACAATCCCAATTGTTTTCACAGAAGGAGACTTTACTGACAGTGAGATGAACCACCATAAATGAATACTGAGTAACAGAGAAGTACTTGCTGTATATTGTGAATGATACCTCTATTAAAAATGACATAGCAGAACAATGGAGATCTGTTAATGAGCTGCTATAGCGATCTAGAAGGGAAATGGGACAATGTGTTTTCCAGCAGAAGTGGTAGAGATCGAGGAGGAAGAATGAGCAGCCCAAATCCAATGAAGAATGTGTGAAGGAAAAAAGTCAGTAGAATTCATGAATGAATTGTGTGGGAAGTATGACAGAACAGGATTATAGGTGATTCTCAGGTTTTTCTTATGAATCTGGGCACAGAGTAGAGTTATTTGCAGAGGCCCCGGGAAAGAACAGAGAATAAAGAAATTAATAGGTGGATCTCTTAAAGAAATAGATCATAATAAGTACATGTGAAGTTTCCTTTTCAACATCTTGATCCCTAAGTATTTGAAGTATTTTTTAATGGAAGATATGTGTGTGTGTGTGTGTGTGTGTGTATGTGTGTGTGTGTGTGTGCATCTTTGCATATGTGTGTGTGTGCAGGTTCATGGGCACATATGCGCACATCCTTGAGACGTGAATGGTCAACACTGCCTGTCTTTATTTTTCGCTCTCGCCTTGTTTTTAGACAAGGTCTCTCACTGTACTTGGAGCTCACTGATTTGACTAGACTGGCTGGCCAACAAGCTCCAGGGAACTACCTAACCCTGCTCCCACAGCACTAGGGCTACAGACCTTTTAAGTGGGTGCTGGGCATCTGAACCTATGTCCTTATTCTGGTGTGGCAGCCACTTGACTGAGTTATTTCCTAGGTCCAGAGAATGCATATTATTAATACTATGGTTTTTTTAAAGACAGAAAATAGGATGAAGAGAAATAGACACAGAAGTAGAAAGTCAAGTTCAGGGTAGAAAAGATCTATGTGTGGGATGATGCTCTAAAACCTAACTAGTTACTATTATTCAGCCCCAAATTTAGCCTTGCAGAAAAGGGAGCTTTGGTCAATAACAATTTGTGTTACTGATCAGAGAAAGCATAACTATCCCTCAGGAGAGACAAGCTTTTCCAGCCTTCAGATTTTAGAAGGAATTCCTCACCGTGAGGCTTAGAGGAGAGTATACCAAGGAATTCAGTGTGAGAACTCAGAGTCCCTTGACTTCTTAGGATAGGACTTCTTAGGATAGGACTTCTTAGGATAGGACTTCTTAGGATAGGACTGAGCTCAACACATACAAAATTTCAGAGACATGTGAAGAATTTAAAAAGTTGAATAGTGTCTACAACCTGAGACTTGCTTTACACTTCTGAAGCACAAATTCTCTTTACTGGCTTTCCTGGATGATCCTAATGGTCTTTCATAGAGACATGCAACTCTGGATCTCTCAGTGGATTTAGCCTTCATTGTTCACTGAGGTCTCTGATGGCCAATGGTCTGTGCTAACTGCTGACATACTGTATGGCAACAAAGCTTTGGCTAGTGCTAAACCCCTGAAACGATTTTGGGTCCAAAACTTAAAGGCATACTGCTTTCCATCCCTGCTTTCCTTAAATATTTTATTTCCTGAAGATATTGTTTCCACATGTTCCCAGAAAGAAGGTCTTTGCAGGACCGTGTGTAGCACATGTATTGCTGAAGATCTCACATTCCCACAGCTCCAACAAGGCCAGGTTGCCAGGAGCAACGTTGGTCCATTTCTCAGATATTTACATTTAAATATCAGGCTTATTTGTTAGTTTAACAACAAGTGGATGGATAGGTCACCGTTTTCTGCGAGATAGGTCAAGAGAAGTATTTTATTCACATCTCCAAGGATGCAGCTAATAATTGGACCATGGGAATCTTTCTTTCAGTGTACTACAGATGTGGAAAAAGGACTTTACAACAAAGAGATTTCCTCAAGGTTCCCATGGAATTGTTCTACAGTACAGAATAGACGATCAAATAGCATAAATATGCCAAGGCATTACCTTTCTTTGCATGGATGATGGAAATTCCCATAATACAAAAATGATGTGATAGGAGACCTCTGTGAAATTCATGGAAATACAGTTAGGTTTGACATTAGTTAAATTTATAGACATTAACTATTTAGACTGAGTGATACAAATAGTTTATATACTATAGCATGCAGAAATAGAAAAAGAATACCCCAAAGAAAATTGCGTTAGGTTGCTAAGAAGAGGGAAATACTTCAAAAGTAATCTCATGGGAGTCAGAGGCACTGTTGAGCTGTTGGTTAAAATCATGTGAGTGACAGAAATCATGGCATACCAGGGTTGGAGACATAACTCAGTGGTAAAGAATGTTGGCTTCTCTTACAGAGGACACTGGTTCAGTTCCCAGCATCCACATGGCGACTAACAATCATATGAAAATTCAGCTCCAGTGGGTCTGACGCCCTCCTCTGGCATCCACAGGCATTGCATTCACAGGTGCACTTACATACATGTAGGCAAAACCCTCATACTCAAAAATAAGTAAATAAACAAAAATATAAAAAACCATGGCACACCAATATTACATACCACTGAGCAATCTCAAAGCCCATTGGCATATACACACATACATACATACATTCATTAATTCATTTATTCTCTCACTTAGGGAGTGTTTACTGGTAGATACTTTAGGCCATGACTTGGTGTTAGGTACTGAGTATGTAAACAGGAATGCTGTGCAGGAGGTTGAATTTTATTAGCAGCTGAATTTTTCTATAATTGTAAAAGTTTGATTTTTAGAATTACAAAGTTTATTATATATCCCCCCATCTTTGAACGAATTCTTAGAGGATGTATTTCAATAAAAGAGAAATGAATTGGAAAGATGTGATAAAATATAGCAAATTAAGTTGTGTAAAATTTGGTGAAACCTAGCCTGGTGTGGCTGCACACAGCTGTAATCCCAAATGCTCAGAAGAATGGGGCAATACAATCATAGTAACTGCAGGGCTAGCCTGTGCTACATAGTTAACTCTAGTCCATTTTGAGCTGCAATGTGAGACCTTGTCTTAAAAATAAAAAACAGGGGCTGGAGAGACGGCTCAGCAGTTAAGAACATTGACTGTTCGTGCAGAAGACCCAAGTTCAAATCCCAGCACCCACATGGCAGCTAACAACTGTCCATAACACCAGTTCCAGGTGATCTGACAGCCTCCTCTGTCCTTTGTGGGCATTGCATGACATGGGTGCATTTACATACATGCAGGCATAACACTCATACATATTTTCTAGTTCCCTGTCTAGAACTTGTAATGCTAATTACTTTTGCCTTTACTCCCCCTTCATATCTCCTATTCATGATTCAAAGACTTTCTTTTCCCCTTAGAGACGAGCTATGCACTTTGGGAGTCTTTTAGATAGACCCACTGAAGGGGTACTCCAATTGCTTCACCCTGTGTCCCTGTTCAGCATGGAAGAAGTCAGAGCGGTCTGTGTCCCTGTTCCCTATTGGCAATTTGGGCAACCCCTTCAGAGGATGGCATGATAAGAATAGGAGGTAGAAATTGGCGAGGCAGTTAGGGTAAAAAGACCTCAAAGAAATGTAGCCAGTTTCTTCGCTAAAAGTCAAAATGTCCTTAGGTCTGTTAGCAACATACTCTGTTGCAAAGGCCAAAAATGTCAAAAGTATTTGGGAACTTGTATCTAATCCTTAAAAGATTTAAGGGTTACCTCTTCAGAGGGGGGAATGTTAGTGGGGAGGGAGTGGGCACGGAATTGATTAAAACATTTTATATACATGTATGAAATTCTCAATAAAGTTTTTGTAAAAAATAACAAAACAAAACAAAACAACCCCCCCCCCAAATTTTTGAAAGTCCTTTCCATCTAAATGAGAGTGGAAGTCCATAGAACTATGGGAATCTAGAAGAGAAAGGACAGTGGAAGCCACTGTGCAAATGGCAGGATGGGAGCAGGGGAGGTCAGGGCAGGGGAGGTCAGGGTATGAAGTCCTTGTTATATTCAGCAAAACATGAAAACTTTAGATGCTAATGGGGGGAAATTAGTATTAGTGGTGATCATAAAATGTGAAGAGTCAAAATGCCTTGCATTAATTCAACTAGAAAGAAATAGTCTGTCTATGCAACGGACCTCACAAAGTGAGAAAAATGAATGAAAACGTGGAGGGGTTAACTGATAAAGCAATGTACATCAGTAGAAATAAGTTTTGTAAATTTAGGATAAATATGACCTACTAAATTCACTGGTAAGAAACCAGCAAGGTTGTATTTAAATACAATATCCAGCAACATGTTGCATAGCAAAGACACACTTACCAATTCAGAAAAATATAAAATAGTGGTTAGAAATGCATTTTCCAGCCAAAACAAAACAAAACAAAACAAAACAAAACAAAACAACAAAACAAAACAGCTTTTAAAGCGGCAGAGAAGAACCAAAAGCCTAGTTCTTTGGCATAGGCTGGACATGAAGAGAACAAATAAATGTGAGTGAGGCAGTAGATGGACAGGGAGAGCAGGCTTGGATCTGCTGGAAAATGTGGGGGAAGCAAGAGGATGACCTGCCGGGACAGGCATGCAGGTCATGATCATCTGTCCACCTGAGTTGGTCAAAAAGGAACGGAAAGGCAGGAAGGTGGGGGAGACACAGGCTGTGAAGGGAAGCTGCTACATCTGAATTTCAATTCCTTCATTTAAAATTATTTTGGTGTGTGTATGATTGTGTATGTCGTGTGTTTGTGCTTGTGTGTGCCCACGTTTTTTGTGTGAATGTGAGCACACCAGACACATGTCTGGACAAGGTGGACAAGCTCAGGTGTCAGTACTTGTCTTCCACCTTCCTCCTGGCAGATCTCTTTGTCTCTTTCAGGCCAGGGTGGTTGGCCTGGGAACTTCCTGGGATTCTCCTGCCTCCATTGCCCATCCCTCTGTAAGAGCACTGGATTACAGACTCAGTGCTGCCGCCGAGTCTTACATGTCTTCTGGGGATTCAAACTCTGGTCCTCCTGCTTGCACGGCAAGCCCTCTACCCCTGAACCATCTCCCCAGCTCCTTCTTCGTTTTAAAATAGCATCCTAGACCTGTCTATTAGAACGAGATGAGAATGAAGTGGAAAAACAGATGTGAACTGTTTAGACAGGTGCCATGTGGTGACTTCCAAGAGAGGCGCCTGTTTGGAACACGTTCAGCTCTATTTCATCTTTCTGGAAGCATCTGCCGTGTTCATATCCACTCCAGTGTGCATAGCGTTCTGAATCATAACTTTAGTTCTTGAAACTGTCTTGCCATTTCCCCCCTTATTTTAAAATTTTACATTTGCAAAGAAGGATGAGAGGTGCCAGATGTATTTTTTAAAACACCTCTTTTCTCAGTGTAGATTTTTTGAAAACGCTTTTTCTAGATCCTTCATTGTATCCTGAGAATTCTGCTGTCATTCATGGTGAGTTTGGGTTGTTTATATTAGTGGTTCAAGCTGCCACACAGTGATCTCTCGATCTATATATAGATTTCTCTTTCTAGATTAGAAAATAGTTTCTGTACTCTTCTATAGTTGCATTTTTATGCAGATTTTTGTGTTCTGACACTCTACACGTGTTCTGTGAGTGCCGCAGTGCAGTCTGCTGGGCATGGGAGTGTGTGCGTGCCTGCGTAGCTGATCTTAAGTCGGGTATTCTTTGTGTTCACACGTGTTTTGATTACTTCATGTTTGCCTTTTGATGTTTTATGTTTTTAAGCATGATAACTATTTTCTTTTATAAAAAAATACATTGCTTAATTAATTAGTGTGTGGTGCATGTGTGTGTGTCTGTGTGCATGTGGAAGTCAGCAGACAACTTATGGAAGCTCTCTCTTTCCACCGTGTGGTTTCCTGGGGTGGAACTTGGGGTGTCAAGTTTGGGGGCAAATGTTTTCTGAGCCATCTCCCCACCCTGAAACTGGAAAATGGAATTTTTCTTTCTTTTTTTTAAATTTTGATTAACTTTTTTCTTCACTCAAAAACAAATTTTCTACCTTGTGAATACTTTAATTTCATGATAAATGTTGATGTCATTAATGGTATTTTGAAAGACAAATAAATAAAATGTTTATTGAGTTCCATAATAAGTGCTAGTGCTAAATGTCTTATATTAATGTATTTTTCCCCATTTCCTTTGATATCTGACTTTTCATGAGACATAATTCAAACATAAAATTGCATACCACTCTTATGCTTTATCAGGTTAAAATTTTACTCCTTTCAACTACCTACTTGGTTTTTGTCTTTCATGTTTACTTTAGAGCACCTAAACTTACTATGTTTGCATTCACGTAACCTATTGGCACACAACCTTTGCATTTTTCTGAGAAACTTTAAGATTAGCTTTTTGTAAATGGCACTCAGACTTTGTCTTTTGATTTAATCTTTTGCTTCGATTTCAGTCATCGGTCTTTTAATATGGACTGGTAATCTGTTGCCTGCTTGTGCATTTTCAGGTGACTGATGTGTATCATTATCATGTAGGCCTTTGCTTTCTATTTTTCTGTCTTCCTCCCTGTTATTCCTTTATAATTTTGTCCTCTCCCCTTCCCCCTTTCTGCTTTACCTCCCCCTCCTCTCCAGTCCCCTGCCTTCACTGCACTCTCCCTCCCTCCCTCCCTCCCTCCTTCCCTCCCTCTCTCCTTTCTTCTCTCCCCTCCCCTTTTCTTGTCTTGTCTTCCACTGTTTGGGGAAGTGTGATTTTTGCAAAGTGATTTCCTTTCCGTTTTCCAAAATTATGTTCAATCTTTGCTCATTTTCAAAAATGAGTAAAATAATATAATTGTGCATCTCCATTTGAGATACAGTTATTTAACTCATTTTTACTTTCTTCTGTCTCCTCCCCCTGAATGTAGAATTTTAACAGCAGACTCTTTTTGTATTACTGCATAATTTTTACACTCTGCGTCTTTTCATGAGTAGAACTGTAAGCGTCAGCTGTCACTTATCCCCCTCTTGACCCTTAAAAGTCTCTGATTTTCCTTTCAAGTCTTAAATTAATCTTACTTCTTTGAATCTTCTGCCTGTACTCTTTCTAACACTTGATATCATAATTATTAATTTGGGGATGTGGCTTCCCAGTCAGTGCTGGACTTTGGACTGAGGAGACCATGTCTTTAGTTTTGTATTTAGGTGGCATAGTATAACACACAGCACATGATTCAACCTCAGTAGTATTTAGTAAATAAATAACAGTATATGTATGAATTATGTGGCTTTATTTTTGGAAATCAATATTTCAAAATAAGAAAGCAATTATTAAATACTGTTTGTATATGACTTTTTCTCAGCTTCTGAAAATCCTTCAGTTACTTAAGATCCTATATAGCAGTAGTATAATATCATCTAGTGATTGTAAACCAGTAGTTACCAAAGGTATAGTCCTTACACTCAAAGGGCATTCAATCCCTCAATCACCAGTATAGTCAGTGTTTAGTGAGTGCCTACATTATGCCAGACAGGATATCCTCTTAGAATTAGAAAAGATTCTGAGGTGTTATCATAAACCATGGAGATTTCTGAGATATTGATAGGATCTAAAATGTTGATATAAGCTCATTAAATTCCAGAGGGTAAACTTAAAATATATTTAAGTGACTCATAGTATTTAATTCTCTAATCTCTGCCGTTTTTACTTAATGAAAAAGATCATCTCATTTTGTTTGTGAATTCTTTTTGTCTGAAATCTATTGATCTGTATTTTCGGTATGACACTGCTGGGCACTGTGGAGGAGCCCCATAAATCTAACCCACTGTCAGAAAATTTATATTTCAAATACAAGTCATATAGCCCTGATCTTTAGCTAACAGAGATTTAACTTAGACTTACATACATTTGCAGTATGTGTTCATATGAATTCTTCCTTTTATACCTAGATGGTAGGTAAGGAATTCGAAATGATTTAGACTTGGGTTTAATGTGTTAAGATCATTTTCTAACTGAGTTGCTGCACAGTGAGATGTTTTCTAAGCAAACAAAGCATGATGCTTGTATCCTTCAGTGCTCTGTACTCTGGTATGAAACTCTGCAGGTACAGCTACTGCCCAACATGGAGAGCAATAACTTTCTCCCTGGAGGAATTAGTATTACCAATACCATTTATGACTCCAGGTACACAGCTCATGGATAACGTGCTGCTTTACTCCTAAGTGAACTAAACTCATTGATTTCTAGAATGTGTCCGAATGGAGGCCCTAAATTTCACATTTATGTTTGTCAAAAATGACAGGAAAATTTTGTAAAAACAATCTCACTTCAAGTGTAAATAATGTATCTGAGTACCGCAATTCTAAATGTTCATTTCAAATATCTGCACAAAGTAAATATATATGCATACACACATGTGTATGTATGTATGTGTCTATGTAGTAAGGGAAAATAGACTACCTCATACCCACATGGTATTTGTCATGCAAATTAGCCATAATACTTAGAATACAACAATGAAAATTTGTAATTGCAATTTAAATACATGGGTGAATAAATAAATAAATAAATAAATAAATAAATAGTAAGTTTTCTCATCTCCACCTTCTCAAATTCCTAGTTAACTCCAGTGGTATCAGTTAACACCTCGCTGCCCTTCCCCACTCCTCCCTACTATGTTCTAAGACTGTGAAATTCTACTTTCCCAAACGGAGGTGGGAGTGCCCTGCTTACAAGGGAGCCAGACTTCTTTCCCCTTTGTAATACTTTGAGTAATCTTGAGTATACAAAGAAACTAGAGTTTCCACAGTCATTGCTTGCCTTAAATATTTCTTAACATCTGATGCCGGATTGAAACAATAAAGTATGTGATGGTTTTTAAATCACATGGCTAATGACACAGTAAATGTGAGAAATTAATTCGCTTGCCTTTTCTTCTCCTTAGAAACACAGTAGGAGCTGCATAGTAACAGCAGCTAGTGGATAGCAAACTTTAATGTGTCGTCAGCAACAGCAAGTCTCTAGTTCTCCTGAACTCATAGGATATGAGTCCTCCCCTGGGGAAGAAGCCATTTTGCCTAGTTTGCTCTCCAATCCCCAGTCATTAATTAGAGCTTAGACTAGACAACTAAGATGTTGAAAAAAAATTATGTGTACTGTGTGATGTATGTATGTGTGTGCATATGTATATGTTCATGTGTAGATGTCACTATCTTCCTTTGTTGCTCTCAGCCTTATTTTTTGAGACAGGGTTTCTCATTGAATTTGGGCTGGTCAACAAGTCCCCTGGATCCACCTGTCTCTGCTCCCCCATAGCATAGGGGTTTCAGGCCAACACCACCAAGCCTGCTTTGTCTATGGGTGCTGGGGATGCAAACTCAGCTCCTCATCATTGTACAACAAGCGTTTTACCCACTGAGCCATCTTCCCAATCCCTGAACAAACGTTATTTTGCACAGCTTCATCAAGAAACAGATTATTTGGAAGGGATGATTAGAATTCTGTGGTTGGCTCCTGACTCACTCTTAAATTATATTTTCCTACAGGAAATTATTTTCATATTTACAAATAGTTTTTCTGTCTACAAAGAAATTTAAGTTTGTAACTTCATATATGTGATGTAGAAGTCAAATTTGGAAGCTTTAACACACTGAATATCATTTTCAAAGTTCTTCCAACCCAGGGGAACAACAGAGGCTGGATTTCCATTGCCATTGGAAGCAGAAAGCAGGGAAAGGTGTATCAGTGCTGTCCATCAGCCAGTGACTGGTGCTGATTGTTGAGAGAAGAACAGAGCTTTGTGTCTGGGGAGAGTTCCTAGGTCTTGGTAGAGCTAGGAAGAAGTCAGACAGTTTCATGGACTCCTTGAGTTGTGAGACATTCTGAGAATATGGGGGGGGGGATTTCTTAAAAGCTAGAGTTCAGGGGGGAAAGGTTGCATGGGGGAAACACTGGGAGACTTGGGAGTGAATTTCATGTATTTAGCGGAGTACTGAGTGAGCATCCGTGTGAGGAAATCACCCTGGGGGCAGAAGAGAACTTTGGAGAGTCTTAGGGGGAGTAGTGACTGGCGCTCACACAGGACGTAGATAATGCGTACCAAACTCAAAGTTTTGATATTCCATAAGGCGCTGGGCAGAGAACTCAGAAGGATGCTGCTTCATGAGCGGAGAATGACCTGCCTTAGTCAAAATGACTTTCTGGTCACCTTAGCACATCTTAAAAGAAAGACCGGAAAGGATCAAACTGTTTTTGTGTTACTTAACTGTGCTCCAGAACAAAGCCTACAAGTACCGGGGAAAAAAATTCTGTGCCTGACCCGGTATAATTTGCAATGCTGATGTCAGTCAAAAGATGCCTTGCATGCAAAGATGCTGAGACATAGTACCAAAAATGAAGGAAAAAAAAGTCTAAAGTGACCAAAATTAGAAGCAACGACATTAAAAGAACTATTGCAATTGGACACTGTGTGCTTGACATGTTTGGTAGAGACCTAGAAAATGCAAAATTGTGCGAAATGAACTGCAGTAGTAAAGTACAAGTTCTTTTTTTCCCTCTTTTAATAATATATGGGTCTACTTGTGTGATATTTTTCTCATATAAACTATGCAATTTATAAAATGAAAGATACATGTAATAGAATTAGATTATAAGAAAGAGGAAAGACTGATGAACCCAAAGCAACAAAAAGTATCCAATAGTCTCTCTCTCTCTCTATATATATATATATGTGTGTGTAATATGTACATAGAGAGGTATATGTATATGTATATAGAGAGTTAGAGAGAGATATGTGTGTTTGAGAGAGAGAGAGTTGGAGGTGTAGCTCAGTGGTAGATTACCTGCCTATTATGTACAAGGCCCTAGGTTCAATCTGTGGCATGACAAAAAGAAAAGAAAAGCAAACTCAACTGAGCGAGACTGAACTACACTGAACCGTGGGATAATGTCAAGCACTAGTTTTATGTGTCATTGGATTTCCAGAAGTGAGAAAGGCGGAGCAAACGTGTGCAGAAATATAGGCACTGGTAAACAGAGAAGTTCCCAAAGTTGATGTAGACGGTAATTTTATACAAACCCATAAAATACAATTAATTGTAAAAAGGAGAGCACCTGCTGTTGTGGTGTATGCCTTTAATCCCTGTACTAAGGAGGCAGAGGAAGGAGGATCTTGGTAAGACCAAGGCCAGTCTGGTCTATACAGAAAGTTCCAGGCCAGCTGGAGCTACAGGGAAACAAAACAAAACAAAACAACAACCAAAACAGAACAGCAACGAAGAACCCACAATGAATCCTAAAGCACAGAAACATGAAAACGAATACACTAAGACATATTATCCTAAGTAGACAGAGACAGAGTTTGAGATGGATGGAGATAGTGACAGACAAAACAGAGAAAATAAATCTATAAATATAACTGACAAAATACATATTTGAAAACAATTCAAGTTAGTAGAGTAATTGAGAGAATTTCAAGGGCAAATAGACGTATAATGATAACAAAGATTTCAATGTCTTCTCCCAATGTCTGATGCAGAAAGTAAGAAAGAATATGGATGGCTTGAACAATATTACGACCAACTTCACACTTGGCATTTATATAATATATCCCCAAAGAACAATAAAATAAACACATTTTCCATAAATACACAGAACAGTTTGTGAACTATAATATTTATTCTTGGCCATCAAGCTCATCTCCAAACACAGTTATCTGAAAATTCCTTACATACTTAGAAATCAAAAAACAGATTGCTAGATAATTCATAGTCCACAGAAGGAATTAAAGTGACTTGTACTTTGTTTTGGATGAAAATGTAAAGATGACATGAAATGCTGCACCATATAAATACAAATAAAACCCAAAGCACAGAAAAGGACGGAAATAAGAAAGGTCATAGAGGGATCCCATTGAAATAAGAAACGGAAAAGCAACAGAGGAAAAATTTAAACACTCAAATCAAGACTTGGTTCTTTTTCTACAATTTTATTGATTATTTTTATTTTATGTGTATGCATATATTGCCTGCATGTAGGTAAGTGCACCTGTGTCGTGCAATGCCTGCGGAGGTCAGAAGAGGTCACAAGAGACGAATCCCCAGCAACTGGAGTTACAGACAGTTGTTAGCTGCCATGTGGGTGCTGGGATTCGAACCCAGGTCTTCTGCAAGAACAACTAGTGTTCTTAACCACTGAGCCATCTCTCCAGCCCAAGAGTTGGTTCTTTAAGAAGACCAGAAACATGGATAAAACTCCAGTCAAAGTGATAGTTTAAAAAAGGAGGGGGAGCTGATACAACTTATCTATATCAAGAATAAGAGATGAAATCACCACAGTTTGTGAAAGTATTCAAGGATAACTTATAGGACAATTCGGTGTCTTTGATGAAGAAAACTTCAAGTTCTTTGAAGATATAAGCTTCCAAAATTCCAGCCCAGATTCCTTGATTAATTTTTTTCTCAGCTTTATAAGATGAAATAATACAATTTTAAGGAAACTCAGAAAATTTAAGAGGAGACCACAGATGTAACTCATTCTATGGGCTATTACTGGCCTGATTCTAAAACCAAAGACGTTACAAGGAAAGAAGCTATACATCTTTGTTGCTTAGTGAATTTAATGCAATTAGATTTTTCACATTCATCTATCATCTATCTATCTATCTATCTATCTATCTATCTATCTATCTATCATCTATCTATCATCTATCTATCAATCATCTATCATCTATCTATCTTCATCTATCATCTATCTGTGTGTATGTGTTTGCCTGCCGATACACTCATGCCATTGGAACATATGTGGACATAGAGGACAATGTCTGGGAGCCGGTTCTCTTCCTCCACTATTTGAACTCAGGTTGTCAGACTTGAGTGTGGCAAGTGTCTGCTCACTGAGCCATCTCATCAACCTGCAAAAGGATTTATTTTTAAAGAACGTAAACAAGCCAAACCTAACACTTCTTAAAAAGGATCACTAACTAGGGCTCCCTTGTCACAGAAGTATAGTGTTGCTTTAACACCTGAAAATAATCATTGTAATTTATTAGTTGACTGAAACCATGTACTTATCTCAATAGGTGCTGCAGAAAACATCTTCAGAAAATCCAGGGCTGACCCCCGAAATAGCGCAACAAAGTAGGAGTAAAAGGGAATGTCCTCTAACTGAAACAAAGAATCTAGAAAAGCCTGCAGCTGCTGCCACAATGGTGGTGGGCTGATTCCCCACTCATATCAGGAGCAAAGCAGATACCACACTGCTACTGTCTCTTTTCAGAAATGCCTTTGGGTCTTTAATTCAGTAAGGCAAGTAAAAGAAACGGAAGTTGGCTAGATTGAAAACCTGAGATAAAGTTGTCTTTATTTTCAGATGACATAACTGTATGTGAAATACTATGTAATCTACTGAAAGGCTACTAAAACCAGTAAGTTTAGCAAGGTAGTAGGACACAGACATCTATAATATACATATATTTCAACATGTTAGTAACAGCTAGATATTAAAATTAAAAAGGCATTGTCATTTATCATACATTAAAATATGAACTCTTAAGTATAAATTTAACAACATTGTATAAGAAAGCTACACTGAAAATTTGTAGTAATGGTGAAATAAAGGGGGAAAGAGACCTAAAAATAGGAGGTGTATTGTTTAAATGGACTAGAAGAGTCAATATCATAATGAGGTCAGTTCTCTGATTGACTTATAAAACCAATGCAATTCCATTTAAAACTCTAGCAGACTAATTTTTTGAGAAACCAAAAGCTGATTATTAAGTTCATAAGATATTATATGGAATTTACAATTAACAATTTCTAAAAAAGAATACATCTGGGTGACTTCAATTACCTAATCTCAGGATTTATTACTAAGCTACAATGGATGTGAGATTGTAGTGTAGGTGTCAAGATAGGCATGTATCAAAGGGCCCCAACCAACAGAGAAAGCGGAAGCAGGTCCAAACTTCTTTGCTCAATTAATTTTCAATAAATGGGCAAAAACACCAGTTACAGAAAGATAATACTTTTAAACAAATGAAGCTTTATGGCAGGGATGTAGCTCAGCAGTGGTACAGTGTTTGCCTAGCAAGTGTAATACTCTGGGTTTGATCCTCTGTAACCCTCTGCACCAAGATGTACAAACAGTGTCTGAGCAATCGAAGAAAAGCAAACCAAAAATCTAAACCACAAACCAGAGAAAAAAAACCCCAAAACCTTTAATCCATAGTGGGTACCAAACTGACAAACAAACTCAACTTGCATTTTAATACTAACTCTAAAACTTAAAACCATAAACTTCCAAAGGAAAGGTTTTGTAACTTTAAATTAGGCAAAGGGTTATTAGATGCAAATGCATGTCTGAGGAAGGACTCACACTTAACCCATGCAAATGATTCTTCATGACCTCAGTGGATGAACTTGCACTGGGGAACAGCTGGGGACACTGGGGACACTTCACAGGGATGACAGAGTATATGGACTTTAGTGGGGGGATATGGGAGGATGCCAGTGGGTACGGGAGCATAAAGATGACTAAGATTGTTTGAGACATTCTTTATGAAATACACAAAAAATTCAATAAAATCAAATTTAAAACAAAAGATTCTTCAGTGCTCAATACTTAAAAAAACAAAACAAACAAAACAAAGAACACAGTCTGCCAGGTGTGGTTGCACACACCTTTAATCCCAACACTTGGGAGGCCACAGAGACAAGAGGATCTCCTAGTTGGAGGACAGCCTGGACTATATAGAGAGTTCCAGGACAGTCAGGGCTACATAGTATCTCAAAAAAACAAAAAATAAACAAACAAAACCAATATGATACAAATGGAAAAACTATTTGAACATGTACTATGAATATTTAAAGGAAAATTTGCAAAGGGAAAATGAGGACATGAAATGTCTTAGTCATCAGAGAAATATGGATCAAGATCAAGTACAAGCCTATTAGAACAGCCAGAATTCAAGACTGATCTTACCAAATATTAGCCACATATCAGTAAAAAAATATGTAACTGTCATCCACTGTACCCATTCTATTCCGAGGACTCTCCTCCAGATACAAAAAGGAGTGTGTCCAAATATGTACATCAAGATTTTTTTGTTTTTGTTCGATAAACTTTTCTATAATGACTGTAAATTAGAAGTACCTGAATGTTCATCATTCAGGTAAGTAGATAAGGTAAGTAAGTAGATAACTAGATGACAGTGCTTGCCTAAGAGAGAACTCTTCTCTTGAGTCACCAAACAGTATGAACGATTGGTAAATACAGAGCATTTATGAACATTGGTGAATTTTGACATAACTTTATTAAATCAATGAAAACAGGCAAGAGGAGATACCATGCATTCTGTACTGCTGTACCATGCAATCCCATTTATATAGCATCCTCTCATTAAACTGAGCAACTTAAATGTTGTTTGAGTACAATACTTCATTTATAGTTTTTTTTAGACATTGGGAATTTCTATAATCCCTTTCTAAAGACACGCATAATACTGATCTTTATTATTAATATTCTAAAAATTATTTGCTATTTGGGATTTTGGATCATTTTGAAAGTAACTTGCAAGAGTTTTTGGAGCCTTGACCTAAAATTAAGGAAGGTAAATTTTCAAATAGATTTATCTTTTAAATTTTCTTTCATAGATATTTTTTCTTACAGATTTAAAATGGGATGTTTGGCATAAATATATTCAGTAAAGTTCATATAAGAAACTGTTGGACAGGGGCTGGAGAGATGGCTCAGCAGTTAAGAGCACTGGCTGCTCTTGTAGAAGACCCGGGTTTGAATCTCAGCACCCACATGGTGGCTAACAACTGTCTTAACTTCAGTTCCAGGGAATCGGATGGGGTCTTCTGACCTCCTTGGGCACTGTATGACTCAGGTGCACTTACGTACATGCAGGCAATACACCCAAATACATTTTTAAAATGTATTTTTAAAATATTTTATAATTTTGTATTTTGCATACTTTTTGTCTTTTTTTGTTTGTTTGAATTGTATCAAAGACATATAGCGAGGAAAGTGCAACCTCTCTAGTCCAGCGTCTGTGATGCGCGTTGAGTTTGAAGAGGAGGCCTGGGCAGGTCTCCTGGAGCCACTTATGCAGGAGGGAGCACGGTCTGCAGTAAAAGCTGCTCTGGGGCCAAGTGAGACTCTATTTTTCCGGAACCCCTATATAATTAAATTGTTTTTTATTGGGTTTTATGTTATTTTAGGTTTTTTTTTTTTTTTTTGGTGTTTTTGAGGCAGGGTCTCCCTGTAGCCCCAGCTGTCCTGGAACTCACTATGTAGACCAGGCTGGCCTTGATCTCACAGAGATCCGCCTGCCTCTGCCTCCCGAGTGCTGGGATTAAAGGCATGCGCCACCACGCCCTGCACGAGTCTTATTAGCGACCAAACAGCGTCTGATACCTGAAACCTGGAAGTACCTTGACACCCATTCTGCTTACATGTTTATGGTAAGACCTTTGCGAAAAGGACTTCCTCTTGGAATCCCAGATCAATGAGAATCCCCTGTGTTTCTGACCCCTTCCTTTTTTCACTGGAAACTTTTCAAAATTTTAATCTTGTCAATAAACTTGCAAGTGGCACAATTTGACTTCTTTGTATGTTTCTTTCCCTGCTTTAGACGTATGGTTGGCACAAAAAATATCCAGACAAGGAAGGAGCCTGCAGGAAGGGTGCAGACTTCAGCAGGAAAGAGGAACCAAGTGCAAGATGGTCTCTAAGAATATCTGTACTGTTGGGCTGAATTAAAAAAATCTATCATAATACAAAGAGACTATCTTTTTCCAAATATCCAATTAATTACACCCTGAACTCAGTATCTGACTGGTAGATGCTATAACTAATCCAAAAAAAAATATTATTTATAATACCTAAATTTTGAAAGTAGACCCAAATTAAAAATAAAAGGAAAAAATCATTAATAGATAAATTAACACTGGCCAGAAAAAAAAAATCTGTGTAGATCATGATTTTGTCTGTGTAAAAGACTGGAAATTTTATGTTTTAAGAAACAAACAACTGACAGTACTTTTTGATGATGAATATAGCAGTACTTTATATAGTTAGATTTATTAAATAATCCGCATGACAAATTAGTCTTGAGTCAGTCATGGCAGTCAAAGTCAGTCTCATTGACCAATTGTTTCTGCAGTCCATGGGATCCTTTGTTTTAAAACTGTTGGAGGAGAAAGGTTGAGTTTCACAGAAAAAAAAAATGCTTTCCTCTCTTTTTAACACCAATTGGTTGACTTCCAGAAGTACGCATAACTGTGCCTTTTGCTGTTCATCTGAGTAAACTTCTATAATTGTACAGCATGGAGATCATAGAACACATCTTCAAAGCTAATTAAATCACCATGATGGGCTGCTCCAGCTGCTGGCTGTGTGTCTATTGCTTTCCAGTGCATAAAGCAAATGTTTGACATTGGGATAATAAACCTCTCTTTCACTTCTTCCACTACTGTAACCTTCCCTCATTGACACATCTTTATGGTTTACCATGCAGCGTCTTTCCATCTTTCTCCTGCTGTATGACCTCTACACTCCACATATTTGAAGACTATGCTTTAGCAAGGCAACCATTTTTTTTTCCTGAAAACTGTCATATCTGCTTTGATACACTGCTAATTTAATTGCTACATGGTAAAGAGAATGTCTTTGATGTTAAAACTAGGGGCTGAAAAAAGAATAAGGTGTCGTATCAGACATCCGAGCTCAACCTCCAGTGTTTATTAGTTTATTGCTGTGTTTATTATTTTATTGTATGTCTAAATTCTGTGAGGTGTTGCTATCTTTAATTATTAAAAGAAACAAAAGCAAACTTTTGAGAGTCCCTTTCTTTCCTTCTGGCCTGTGGGTCCCAGGATGGAAGTCGGATCATCTGGCTTGGCTGCCAGATCGAATGATTTCAGAGCAGAAAGAGCTGAGATTAATAAGCACTTCTTTTGATTTTCACCTTAAATGTCTTTACATCCAAGCAGACTTCTGAGTTTGGAAAATCATTAGAGCCATAACCGAGGGAATAGACCACATTCTATTTGCTTTAATAATTCCCTTTTTATATTTATTGGCAGGATATCTGTGAATAATATATGGTCAAGTTGTTTTCATTTTGGCAAAATGAAAGTTGCCTTCTTTATAACAACATAAAGGAGTTTGGCTCACCTTGATTTCTGTGTTTCAGAGGTAAGAATATTACAGTTATGTACATGTAACACTGATTGCCTTACCACTGTCCCTGGAGGTCGGGCAATCAGGATACCCCATGAAACCAAAAACAACAATTTGCATTTGAGAGCGATAAACTGTTACCTGGTCTGACTTGATAAGCTTCTTTTGTTCTTTCTGAGGGATATGGCTCTGTACCCATGCCTACATAACACATTACATGGGATCCTTGTACATGCATAGAACTTTGCCAAAGATAGAGCTAGGGAGGAGCCCAAGCCTTGAGTTTCATGGAAGTGTTTTCTGTTTCAGAGAAGAGAAGTCAAATGCTTCTAATCATCTGGCTTTTATTAATGCAGGGCTGGCTGTTGGCATTTACTTGACTAAGAAGAGGCTCATCAGCCTGTGTTGTTCTCCAGACACCACTTTTAAAAATGTATTTTCCAAGATTGCATTATTTATTTATTTATTTATTTATTTATTTATTTATTTATTTATTTCTCTGTGTGTATGTGCACACACACATGTGCATACATTGCCAGAGGTCAGAGGACAACTTGCAAAAGTCCAACTCCTCTCACCATGTGGGTCCTGGGGCTCAAACTCAGGTTGTCACACTTGGCAGAGGGCTCCCTTACCCACTGAGCCATTTTGGCTACCCAACAGACACCGTTTGCTGACTGATTGATTTGAATTTTTATTTAACTCCTAGGACAAAATGGTAGCACAAACAAGGGTTTTGTGGGTAGAAATGAGTCGTGTCCAGAGTCCACCACTCGCTCAGCTTCCTTGTCACTGCTATCATTGCCTTCTCTGATTGAGGCAGTCGTAGCGGACTCCAAAAGCAGCCTGCCATAGGCATTTGACTGTCATAACTACTGGAAAATAAAACTTGGAACTGTTTTCTTCATATTTCCCATGCACTGCATGCTGTTAGGATCTACACATTTTCAGTACCATTTCCATACTAGAAACAGTGTGGCGTGGCAATTAATAACTTGGACTCTGGAAGCAGACTGCCTGGGTCTGAACCCTCACCCTGCCACTTACCTGCTGTGTGGTCTTGAACACGTCATTCTATCTGTTCATGCCTGAGAATCCTTTTAGGTTAAATGGGGATCTGCAGAAAACTTCCCTCCCACATGCTTTGGAGGTATAAATGAGCTCACGTACATCTATTACTGAGATTGAGTCTGGTTCCCGTTCACGCGATTACTAATCACATACTGCTGTTTGTTACAAGGAAGATATGAAAATAGCCTCAGTGCTATCATCCAGTGTATTTAATAATATTTCATCCAAAGAAATTTTGACTTGTTAACAACCATTGTTAGAGTCACAAAGGATTTCAACACACACACACACACACACACACACACATATTAAAAGACATGCAAATTCTTCTCAAAGAACTCCAGTAATTGGATATTTTGAGATCAAGAAAGAGGTAAGGTTACTTTTTAACTAGATCCATTGGGGTTAGATAAAAATTCATTTCAAATTCTTTCAGAAAATTCTACTTCCTTTCTTTTAGTTACCCGCTTCGTACTTCGAAGAGAATATTCCCTCAGGGCTAGGAGAAGAGCTTTAATCGCCATCTCCTCCAGTTCCTTACCCCAGTTTTATTTGGCCAGCAAAGATCTCCTGGGGCCCTCAGTCAATGTCAAACTCTCCCTGTCTGTCCCTCTCACTGCCTTGAGCTGCCTGTCTCCTGTCCTATGTTGTCCTTCCCTCAGTTATCTAGAAAGCAAAGGCCTTTATTCATTCTGTAAAATCCAGATCACTTTTCACTTCCTTTAAATAAATAGTCACTAATTTTCTAGGGACTGTAGATTGTTTTCAACTCAGTGTTTTTATTTGCTTTCATTAAGTATTACTAACTGCTATATTGCAATGATTATTTGATGTGTTTATTGTGGTTGACTCTGACTTGCTTTAACTATCAACCATACTGACTTTTGTACTGCCAACATTTGCTACTGTGTTCACTATACTTTATATACACAGTACATATATATCATATAGATAAATTTTGTAGAATGTATGCACACAATTTGGGTTCACTTATTCCCAGATGCAACTGAAGAAAGTAGATCACTAATAAGTATTATTTGGAGGATAAAAAGAAACCTAGCAACCTCAATTTAAAAAAAAATCACCTAACTGCTATCATCTGTGATTCTCCATGAATGAAGATTTAAAGTCTAGATACATTTTAATCTTTTTCAGACATTATCACGTCTGTGATTAGTTAAAACTAGTGAACCAGCTAGTGTTTTCAGTGTTTAAGGACAGGTTATCTGAGAATGAGAACAACTGATGTTCAGAAATGGCAGGTTAAGATTCATTGAGATCTAGTGTATGTTATTGGAGGGGCATTGGCCAGTCAGGAGGAAAGCAGGAGTCCTGGACACACCGTGTGTTGGAGCTGGCATGGAAGGGAGTCCAAAGGTTGATGGTGTCCTGTGGGCCAACTTGGATTATGTTACAGTTCAACTGAGATTTGGCCTAAAACTTAGCACTTCAAAAAGGGGTAGGGGGCTCAGGGTTACCTGGAAGCTGCTCTCCATCTCCCTTACAGAGGCAGATAACCAGCCGTGGGCCAGTGGAAATTATTGGTTTTTCAAACACTGTCAATGTTCATTTTTCAGGTGTTGGGGGTCTCAGAACTGCACTGTCCCCCTGTCCACCCTCTCTTTAAAAAAAAAAAAAAAAAAAAAAAAGCACAAACAAAACCCACTCCAAGAATTAAATCCAAAGAAAATAATCTTTCTTCTCATTTCTCAACACTGATGGGCAGAGTGGCTCAGAAAACTAATCTGTACATACACAGTGTAATCCCAGCACTCGGGAGACAGAGGCGGATCTTGTGAGTTCAAGGCCAGCCTGGTCTACATAGTAAGCTTCAGGACCCTCCCAAGTGCTGGGACTACAGGCTTGTGCCATAAGCTATATGTATAGTTGTGTAGGTCACCTCAAAGATAATCTTTGGGGCTAGATGTATTCAGTATCTACAACATTCTCTTGATTGGAATTTAGCTACATTTAGAAATACTCTGAAAAGTCTTCAAGTATGTATTTACCATTCTATAATGTCCTGGGCAGTTTTTGTGGCACCAACTCCAGCATCTTCTCTTTTAAAAATTTTTGGGGGTGTTTTGAGACAGATCTTCCTGAGTTGCATAGACTGGCCTTGAACTAGCAACCCCATGGGTCTTCTGACCTCCCCCTTCCCCACTGATTTCCACAGTATGAATGCTGTTAATTTGTGTAGTTGCTTTACCAGGATAGCCAGGATTAATTCTCTTTGAACATTGCTTTAATTATACCATTTCTTTTATTCTTAATGCAGATACAAAGACTCCTCCGTCATATAAAGTCACTGCTTTGAGGACTGACACTCAACACTGTCATCTACTCCCTGAGCCACAGTGTCCTCTGTTCTGTCTAAACAACACTGTTTCAGACCCTCTTTACTCTATTCTGCGTTAGGATCTGCTTTCTCGAGTATTTGTGTGTCTTCTCTGTACCTAATCAGTCTTCCTTCTCCTCCTCAGAAGAAAGTCACCTTGCTTGGTACAAGACATTCTTCTGCATCACTGATCAGAAAGAAGAACCTGTGGCTTCTCAGTATGTATTTAAAAAGAACTATGATATAATCAGTTAAATTAATCTGTTGATCAATTATAGATTACTACTCACTGCCTTCT
This sequence comes from Nannospalax galili, assembly GCF_000622305.1. Lineage (NCBI taxonomy): Eukaryota > Metazoa > Chordata > Mammalia > Rodentia > Spalacidae > Nannospalax > Nannospalax galili. The sequence continues at coordinate 4,342,567 of NW_008349000.1, read as the reverse complement.
GGTAAGCATTGTAAAGGTCACAAAATAATATAAAAGGTAATTTTTGTCTTCAGTTGTGATAAGACTATAAGTTAGTATGCATGCTGAGCAAATAATAGCCCAAATATTGTGAAATTGATGCCATTAAATTGACAGAACTCAGTGGTTTAAGAAACCCACTCTAAACCCAGGATATTCAGTCTTTCAAGAAATTTCTTTCCACTACATTACCAGAGTCCCCCCTTCAGATATCTGGTTTTAGTTTTCTGAGCCATCTCATATGGTAGTCATTAGCCACACATGGCTATGCAGCATTGGAAATGTGACCGGTTTTGACCGAGGAGCAGAAACAATTGCATCTAATTCTAATTAATTTCAATTTCAATTTAAAAAGAAATACCCAGTTAAACTGTTAGAAAACTTACATATGTTTGGAACAACTTAAGTTTATGGACCTATTTTTCCAACTGTAAAGCTTACAAATCTAAATACAGATCAAATATTAATAATGAAAATTTAGCATCAAAACTGAAATGCTATGTGATTATAAAATATATAATGGATAGTAAAGGCATTGTGTGTCCAAAAAAAATGCAATGTTTATTAATTTATGATGGTATTTTGGATCAGTTTAAATATACGTTCTTAAATTTTAGTTCATTGAACTTAAAAATTATGACTATTAGAAAATATTAAGTGACATACACGGATTGCTGCACAGTTCTGTTGGCCAGCATACCTCTGGGTGAGCAGAATCTCTACTGGATTCATAGGCATCTCCAGGCCCCAAGGCCAGTTGCTTTGTTACCCACAATGCTTGAGCACTTTGTCTTCCTGCTGGTTTGATCATAGCAACATAGTTTGAGGTTGTGTCTAAAAATATAGCCCTGGGCTAGAGGGAAAGAGAGACCTCTGCTCCTGTGGCCCACTACAGATGTTTATGCCCATGATGGTTAGTGTTAACTGTCAGCCTGACAGAATCTAGTCACCTGGGAAGCAGGCCTCTGGGCATGCCTGTGGAGCATTATCTTGATGGTGTTAATTGATGTAGGAAGACCCATCTTTCCTGTGAATAAGTCTATTCTCTTGGCCAGGGATCCTGGGCTATACAAAATGGAGAAAGTGAACTAGGCACCAGGAAGAATTTATTGTTTTCTGTTTCTTTCTGTGGACGTGATATGACCAGCTGTTTCAAGCTCCTGTTGCCTTGACTTCCCAACAGTGATAGGCTGTCCCTTGAACTATGAAATAGTATAAATGGGTTTTCTAGTTACTTTCTATTGGTGTGATAAAAACACTGACCAAGACCAAATTGGGAAGGAAAGAGTTTATTTGGCTTATATTTCCTGGGCCACAGTTCATCGCTGAGGAGACCCAAGGTAGGAACTCAGGGCAGGAACCTGAAGGCAGGAGCTGGAGCACAGGCCATGGAGGAATGCTGCTTACTGGCTTGCTCCCCTGGCCCATGCGCAGCCTGCTTTCTTGTTCAATTCAGAACAATCTGCTCAGGGGTAGCACAGCCCACAGTGGGCTGGGCCCTCCCACATTACACAGCAATCAGAAAATGCCTCAAAGACATGGCCACAGGCCAGTCTGATGGAGACAGTTCCCCAATTGGGGCTCCCTCTACGCAGGTATATCAAGTTGACAACTAAAGCTATCCAGCATAGGGTTTACTCCTGAAGATATTGGTTTGGTTTTTTTTTTTTTTTTAAATATTTTATCACAGCAACAGGAAAAGAAGCCAAGACAGTGCCTTACAGTTTCACCATGATTTTTTTCCCTCTTTCTATCAATTTTTATTCCTTCTTCCTTCTTTAGTTCACTTGCTGGTACATTTGCTGCAATAGCTTCAGTCTCTCATGTAGGTTTTCTTCTTCCTCAGCCTCGTCTGAGAAAATTAGTTTCATTCTGGATTTAGCTTCATGTCAAAACCCTTATTTTTTGTAACCAACTTGCTTTGGAGCTTGGCTTGGGCCTGTCCTCCTGACCCCCAGTCCATCCTGTACCAATTCAGCTATAGGGGAATGGGGAACACCAGGGAACTATCCAGGCAACATGATCTGTGTTGGGCTCATGATGTTTAACATGCTTAAGGCTCTGGGTCCTGTGTCTCTCTTGGTTTGTTAAAACATTTGTGCCTGGCTTAAAAGAGTCATGTCTGTATCACCAACCAACTCCTTGTTAATCATTATTTGGGTCCAGATTGTCACTTTCCCCAGGCAATTCTTCTTTAGGAGATGAGATCCAAAATATGTCTTATTTTGACCATCAACTGAATTGTCCACTTGTATCTGGAACAATTTAACTTTAGTCCAGCTTATCTGTTTTTCTCATGGCTCTCATAACACTGTTCATTGTTTTTCTTGAGTTTTTGAAGTGCTGGGATTGAACTCAGCGCCCCATGCATGCCAGGCAAATGCTCTGCCACTGAGCTACATCCTGAGTCTCCAGAACTTATTATTTATACCTCTCTCTTGTGCAACTCTTTCCAATTGTTAGAACTATTTAATTTGATTCAAAGTTATGAAGCTACAACAACAGTAAAACAAGAACAGTTTATACTGACACAGTGCTTAGCATGTATAAAGTATTGTTTTAAACATAATATCAGTTGATAGATAGCAGTTTCATCTTCTCTTGATAACCTATAAATAAGCAATACTGTTATTTCTTTTCATGATGGGAGAGATTCAAGTATTGAGTAATAAGAGAATGTGAGCAAGACCACACAGCTAACAAGAGGCAGAACTGCACTTCACATGTGGGCTGGCTTTAGGATCTGTGTTTATACACTGAGCTAAATATCTTAGTGACTTAGTGTTCTAGGAACTTTACATGAATTTTCTTAGCTAATAGTCACAACAGCAGGTAGACAAAGAAACTTCAGAGGACAGGGTAGCAAAAAGGGTTTTGGAAGTGAAAGAGATTCTAAAGTGGCCTGGATACCTGGTAGGTATTAACAAATATGAATTTTGCAATGCTTGAAATCAGAAGTTGGTAAACTACTGGCCAACAGGCCAATTCTGGTCCACTACCTGTTTTGAGATTTTATTAGCTCCCAGTCATACTTGTTCATGTTATATATTATGTATTATGATTAATGTTGCATAGCAATGATATCATTAATTAACTGAGGCAGATAGTATATGGTCTTAAAGCCTGAAATGTTCTCCATCTTGCTCTTTGTACAAGAGCCTTCTGTAATGCTCCATATCTCATCTGAAAAGTAGATTTCTGAGTGAATGGTGAGACTATGAAATGAGAGGAGGGGTTACCTGCCTCTTTTTGCCAAAAATACAATTTGTCTTTTAAAAATATTTTAATTCACATCAATATTTGTACAGATTTAATATACTTTGATACCTGTACACAACATATAATTATTAAATCAGGATAATTCATGGTTCCATCTCCCCAAAGTAAACCACTACTTTATATAAGATTCCTTTCAAGTTCTTTGAGAAAAGATTAAAAGCTTCACCAAGGGCAAATATTTTGATCACTTTCTCTGGCTCCCATCATCCCAACAGCCCTTTACTTGCCCCCACCTGCCATATCATATTGATTCTTTCTATGGCAGATGTCAGGCTGCCTGATCCAACTGATAAGTTCTTGAAACGATGTTGTAAATCAAAATTTGGAACACTGAAACACATTTTCTGTTCATTTGTGTTATAATTTGTGGGATGCTTTATCCACTTGAAAGTGCTCATAACTCTCTTGAAAGTGCTGTGTGCCTGTTCTTTCACAGCAGCATCTCACCACCTCCCCCATGCACAAGCACCAATATTTCTGTTCTCTTACATCATTTTACAATACGGTTGTACCAATTGTGACAGCTACTCATTAAAAGAAGAACCTAAGTCTTATGTTTAATAAGATGAATAATTTTTGAGTAAAACAATTCAACAATTAAAACTTTTATTATGAACAACAGTGGATATTTTTCAACTACCTATTTTGTTTAAAACATTGTATTGGTTAACTTTGATGAATTTTCATAATTATTTAAAGATGGCAACTAATAGCATTGTTAAAATAATAAAAATCCAACTTTCTCTTCATTCTGAAAATAAAAATTAATCAGCAAAGGAAACTTTACCAATTTCTAGCACTTTTAAAGAGCTTAGCATGTATGACTGAGTTGTCTGAATTACTCTATGAAGTGCTATTGAAATACTGTGTTATTGTTCTTTTTTTGTAATGTCTACTAGTAATGCTTACTTTGTAATGTGTGCTTTATATTAGTCAATGAGAAACTGTGACTCATAAAATAGAATGTTAATTGATTGACACATTTATTTCACTTTTAAAGTGTTTTATAATGCTGTATATCTGAGTATTATTTTTGAAAACTAGTCATTTATCTGAAAACCAAAAAGTTCTATGAATGAAGGATTATGGAAAGTTATCTGTTTAAGAAAATTAAGAAATATGAGATGCAATCTCATATTTATAAGTCATTCATTCACCTAATATTCATCTTTTGAATATGTACTATAGTTGATTTCTTCATGTTCCATATATATATGAATATATATGAATGAACAGAGAGGTATACCATAAGTAAGTAAACATTCTTATATTGAAAATTATTGTAAGAACTCCAGACACTGTGTATAGAATGAAGACATAAGGAAGAAAGAGATGAAGAGGGAGAAGAGGAAGAAGAGGGAATGGTTTTCTCTGTTTCTATATTTCATGCCTGAGGATGAGGAAATTCAGGAAAGGATTCACCTTTTTCAGGATTATAGAATCAGTGGTCAGCCCAGTGGAGGAGTCAGATTTCAACCAAGATGGAATGGCTTTGGAGCTTAGGCTTGAATGACACCCTTCAAAATATGTTTGTCTATCTGGAAAGAAAAATTAAAAGCAAATCTTGTCAGGCTCTTGGGTAGGGAGCTTGAGGCAATGGGGACTTCGGGAGAACTCTGAAGCTCAGGAAATTTGCTTGGTTCATGTAGGACCAAATACCTCCTGCTTAGAAGTGACCTCTGTAGAGATTAAGTCCAGTTTTCAGAAAGAATAAACAAAAGACAAATTGACCGTTAAGATACAAAGCTCGTTATTATAAAAGGTCTGGCATGTGTATCACATAAGGGATTTACATACCAATTTATTGTCAAACAGATAGCAGCATGTAAATTTCCAAGAATCAACTTGGCGTCACTTGAAAATCATACCCCCGAGGCCTGGGTATTGTAGACAGTCCACAGCAGCTGAATCATAAAGACTTTTATAGATCAATAACCCTCAACCTTGATGCATTAAAAAGCATCTTCATCAACAAAGACAGTTTCAGGGAGACACAAAAGCACACTGGGATTATTAGAGCAGGTGGGTTTATGCGTGTCTGTCTTTCATTTCTCACAAGGTCATTGTTGTATAGCAATGATTTAACCCGATTAATTTTAATATTCCAATAGGAAATTGTGAAATAGTGTAATATGTATCTTAATACATATTGCTGTCTTTCTTCTTTTTCTTGGACAATGCCAAGGTTTTCATATACATCCTCAAATCATTGTAGGAGGGATAAGACATTGGAAGGCATTTGATTTGGGGCAATAGTATGGTGTGTTTGTTTGTTTGTTTGTTTGTTTATTTTAAACAGTGTCGAGTTATGTAGCCCAGGCTGGTCTGGAACTGGCAATCCTCCTGTATCAGCCTGACTAATGCTGGGATTTCAGGTGTGCACTAAGTTGCCCGACTGTAAGTTCTTACCTTTATTATGTCCTTGAGTCTTTTTCTCACCTGTAAATATGAAAATAACAAGGGCTTCATAAAGTCCTTCATAGAGCTATTTACTTGAGGAAAAATATGACTAAAAGATCTATTTCATAATAACTTACTCCAAGTAAAGTTGAGGTAAACACTTTAATTTTTATAACAAAAAGATCAAATAGGAAGCATATAACTGTTACGTATTTTAAAAGATATCACAACCTTTCATAGAAATATCAAATTGTTAGTGAGTTGTCTTGGAAGTTGCTCTCTGACCTCTGAGTACTTGTATTTACTATCTAGTCTCCTCATCTGGAAAGACTTCCTGGGAAGATTTGAGATGTGCTAGAGTACAGTTCCTCACTGTACACTGATGATTTAATTTTGGCCTGAGTATTATAGACTACAAGACAATTTAAGAATCAAAGTAAATACGGATACCATTGAAAGGAAAGAGAGTCTTATTGGTTTAAACTGTCATTATAGAAAGTCTCATTTTCAAAGATTTATGTTTCCATATGAAATTTTGAGATTTTTTTTTCAATCCCTGTGAAGAAATGTGTTGCGATTTTAATGGGGATTGTGTTGAAATCTATAGCTTGCTTTTGGCAGAATGGACATTTTTACAGTATTAATCCTATGAACCCATGAGCATGAAAGGTCTTTCCATCTTCTGGTTTCTTCTTCAGTTTCCTTCTTTAGTGTCCTAAAGTTTTTCTTATACAAATCCTTCACTTCCTTCATGAAGGAAGGAATTATTCCAAGGAGGGAAGGAATTATTTTAAGATATATTTTGTTTTGAGGACAACATGAATGGAATTATTTCCCTGGTTTCTTTCTCAGTATGTTTGTTGTTGGTATGTAGGATGGATACTGGGTTTTGTGTGTTAATTTTATATCCTGCTACTTTGCTGAATGAGCTTATCACTTCTAGGAGTTCTCAGATGGGGTCTTTGTGGATTTTATGTATAGAATCATATCATCTGTAAATAAGGATCTTTTAACTTCCTCCTTTCCAATCTGTATCCCCTTTACCTCCTTTATTTGTCTATTGCTCTAGCTAAGACTTCAAGTACTGCACTGAGCAGGAATGGAGAGAGTGGGCATCCTTGTCTTGGTCCTGATTTTAATGTGAATGCTTTAGTTTTTCTCCATTTAGTATGATGTTGGCAGTGGAGTTGTTGTATATTGGCTGACAGTGGGCATGTTGTATAGTGTCTTTGTCATGTTGAGATATGTCCACTGTATCCCCCAGTTCTCTATGACTTTTATCATGAATGGATGTTGGATGTTGTCAAAGTCTTTTTCTGCATCTAATGAAATGCTCATGTGGTTTCTGTCCTTGAGTCTGTTTATGTAGTAGAGTACATTTTTAATTTAGATATCCTTCATCCCTGAAGCTCTGGAATGAAGCGTTTTATCTTTTTGAAGTGTCCATGCATTCAGTTTGTGAGAATTTTATTGAGAATTTTTGTTCTATGTTAATCAGAGAAACTGAACCTTAATTTTCCATTTGTGTTGGGTCTCTGGTTTGGTGTCAGAAAAATACTGGTTTCATAGAAAGAATTTGGAAATATTCCTTCCTTTTCTATTTATGGAGTAATTTGAGGAGTATTAGTATTAGATCTTCAAAGAATACTGGCTATTGCCATTGCACTTGGTTATCCATCAGTACTTGATGGTAAGACTCTATTGCAAAAGATAACACATACCTGAGTCACAGAACAAGCAAGGAGAAATCAAGCTGGTACTGACCTTGAAGCTACATCTTTGCTGGCTAGCTTTTATAGTACTAGAAGGTGTTAGTCATGTTACTGACAGAGGAAGGTAATCATCAGCTTTACCTAGCTATGAACCCTGTAAATTATAATAACAACTGTCTTGGGAAAATCTGCCCACTGATGCAGTAGTGGCACAAATTTTATATGAGTGAACAACGACCGGTGTTAGTCATGTTACTGACAGAGGAAGGTAATCATCAGCTTTACCTAGCTATGAACCCTGTAAATTATAATAACAACTGTCTTGGGAAAATCTGCCCACTGATGCAATAGTGGCACAAATTTTATATGAGTGAACAACGACCTTCTCCTGATTGGATTTAAAGCCTGCTTCACAAGATTTCACTGACAAGGTTAAAAAGGTATTATTATATAAGATTGCTGGATTTCTTGTTAAATCAACAAGAGACTAAAAGCATAATATTGCTATATGAACAAGCGAAATTTATGCCAGAATGTAAGGATAGTTCAACATACAATAGCCCATCACTGCTGCACATCACACTAACAGAAGTAGAGGGTGGGTAACAGACATACCAGCTAATGCTGAAAAACTACTTGACATAATTCAGCATCCTATCCTGATTAAAAATGTTCCAAAAAAAGGGGACTTGAGGGATTGTTCATCGGCTAAGAGTACTGTCAGTGGTGGCTGACAACCATCCTTAACTCCAGTTCCAAGAGATCCAATGCCTTCTTCTGACCTCCGTAGACACTGCACAACATGGGTGCACTTACACAAATGCAGGCAATATACTCATACATATAAAATAAAAATAATAAAAACTAATTTTTAAAGATTGCAAGAGCCAGAGGTAGTAGATGAATACAAGGAAACTGTTGTCTGCACACCACAGGGTAGTGGTACATATAAACCCACAGCACTTACAACAGCATGTACAAGACCTGTGGAAAACCAAGTCAGACAGGGATTCCAGCATGGATGATAGAGGTGGGCAGGAAGCCCCAGTCCAGTCTGAGACTCTATTAGCAACTGATAGATGGTGGGCGAAGGAGGGTGAGTTTTCCTTATTGGTGTGATACCTGGTAGGTTGACCAGACTCCATGGGAAAGATCCAAGAGCACCTGGGACACACAGATTCAAGTCAACAGGCCTTAAAAAAAGAAGAAATGGGAATAGAGGAGGTGAAGTTGGGGAGGTGGTGAGGGTCAAGAGATTGGACAGGGTCTGAGTATGATCAAAATGCATTGTATAAAATTCTTAAATCAATAAAAGTTTTAAAGCATGACATCATATTGCATTCTATTAAAAGAAACTATAAAAACAAACCAAAAAATCTATTGGTGGAAAAGAATGTAGGCTCAAGGGTTGTTTGGTAAAACCTGCACCACTCAGGCCTCCAATTTCCCATGGAAATGAGAAAAATAACATACTTTAGAAGCTGAATTTAAATAACCCCTTTCTCTTTTTCCAGGTCTTATGTCAAATATATTTTTTAAATGCACCTGATTCTAAAGTTTATTTTCAGTTCTTAAAAAAAACACCTCCAAATTCAGAAAGGGTATGTTAAAAATAAAACAATAAGATACATTTACCTTCCATCTCACTCTAGATGGTGTTCTCACTGCTAAGGAGAGCTTTATTGTTCCTGAAATAGAACTTAAAAATTAATACAAAATGAATGAAGTCATAGAATAATATAGGCTAATGAGCTCTTCACTGGATCAGATGCCTGCTAACAGTTAAAATCAAGAATCTCCAATGTGCATTCTACTTTGTCCTGCATATTATAATTATGAAAAAATAGAAGCACACAGGGAAGGTTCCTTGCTGGTAAATTGAGTTCCTTGGGGAAAAACCAGAGGAGAGAGACCAATTTTGTCTGGGGAAATTATAATATCGTAATCATGATGATGGATCCTGAGCAAGGGGAAGCACATGGCAACAATTTAAATGTTACTGGTTTAACTACTGTTTTCAGGCCTTGGGGCATCTTAATTGTCAGACTGTTCTCAACAGTCCCAGCAAGTGTTCTGCCACTCCAGGAATGAATATGGGCTTTGAGACGTTCTTCTTTGGGCTTCAAGGTGGGACCTGCAGGTTTATCTTGATGTCAACTGCTTCTCTAATAGAGAGACATCCCCTAAGTGTGTTATATTTCATGCCTTATTGGGAGAGTCCATGTGGTGAGCTACAGAGAATTTGGATAAAGTGTTTCATTTAGTCCTCCACCCTGTTCCTTATATTCTTTTTCTATAATTGATTCAGATTCCATCTGAAATGTAGGAATTTGTTGAGGATTGTCTTTAAAGAGCTTTAAAAATGTTACCTTTGGATGAGTTGACATAGACTCTATCTGCCTTGCAGCAGGACAGTAGTTCTTGGAGTCATTTGAAGGTAAGACAACATATATGCTTATTTTTCTACCTCACATGAAGGAAGAAAAGTTAAACCTTTGTGACATGGTGATGTTTTCAAGAAAAAATTTTCTTATAATCTTTTAAATTTCCATTTCAGTTATCTCTCTCCTAATGTTGGTATTTTGTTTGTAAGAATCTAAAAGTAATGTACTTTTGATGTTGATGTTTGGTAAAGGAATTAACTTACTCTCACAGGTCATTGGGGCTCTGGCAGGAATTTTTCAGTAATATGACAGACTGATTCTGATTGTGAACTGTCAGAAACCTGTGATTGATTGCAAGGAAGGAAAACATGCTTCTGAGCTGCTAGTAGGATAAGACCTTCGTGGTCACTTGACTAAATTCACCTATTTGGAACTCTGACAAGAATCAGATCTCAAGAGCACGTGTACATACTGTGTGGTTCAGTTTTACATTTGGTGTCAGAATTCTGGCTTGATGTTGCTAACCTCCAGTTAATCCCTCTGAAGTGAGAATACTAATACCTCTTGCCTTCTGGAATGGTGCTATTTAAATGACAGAACTCATCATAATGCTTTTCACAATAAAAAGGCTTTCATTATTCAGGCTTATAACAATATCTTGAGATTTCTAATCACATTTTAGTGTGAAAATTCATAATTGCTTTCACGTAGAAAGAGAGAGGAAGATGTTTTTCCTACCATATAAGCTGAGAAGTTTGAGGTTGAGAAGTTTGGGGTTGATGAACTCCAGCTATCTATTTTATGGTCTCTCTGTTTTGTTCTCATTACTAGTATTTCTCTATCCTCACCTCTTCTCTGCTCCTGAGTTCTGTTTTCAAGTTCTTATTCTTCTCCCTCACTACCTGAAGTTCCTTCAAGCATCTCCCATTTTCCTTGGTCATTGGTCCTCTAATCCTTCTCTTCATTAAGTCTGAATTTGCTATATCTCTTACTTCTGTCGTTCTTTCCTGATTCACTAACTGGTGTTTTTTACTTCCCTCTGAGCACCACTGGTACTCTGAAACAGTTTGAAATAATTCCCTCATGCTGTGATATTTGCCATTGATGGACTTGGTTTTATATTCCCACCAAATTACATATTCTGTTTGAGTCATGGTCTATAGGACATTGTAGGCCATATGAAGGCTCCATCAGATAGCCATTTAATATCTCATTAAATTTCTCAGTACTCCTGTACTCCATCATATCTCCCAAAACCAGGAGTTCTAGACCTTTTCAAACCCTCACTCCCAAAGTTGCCAACAGTCAAGAGATGACCTGAATTCTTCTTGGAGATGATTATCTATCTGGACAAAGATGAGAATGTATTACACGGAAGCTAGCAATCTGTGAATCTCTGGTATATTTTTTATGGCCTTGTCCTTCATTGAGCCTACGTAGCTGTGGAACATAGCCTTCCTTGAGGCAGAAAGTTGGTGGACACCACATCTACATCCCTACGTCCAGTAAATGAGAGTGAGTCTAGGAGGTAAAAATGATCTTAATGTCTTAGCTGATAAAACATATGGCAATCTCTGTCTCCCTGTTGGTGTATCCTGCAGATGGCCTATCTAGTAATCTAGCTATGTACTACATCCTAGCCTCACCCCATTCCCCTCCATCCAGACCTACTCAGTGGACCTCCAGGACATCCATCCCATATGCTTGTCCATACCCCCTGTCTACACCTGTGCCTTGTTCTAGCCTCCTCGCTAAATTGAGTTAGCACCCTGCCCCACTCCAGTGCACTATTCTGACTCAGGTGGAACCTCCTATTAAGATCCAAGTGTTGTGTGCCATGACTCTGTGAACATCGCCAATAACCCCCATCCTCTCACAGGAATGTCGTATCACTCCCTTACAATCTGGCCAGGTTATGCTTTCCTAGTCCCCTAAAAGAGCCCTTGGTCCTAAAATTCCCTTTGGTTTTACTATATGGATATACCCATGATTCCCCCAAGACAGCATACCCCTTCAGCTTTCTGGGCATTTCTACATATTGCTACCTGATAAAAATGCTTTGCCCTGAACCTCATTCCTCTTCACCCAACTAGGTTTTATTAGTTCATCTAGATTAGGTTCAGATGAAATCTTCCCCTTCCTATTTTTAGGTGCCTGAAACATTCGGTAGCCATTACAGTGCTTCTCACATTTTGTTCTAGGAGTTTGCACAGTTCTTCTCATTCATCTGTGGGCTCTGTTCTCTAGTCCTGCCATCCCACGCGCTTCAGCATCTCTTCAGCCCCATGCACTAGCAGATATATTGCATGTGCTCCATTTTGTTTTCAAAAGTAGACTCAACAAAAAATAAATGAGTGACTATGATTTAAATAAAACATTTAAATATTCCAAATACATTTGAAAAGATTTCAAAGAAATTTAAACATTTCAAACAATCAAATTAGTTTTAGACTATAAATATCTCCAATTCTGTTTACCATGAGGTCCCAACTGATCAATTCATCTCGTAATAGATTATTTTTCTGTGAACATTTTGAGAATTACTCAAAATTCTCTTAATGTGAACCAAAGTTGAACAGTTTATCTTCTAGAAGTTTTCAGTTGGACTACATGGCTGACATAAGCACAGCTAAAGCATTTTGCATATCTCCCTTTAAAATCATAAGACTTGAAGTTCTCAAGTTGAGAAAGTTTACAGCAATCACAGACAAAGGGAAAAAATGATTCTGTGCACAGCCTGTTTTCAAAAGCATAACGTTCATGGATAGGAAGGTGGATCAATGGACTTTTACCAGTGTACTCACTAATGAAGAAGATTTGGTGGTTGAATTAAAATGTTCCTCCTCCTCCTCTTCCTCCTTCTCTTCCTTCTCTTCCTCTTCCTTTCCCTCCTCTTCCTTCTTTTAACCCTAACCCCTCAGTGTTTCTAGAATGCAGAGCTAGAGTGGACAATTTGTTTAAAAAATATACATGTCTCAAAAGGATGAAAAAGAAAAAAAATACATGTATGCTCACTTAGTAGGTTTGCCTTTAGGTTTTAGATTCTCATTTTAGACTGTATCTTGATCATTCTGTGGAAGTGGGCATCCTGTTACTATTCTTCAAGTGTTAATGGAAAAAAGAAACTGAAACAAAAACCTTTAAAGTCTTGGATCTTTTAGACTTTAGATGGAAAGAAATTGGAAACTGCTCACAATTATTTGTGGTGCAGCTGATCTAAATGAAATTATTTGAGTTGTGCTGTTACCTTATTGATTTGTTCTTTCTTCTGGGGGGATAAGATTACCAAATGGAGGTGAAGGCTCCTTGACTCCTTGATATTCAAGTTTAGCACCTCATTTTTCCTCTTACTAAAAACATAGATTTTTTTTTTTTTTTCAAAAGTGCTGATTTAGCATTCTAGGACTTTTGGAGAATAGTTTTTGGGTTTTATTGTTGTCGTTGTTTTTAATATCCAGCATTAGTTTTGTGATGCTCTGGTTTGGGGTAAAAATGATGAGGCATGGTAAAAACTGTAGAAGAATAGTTAAAAACTCAACCTTTTGTTTCTGAGCCAGACTGAGTGCCTCCCATTTGGGGTGAGATCAAATACCAGTAAAAACACTTTCTAATCTGTGCCCTTTAAAAGGGCTCTTTTTGAGGACACCACGAGGAATGTGAGCTTTGCTTGTCTGTTTCACACAGGAGTTGGGAACGGAACACTGCAAGTCTTTTAGGGCCATGTGCTTAGTAAAGAATCTTTAGCTTTGTCACAGTGGACCACGGAAATGGCACTTTCTAGCTTTTAGCTATTTGTGAGCGCCTGCGTGCACAGCCAGACCCACAGTTCTGTGGATCGTATAGACGCCATCCACCTCCTTCACTCCCTGCAGCTGACCAGTCACCAGTTCCGATTTCCTTCTGAAATGCCTCTACAACGCCCCCTTTCATCTCACCATAGGTCAGGCACACAACCCTTACCCATCTTCACCCATTCATCTCGTCGTAGATGGAGCACACGGCTTTTACTCATCTTCATGCCTCTTTCCTCAGCATCCCTCTTATCATGCCAAAAGGAACCAGTTTTGTCTACCTTCCAGACTGCTTCTTAGTGTGCTCTTGGTCCACATCCAACCTAATTTCTTACTGCTCTTTGAAATGGGCTCGAAAATTTCCCATTTCTCACAGTGATTAATTTGAACACGTTTCAGTATCAGAGCTGTTTGCTAAAACCAAACAAATCAAAGTAGGTTGCTGACTTGCAACTTTCTGGACTGTCTGGGAATCTGTGTTTAAAAAAAAGAATTCCTGCCTATGATTCTTTCCCATTATTATTGATTTATTCTTTGACAGTTCCATACATGCTCCATACATGACATGCTCTGGTCATAGTCAACCCCCTCAACTTATCTTTTTCCCTCCTGCACCGCCCCACCAACACATTCGCTTCCTATTATCATGCCTTTTTGTTTTGTTTTTTATTTTGTTTGTTACCCACTGAATTTCTTGGTGATTTTGGGCACGGAGCTATCCATTCAAACGTGGGGGACTTACATTTAAGACAATACCTTATTCTGTTCAGCAGCCATCAGCTGCCAAAGCCCCCTGGAAAGAGTCAGCACCCCAAGAGCCCCTCCCCACCCATGAGTGAATGTTGACAAGTCCAGTCTCCTGCAGGGTCCGCAGCTGCTTAGAGTTCAGGAGTGCAGCAGCCATGTTACACTCAGAAACCATTTCACTTGCTCCTTCCCTAAGGCCCAGTTCTTCCTGCTTCTACTTCTACCGTGTCTCCTGAGCTTTGGAAGGGGTGATATGGAATTTCCCTTTACAGATGAGCACTCAACACTTGCTCATTTTTAGCCATGAGATTGCATTAACTGAGAAGAGAGAGAGAAAAAAAAAGGTGCTTTAGAAAATAAATCTGATATCTCTCATCCTTCTCTGTAACTGTAAATTACAAAAACCAATAGGGAAATGACAGTTTCAAGAACTAAAGTTATGATTCAGAACGCTATGCACACTGGAGTGGATATGAACACGGCAGATGCTTCCAGTAAGATGAAACAGCTGAACGTGTTCCAAGCAGGCGCCTCTTTTGGAAGTCAGCGTGGCACTTGTCTAAACAGTTCACATCTGTTTTTTCACTTCATTCTCATCTCGTTCTAATAGACAGGTCTAAGATGTCATTTTAAAATTAAGATGGAGCTGGGGAAATGGCTCAGGGGTAGAGGGTTTGCCACGTAAGCATGAGGACCTGAGTTTGAGCCTCAGAAACCTAAAAGCCGGGTGCAGTAGCATTATGAATCTGATCCAGTGCTCTTAAGGAGAGATGGGAGGTGGAGGCTGGAGAATCCCGGGATGTTCACAGGCCAGCTAGACCAGCTTAAGAAGAGGTGAGCTAAGAGGCTTTGCCTCAAGCAACGTGTAAGACAAGGACAGATGCCTGGGTTTTCCT
The DNA here is from genome assembly GCF_000622305.1 of Nannospalax galili. Taxonomy (NCBI): domain Eukaryota; kingdom Metazoa; phylum Chordata; class Mammalia; order Rodentia; family Spalacidae; genus Nannospalax; species Nannospalax galili. The sequence goes on along the minus strand of NW_008349000.1, from coordinate 4,327,340 downwards.
CTGTTCTCCACATATATATCCTGGCACACGTGCCCACATTCACACACAAACATGGGTACACACATGTTGCACATACGTCGTATACATACACATAATCATACATAAACGTGTTTTAAAAGGAGGAAACTGAAATTTATGGGGGCGCAGGGATCTCGGAGCGCCAGCTGCTGGGCGTGGTGCCGGTCTCCTGCGCGCACCTGGGGTGCTGCTGTCCCGTACTGCGTCTGCCGAATGGGTCCCTGGCTCTCCGCAGCTGGCGGGTCCCTGCTTCTCCGCCTTGTTGAGGCTCTCTGCTACCGGGGCTGGCCCGGTCAGGTTCCGCTTCAATTTCCACCATGCACTCTCTCTCCAAGTTTGGGACATTGGCCACCAGGTCACTAGGGGAGGTGCGAGAAACGGCTAAAGCTGGGTATCCATGAGTCATGGTTTACTAAGAGATAGCCCTCTCCGGGAAGGCTAGATCATAGGCAGTAAGACACAGAACTCAGCTCAGTCAGTGGTACAGCCCCTTTATTCTGTGACTCAGCTCGGCTCCAGGCCTTAGTGATCCAGCTTCGATTATTGAGGGAAAACCAGGATACTTTATACTGTGGGGGTAGTGGTAAAAGCCTTAGCTGATAGGTACTTTGTGGGATGCCCTATTTACATATGGAAGTGGGCTCCTGCCAGGCTGTCAGACTGCCTGAAAATCACACAGGAAAAGCTGGCAGTTCCAGAGCCTGAGGCCATGGCTACTTCAAAAGATGAGTCAGGAAGATGCTGGGAAGGCACCCTGCTGATAAAAGGAGTCTCTGCATATGAAGCCGAGCCCATAGGCTATCCGGACATGGAGAGACTGCTACTTTACACAACAGGGGTCCCCAACAAAATTTAGACCAAGAAGCTTAGGCTTGTAGCCTTCTGCACTTCTTGAGGCCTTCTTTGATCCCTTTCCTCTTCCTTTCACTTTTGAACGTCAGGTGGACAGAAATGGCCCTGGCCTGCCTGACCATAATGGGGTGTTCATGTTTCTGCCTCTGCCGTCTTTATCAGTCCCTGGTGCCCTTCTCCCCTCTGATGCTCCACTGACATTTCTAGTCTGTATGCCAGATAATGATGTGTTTGGTTTACAAATCCTAAGCCTTGGTTCTGCTTTGTATCTTTTAAAGCCAGTTTGTTTTATTTTACATTAAGCACAAGTCTCAGAGGTGTGTGGAAAATATTTCTATCCCATTATTTTGTCATTTTCTCTCAGAGTTTGGAGTTTTCTGCATTTGTGAGTGTGTCTTTGCTATCCAACATGCTGCTGGGTATTGTATTTAAGAACACTTTTGCTGATTTCTTACCAGTGAATTTGATAGGCCATGTTTATCCTAATTTTACAAAACATTTCTGCTGATTTATTTTGCTTTTTCGGTTAACCCCTCCATGCCTTTGTTCATTTTTCTTATTTTTGTGAGGTCCATTGGACAGACTAGTCTTTCCGGTTGAATTAATGTAAGGCATTCTGACTCTTCACTTTTTAAAGATCATCACTAATGCTTATTTTCCCCACGAGTGTCTAAAGTTTTCATGTTCTGCTAAAGATAATAAGGATCTACCTTATCATGGCCTCCCCTGCACTAACCTCTCCCGCCCTGACCTCCCCTGTCCTGAGCTCCCCTGCCCTGACCTCCTCTGCCCTGAACTCCCCTGCAATGACCTCCCATGCCCTGAACTCCCCTGCCCTGGCTTCCCTTTTCCTGACCTCCCCTTTCCTGACCTCCCCTTTCCTGATCTCCCCTGCCCTGACTTCCCTGCCCTGACCTCCCCTGCCCTGATCTCCCCATAGTTCTATGGGCTTGCTTTCTCATTTAGATGGAAATGACCTTCACTAATTTTTGTTTTGCTTTCTTTTGGTTTGGGAGACAGCTTCTCACACTGTAGCCCAAGCTGAACTACAGGTAACTATGAAGCCCAGGCTAGCCTTGGAGTTACAGTGACTCTACTGCCTCAGCCTTCTGAGCTTTGGGATTACAGGTATGTGCCACCACACCAGGCTAAGTTAAACAAATTTTTACACAACTTCATTTGCTATATATTTTTTAACTTTTACAAAAACTTTATTGAGAATTTCATACATGTATATAAGGTGTTTTGATCAAATCCAAGCCCACTCCCTCCCCTCCAACATTCCCCCCTCTGAAGAGGTAACCCTAAAATCTTTTAAGGATTAGATACAAGCTCCCAGATACTTTTGACATTTTTGGCCTTTGAACAGAGTATGTTGCTATCAGGCCCAAGGACTTTTTGACTTTTAGCCAAGAAAGTTGTTACATTTCTTTGGGGTCTTTTTACCCTAACTGTCTAGTCAATTCCTACTTCCTATTCTTATCACGCCATCCTCTAAAGGGGTTACCCAAATTGCCAACAGGGAATAGGGACGCAGATCGCTCTGGCTTCTTCCACGCTAAACAGGGACACAGGGTGAGGCAATTGGAGTACCCCTTCAGTGGGTCTATCTAAAAGACTCCCATATTGCATAACTTGTCTCTAAGGGGAAAAGAAAATCCTTGAAATGTGAATAGGAGATGTGAAGAAGTAAAGGCAAGAGTAACTAGCATTACAAGTTCTAGACAGGGAACTAGGAAAAAGTCAGAACAGGGCAATTTTCAAATGTTCATATGAGAGTCCATTGGAGTTTCTTGACAAGGGCTTCCAAAAGCATCCCCCTTTTGGGTTCTTCCTCATTTTTCTTTTGTCTTCCAAGGCTGGACTAGTTGGCTGGGAAGAGTGGCTGGATACTCAGGTGAGGGTCCAATGACCCTGCTTGGCCCTCCTTTAATGAATGAGCACAACTGTCAACAAGCCCAATTGTGATGGTGTTTAAGATCAGGCTCAGATGAAGTTGTGATGATAATAGTTATTTCATGCAGAAAGGACTGCTGTATAGCATTATGTCTGGATACAAATTCACCTATAAGGATTTGGTGTTAGAATCCACATGAGGGAGAACATACGCTGGATTTTTATTTATCTTTTTTCTGAGTCTGTGTTTCTTCACTTAGTATAACAGTTTCTAGATCCGTCCATTTACCTGCAGATTTCATTATTTTATCTTCTTTACTGCTGAATAGAACTCCATTGTGTAAATATACCACATTTATGTTAACCACTCGTCAGCTGAGGGGCACTTAGGTTGCTTTCATCTCTTAGCTATTGTGAAAAGAGCAGCAACAAACGGTCACAGCTTTTCAATTCATTTCTCTTATATTGAAATGCATCCTCCAAGAAATCTTTCAAAACTGGCATGTATAATAATCTTTCTAATTTATAAAAGCAAACCTTCACAATTATAGAAAAACTCATCTGCAAATAAAAAATTCAACCTCCTGCATAAAACTTCTGTTCACATACTCCCTATCTACCACCAAATAATGGCCTAAACTATGCACCAGTAAGTACTTCCTAAGTGAGAGAATAAATAAATTAATGAATTATGTATGCAATTAATTTAAAAAGAGAACATAGTTTAATATTTCTAAAGAGATTCTCTAATATAAAACTGCTCTATTCATTTCAAAACTGACATCCCTGGTTCTAGGAGGTTCCAGATTGCTGTGTACATGAGCACTTTAACTTTTGCTCTTCTCTTGGTGATAGTCCCTCATACTATAGGGCCTTTCCCTTTAATTAACTCATTTCAGTCTGAAAACAGCACAAAAGGAAGACAACCAAATCCTCTATCATATTTTTAGAGATAAGGAATCCCAAACTCAAAACTTTTGCCTGAAGTTTAATATCTGAAACCCTTGTCCTCCAGCAACAACTACAAAAACTCTCTGATGCTCCTTTACAGTGACATGGGGTGAGGATTAAGCTCAGTGGTAGAGTTCTTGCTTAGTATACACAAGGCCAGGTTCAAGTCCCAGCATGAGGTGGGGGCAGTGAATGACGGGCAAACACAGAGGACAGGTGCATGTGAGTTTATGAGCACAAGACTATGGGTACAAGCATACATATTTAGGAAGAAGTTTTATAACATATGTATTAGCAAACAGAAGCAGGCAGTTTTCTTATAGGGCCTAGACTTCCCCAGTCATGGGCCTTTGACCTGGTCTACAGTGTTAGACATGAATTCCCTCTTGGGGAAAGATCCTTGGATCCATTCTATATGCAGCTTATTGCCCCTGTGTTATGGTTAGTTTTAATTGCCAACTTGATACCATGTAGAATCGCCTGGGAATGGAGTCTCAATGGTGATTATCTAGATTACCATTGGCCTGTAGGCATGTCTGTGAGAGGCTTTCTTATCTAGATTAATTGAGGTAGGAAGATCTACCCTGAAAGTAGGTGTCACCATTTCATGGGGTGGAGCCTGTAATGAAGAAGAATGCAAACTGAACACTGGCCGGCATGTATTAAGTGTGATAGGGCACCATCTTAACATAACTATGCCATGTTGAAGTTCAGGCTGACTCTAGCCTCTGAAATTACCAGGCAGTTGGCCCAGGGTATGGGAACACACTTCAGCAGGAACGCAGGTTGTCTTAGGAACAGGTCAGTGTGTTCTGGAGTGCTGCTGCTAACTGCAGATTTATGGCTTTCTGTAGGTTATGCTAGGCTTACTTATGCAAAATAGTAAATGTTGTTTAAAAGAGTAGAAATCATTAAGGGGGTTTTCCACCTGTAAGCTTGGGAACTTAAACTTTTCACGCCTGGTTATGGTTTTTCTGTACAAAAGCTTACCCTAAAAATGGTTCAGGACTGCACTTGGGTTTCAAGAACCTTGTGTAGTCTCTGACCAGCTAATAAAAGACTTTCATTTGGCAAAATTTTGTCTGAGTGGTCTTCTCTAGTGAAACACCTCACAACATTGGTTCATTACTCTTTAGAGTATGGATGTAACATAACTAATATCTTCAACTTACCTGTCTCCTGTCTCCTCAGCTTCTCCACAATGATTGACTGTAGCCTGGAATTGTGCATCAAATTAATCTTTCCTTAAGTGGCTTCTGTCAGGGCATTTCATCACAGCACCTGGAACAAAATTAAGACCCATGCCCCATAACAATCATGCCACTCCTGCCCCAGTGGGCACATGTTGCCTGGCAGGTTGGTATTGCAGTATCCAAGGTCACAGCAGGATAAAACCATTGATGACTTTTCTTCCTCATCTACCTGCATTACAACTTTCACCAGTATGATTTCTCTATGTCCTGCATTAAAACTATGTGCTGTTTTAACAAGAGGGTCTAATCATCTTGTTCTGGTGGGTAGCCAAGAACAAAGACAAAAGCCTATATTGTTTTGGAGATCTCTGGAGACTTCCTAACCAACAACTCAGAGAAGTATCCCATGCCTAGCATTGGGATTTCCATTTAATATGGGATGGCTTCTGAGATCAACATTATCTACCCACACAAGATACATCTGTTCAAAACCTTTTTTAAATTGTGTATTTTTATTTATCTCATAATGTAGTAGATTTCCTTGCATCATCTCACACAGCCCATTTTTTAAAAAATTTTACTTATTATTTGTATATACTACATATTGCCTGCTTATATGTAAGTTTGTGTCATACAATGCCTGCAGAGATCAGAAAAAGGCATCGGATCCCCTGGAACTGGAATTAAGGATGGTAGTTGGCCACCATTTGGGTGATGGGAACTGAACACAGAGCAGCCAGTGATCTTAACCGCTGAGCCATTGCTCCAACCCCCATGCGTCCTTTTTTTTAAAAACTAACCCTAGCCCTCTCTTTCCTTTATCCATCTTCCTTCCCCATTCCTGTTTAAACCTTGTCACCCCAATATCCCCTCCCTCTACTCTCACATCACATGTGTTCTACCCCTCCCACTCCCTTAAAACCCCTTCACCCCCAACCTACTATGACCCCTTTCTAGCTTCCAGATTATTCTTTCTTGCTTGAATGTAGAGAGCCTCAGACTACTTGTCTGTCTGTCTTAAGTTTCTCTTTAACTTGTAGAAAACAAGCCTCTTCTGCGTGATATGAAATATCCAATAAATATCTGTCCACTTGTGCTGTTTTCTAACAAGTTCTTTACAAGGATGGTGTGAGCTCCCTGAGGCAGACACCATGTTTATAAGGTAAGATGACAGAGAGAGAGCTCCAGGTCGGGTTGGCCACAGTGGCTTCTCTTGCAGCTGCTACCTATGAGGATAAATCCATGAGCTCCTGCAGCCTCAGTTTGCTCATGTGCAAGAATGGAGACTGGTGGTGATGTTGTCTAAGTTTTAAGAGCTGGCAGTGCTAAAAGTGGTAGAAGGGGAAGAACCTCGAATCTAAGCTCTGCCATTAGCTTTTCTTTCTTTGGGTCTCCATTTCAAATAGAGAAACAATGAAAACCTTACAAGGCTGAGATGATGATAGTGCTTGCCAAGTATCTGGTGCAAGAGCTCCTGTGTGAAGGTGCTTACATAATGTCATTGTTCTGTATCCTCCTTCTTTCCTTATCCTGGATTCAGAGACTGGAGATTATCTGAGTATCAAACATTTGAAGTCACTCTGATCGTGTGTTGCTTTCTATTCCGAGTTTAGCTTAACCATAAAGAATAAAACTGATTGGGTTCAAACTTGGCTTCATGACTTGAGAGCTCATTGACCTTATGCATGCTGTTTTAACTTTCTGAAATGGGAACTTGTATACTTTTACTGTGAAGCTATTGTGAGGCTTAAATGAAATCACATAGGCTAATGACCAACCAGTGTATACCTCAGAGTGAAGGTCAGCTGTTATTAATACTGCTGTGACAGTGATCCTGACCAGGCTAGAGTTCAGTGATCCTGACCTAGGCAGACCCACACTGGAAGACAGGAGCAACCACCGTCTTAAATGATCATGGATGGGTTGTCCTATCTGCTTGTACTTTGGTTTCCTGCTCTACAAAATTGGTACCAGTAATAACGTTCTGTGGGTAGTAAAAATATTTGATAAAGGAAAGTGTGAGCAACTGCTTTAAAAGAAAGCATTACTTATGTATTTCTTATTATTATCTTTTCTGATCTTATTTAGTCACTTTCATAAAATGAAATGATTAAACAAAATAGTAACCAATGCTTTAAATTTACCATATTTTAGGCACAGAATCGTGATTCCCCTTTTACTCTTGTGAAAATCAAGATTCAGAGAAGCCAAGAAACTTGCTCAATTGTAAGAACTGGAACTGGAAATCAGGAAGGTGGAGACTGAGGGCAAACATCTAAGTGGTGTCCAAGGGCCTGCATTACAATGGCCCTGTTGCTTTGGCCCTGGCTCCTCCAAAAAGATCAGAACTCATGGTTGGAAAACAAGGGAGATTTCAAATTGAGAGAGTGAAATGCTGAAGTTTTAGAATAAATCCAGTCATATGAGAGATAGGCTCTGCCGTGGGCTACAGTCCTATCCTACATCCTATGTAATAGAAGGGCAGAGCTATTTGATTTCCTCACACACACAGCACCGACCCCTTTTTTCCTTATTTCTCTCTCTTTTTTTCCCGATACAAATCTACTGACAGCCTCCTTCTGCTCCTTCTTCTTGGTCTTGGCACCTTTCCACTTCATGAGTTTTTATTGCAGTGCTACATCCTTTTCTATTATGTGTGTGTATTCACAGTCACGTATGGAGGTCAGAAGAAAACTTGTGGGAGTTGATTCTCTCCTTCCACCATATGGGTTCTGAGGCTCCATCTGAGGCTTGGCAACAGGTGCCTTTAACGACTGAGCAATCTTGCCAGCCTTGTAATGCTGCAGCCTAACTGTGGCATGACTTTGGACATCACAGTTTGCTGAGACCCCATTCCACCAAAGAGACTCTGGAAATATGGCTTTCTTCGTGTTTTCTTGAACAAATTGATAATAAGATTATCACAATTCCCCTCCCTCCACTCATTCTGCCCCACATACAATGACTGCACAAAGTTTGGGTGTCCAATGCTGAGGACACCTCACGAGTTTCACGTATTGAGACTCACCATCTCCATCTGGCTTTTGAACAACTATAGATGTGTTTTCATGGTTTCTGACACATCTACTAAAAACACAGTAACTTCTAAGAATTATAGTTGATACCCATGTAGGGATTAATTTACCAAACACTCTCACATATATCTGATTAGACCATAATATCATCTTCACTCTGTAGGTGAGGAAACAAATTGAATGGAGAACCCTGCTCTGGGTTCCAGAATAGAACTATGGGAGTTGAATGTTTGTTTCTTGATACAAACTTTCATATTGTTTTGTTATTGCATTGCTCTCCCTAGATGCTATCTAATTTTTAACTGGTCTAACCTGCAAGACATAGTTTGCATAATTATTGCAGAACATCTTACATTGTCACAATATCTTATAGCATGCATGTATCTCGGGTGGTCCACATAACAGCCCTTAAGTGAGATTCTCGATTGCAGATGAGAAAACAAAGGCCCAGGCAAGCTAAAAGTGGTTGCCAAAATTCAGAAACATCACCAGCATTGTATTTCTTTGTTTTTAATACTCTCCTATGCTGCTGATTTTGTCTTGGACAAGACATTTTAATCAGTGTTTTATAAAAGAGTTTGGCAACTGAAGAAAAATATTAACCCAGTTATCATAAAATCACATGTGAAATTGTATACATTTTTAAAAGATATTTGAAAAGATTCATTTTAAGATATGTTTGAATATTTAGCTGTAATGATAGACCTTTAACTTAATGAATAAAAAGAAGTCAACATTTTAAAGTAAATATATTTGCTAACTTTATTATTTAATCTTACTTTATGTGTATGTAAGAGCACCATCTGCATGAAGTGCCTGCTGAGGTAGAGGATGGAATCAGATCTGCTGGAACTGAAGTGCAGAAGGTTATCAGTCTCCAAGTGGGTGCTGAGAACTGACCTTGGGAGCCTGTAAGAACTGCCAGTGCTCCTAACCATTGTGGCATTTCTCCAACCCCAAAGTCAGTCTCTTTTTTGTCATTGTTAAGAAATGCTAATTGGTCTACCATCCGCAAGTGTAAGATCACCTAAAGGAGCATTTGGTTTTGATTAGGATTTCAGTTAAGCAAATGGCTGAAGACATCTGAAATTTATATTCTTTCACTAATTAATTGATTATTTCATTCATTATCCAGTCATTGAATCATGTCGTGTGCTCTGTGGCATTTGTTGTTCTAATAATTACAAAGGAAAAGTTGAGGTACATTTATAAGCAAGCCAGAATCAAAGGTAGAGTTGGACAGTTCATCCACCATGCTCACAGGCTTAGACTCTCAGGGGTTCCCTAGTTTTTCCATAGAAATGTCCATTATCAATCAGTGTCACTCCATTTTTACTTCAAGGCAAGGAAGAAAAGCAATTCAGTTTTTGTCGGATCGTCATTATTCTGTTCTTCGGTCATCTCAGTCTGGCTCCGTGTGAATGGACAACTACTTGGAATTTACTTTTACTTGTTTTTAAACTGTTACAAAATAAATTTTTAAAAGTTATTTTAAGCTCCATTACAGTTGGTTTTCCTTTTAACTCCATTGACCATTAGTGCAATAAGAATTAGTCATGATCAGAAACTAAATACATGTCCAACTGACCTATTTACATTTAGAAAAAGTAATTTTTTAAAAATGTGTTTTGGGGGAGGGATTTTGTAACCTTACACCTTTTCCTTTTTATTCCGTTTAAATTTATATTAATTATTCTATACAGTGTTATTTTATATGTGAATTGTTTTGCTATATATAAAATAAAGCATGGTTTTAAGAACTGAACAACATAAAATACTGGAATAAAATAAAACAAAACTAAAAAAATAATTTTGTGTTTTACCTATAAGGATAAAGATGAACATTCAGGGGTTAGGATCACTGACTGTTTTTGCAGAGGTCCTCGGTTTGAATCCCAGCTCCTACATGGAGGCTAACAACTTTCCATAACTCCAGTTCCAGGGGATCCGACGACATCTTCTGTCCTCCATGGGCATTGCACGACATGGGTGCCCTTACACACATGCAGGCATAACATTCATACCTATAAAATAAAAACAAATCAAAAATTTTTTTAAAGATCAACATTCAATGAAACTACATTAGAAATTAACTCTATATTGTTTCTCTAAAAATTTGAAAATTTAAAGAATATTAAGTTTGATTTACTAAGGAAATGGGGTAGGTATTTGGCCCATATGCCATGTTAATCCATGTACCTAGACAATAACCAGTCAGTCCAGGGTCTGGAGAGATGGCTAGGCAGTTAAGAGGACTGGCTGCTCTTGCAGGGGATATGGGTTTGGTTCCCAGCAACCATATGGCAGGTTTGACTCACTCTTCTGGCCTCCTCAGGCATGGCATATACATGGTACACTTAGATGCATGTGGGAGAACCACTCACATAAAATAAAAATAAATGAATAAAAATTTAAAAAACCCATACCAAGCTGGGCGTGGTAGTGTACACTTTTAATCCCAGCACTTCGGAGGCAGAGGCAGGAAGATCTCTGTGAGATCAAGGCCAGCCTGGTCAAATTTGAAGCCAGTTGGGGCTACTCTGTCTCAAAAACAAAATAAGCAAGATACCAGTCCAAATCAGCCAAATGAGAGATTAACTGGGTGAAAAGCATTAGGACGGAGCACCAGTCTGATGCAGTGGGTGCTTCACACATTCTCAGCTATTCCAGAGGCTGAGGTGGGAGGATCACTTAAGCCCAGGAGTTGCAGACCAGCATGTGCACCATAGCAAGCAAGACTCCATCCCATTAAAAAAAAAAAGCTTGAGCCTGAAATAATTGGAGATCAAGGTGGCTTCCTATCAACCAGGCTCATCTTGCTGGCTCTTAGCATCTCTTGGATTCCTGTCTTCTCCTCTCTGCCTTTTAGGTAGAAACTGGCTATGGTCCATTGAGAATCTAGGTCTACCATAGCAGGACTTGAATAAAAAGCAAACAAAAGCCCAAAGCAAGCCCTCACTTGCCTGCCTTAAGAAACAGTATCTTCGTCCCTATGAGAGAGATTAGCTAATGAGGCTGTTTCCACATGTATTGTGAGTCAGTCATTTATTGCTGATGTGAAAGTTTTGATTTTCTACATTCAAATGTGAAAAATGAAAGAATTTTGGTCAGCCAGACACATCAGGCTATCACTGTGGTTTTCTTTGAACAAGAAATTTCACCTGTGGAAATGGAGGTTCTTTAGCTCCCACACAGTGAGGTAATCCATAAGCCATGGGCTGGAATACAATCCTGAAGACTCCTAATAAAAAGCAATTTCTTCACTGCAAATCAAGAAAATATGCTTATGACCCCAGAACAACACTTTCTTTTTTTTATGAGAGCATATTTCTGCTTTGACTATAACTTTAATTAAACTCTATTAACTTTAATTTAATTTAAGCTATTTAAATAGTTCAGATGCTATTAAACTCAAAGAACATATTTTTTTAAGGTATTTAGTTTCTGGGCATTTTTCCTCGATCTCACACAGCTTTAATTACTATCTACTTATTGTTAAGTATGTCATAAAATAAAATATAATGTATAAATTGCATTAATCTACATAAAGTAAACTTGAAGCAGAGCCATAGCCAGTCCAAATCAGAGATACAATAAAAAGGCAAAGTACATAAAACACTTTCCAAACACTTGGACCTCCGCGGATGGTGAACAGACTTTATTGTATTCTTCTGTTACCTCCGTGGAAAGGAGAGTGGCTAGTTTCAGGTGCACTGCATTATTATGCAATATTTACATTCTATGATGTGAGTTCCTTTGTCTTCTTTCCTTCTGTGCCATTTTAATGTCTTTTCCCCAAAATAGAGCTTCCCTGTATCTATAATAATTTTCACAAGCTTGCCAAGTCATATATCTTCCTTTTATAATTACTTGTATAATTACAGCATCCTGGCAGATATTAGTAACGAGGGAAACCAGGCTTTTTAATTATATCCTAATGAACATTTGCAATTATACAATTTTTAAAATCCATAGAAAATTAAGAAAATGCTTTCCATCAAGTAGAGTATTGCTTGAATTCCATTTTCAAGAAAACTAATCAAGAAAGTAGGCTCAACACAAAAAATATTTCCTGTCATTGATGCTAAAGACCTTGGCCTTCTGAATATAGAACCTGTAATTCCTGAATTTGGAAGAAATTTTGGATGTCTTCAGGTTCATTTTTTCTGTGGTTTATTAACAGATGTTTTATTAAACCTTTTCTAATTTGCAGTGCACACTAGTTAATGAGACATTGCTTAAACACCTCTTGGGAAGTAATGTTTACCGTCTGTTCTGAGGCTGAACAGTGCTAATGATTAGCACATAAGTATTAAGTGTCTAATATGTGCAAGACACTCTTGTACATTGTATATGGAATGTAACATTTAAGTCAGAGTTTACTTTTGTGCATAGAGTTCCAACCCTAAAGTAAAAGATGTAACAAGTCCATGTGAAGAAAATGGCAAGACGTGACTATAGCCTGAGAGCTGTGTGCACTCGTCAACTGAGTATTTCAGATGTTCTGATATCTAAACAACTGAGCACTGCACACAGCAGGGTAAGGATGACTCCAGGTCATGCTCCATAGCCACTGCCTTAACCTTTGTCACTTTTAGGTCCACAAGCTGAATCTCTTTGACGTTATACAAGAATTTTCTCTTCCTGTCCAACCACTTTTGATTGACAGTGCAATCAAAAGTCTTGAAAAGTAGCATGTGGGTTGGACTTGTGGCACAGTGAATGTCCACACTCTCACATCCAGACTGGGACTCCAGAGCAGTCAGGCTCAGGCACTAGTCAGCCCAGCCTCAGTTCTCAGTCCTGTTGGGGTATCACTGTTAGGCACATGGAGATTTGTTGTTGGCAGATGTTTGAAAGGGTCCATTAAAAATTAGAAAGTCAGTGGTAAAGAAAAACGAAATCATGAAATTTACAAGTAAATGAATGCAACTAGAAATTGTCATACTATGATAAGTAACAAAGAGTCAGAAAACAATCGATGTATATTCTCTCTCATCTGTGGACTCCAAATCCCTAGATGTGAGTGTATTTCCTGATGCAACCACAGGAGCCAAGAAAATGGAGAGGAAACAGAGTAAAGGGGAAGAAGGAACATGAGAGAGAAAGGTAGTACTATCAAGGGGAACTGGGGAAGGGGGTACTTTAACTGGCGAGGGAGGAGAGAGGATTATACAGGAGGAAAGAGGGGAGAGATTTAAAAAAAAAAAAAACAGTGCAAGGCAGGGGAACCTCTCTTAGAGTTATTGGTCAGGGTGGTCCAAGATACTCCCCAAATAAGTCTATTGTCAAACCCCTTTATTGCCCCCAAGAACATGAAGATAGGACATTATTGCTGAAGACAGGACATACTTTGGACACAGGACTTAGAGCAATAGAGCTGAAACTGATTTGGAAGCCTTCTCCCTGAAGGCTAGTTCCGATAATAATACCCTATAGAGGATACTATGCAAACTACCCGGAGAAAACCAATCAATGATTCCATCCAACTGTCAAGTCTGTGAACCACAACAATGGCCAGTCCAGAAAATAATCTCTACTGGTGAGGTGGTGGCACTTTTATCTGTGGGTAATCAACAGCTGTATAAATGGACTTAAGGCCTGCTCAGTGGGAGGGGACTCATGTGTGGCACTGTACACATAGCCAAATACATGTAGCTAGAGTTCATAGATCCTAGAGAAAAACCTACTTTTGTCACATCCATAAACCAATATAATTTCTGACTCTAATCTAAATTTGTATCCTTATATATACAGACAAGTATGCTTCTCGGCACTCATCAAAGAAGTTTCTTTTGCAGCAGATGGAGACTATTATAATCCACAACTGGTCAAATGTGTCTGTGAGGTGCCCAGCCCTTAAGTGATACATCCACAATGCAACCACTACACCCAAGGCTCAGGGAGCATAGTAGAACAGGGGACAGAGAGAATATTAATGCACCTCTCAAATTTTACCAGACAAGCGTCCTCATGCAACAAATGGTGATTAACTCAGAAAATTACAACTGGCCAAAGGGCAGAGAAGAAGAGATTGCAGAGTGCTTATCCCTGAATAGGACACCTGTATCAAATCCCTGCCATCCAAGGCTCAGTACCATTGTGGAAGAGGGGCAGAAAAATTATAAGAGTCAAAGGTCATGTATGACCATAAAGAAACAGTTTTCCAGACAGCTGGAAATTTACTCATATGAACTTACAGCAATGGTAACAGCATGCACAAGACCTATGCAAACTCAAGCCAGACAAAATCCCAGCATAGAAGTAAGGAAGTGGGTGCGAAGCTCCAACCTAGCTCAGGAACTATTAGCAACTGCTAACTACTGGGAGAAGGAGAGCTGGTTTTCTTTAAGGGTGTGACACTAGATAGGTTAACCAGGCTTCAGGAGATGGATGCATAACAAAGGACATTTGGGGACACAAATTTGACTTGATAAGCTTTAATATGTATAACAGAGTACATGAAATTCAGTACAGGGTTGCTGTAAGAGGGGTGCATCTAGGAGAGGGTGTCCAAGTATGAACAAAATATATAATCAAAAACCCAGCATAGAACTGAGAAAATAAACAGCAGACCCCAATCTTACCTGAAGAAATACTGACAATTGATTGCTGCTAGGTGGAGAAGAGCTGATCTTCCTAAAATAAGGGACTCTAGATAGGCTGACTAGACTTAGTGGAATGACTTGCATTGGGGTATGTCTGGGGATACTGACTTGACACAGTGGGCCTTAACAGGGATGACAGAGTATATGGGCTCCAGTGGGGGGCTATGAGAAGTTGCCGGTGGGGACAGGAGTACAAAGATAATTAAGAGTGTGTGAGATGTTCTGTATGAAATACTCAAAAATTCAATAAATCAAATTTTAAAAAATTAGAAAGCCCTTCTGGTGGAAGCAGGAACTACCAACATTCACAAAGGTTGAGGTCGCTTTGAGTGGCCAGTGTTCCATAGCAAGTCATTAGACAGCATTAATATTAATGATGAAAATTACCTTGTTCTCATTGTTAACCAGAAAGGGCATTTGAGAATAGTATGAAAAAATACACACATCAAAACAGCAATTGCATTGTAGTTTTGAAGGAAAGCATACAACCAAGTAATGTAACACTATAAAACGAAATAAAACGATGACTCAGATATAAAAAAGAAAATTACTTTATTCTAAATGGTTTTATGTTGTTTCCTATTTTATATATGGCATTTATGCCTGTGAGATCTTTTTCTCCAACACTGAAGGAATGCTTTATGTATCTGAAGCTTTATTTCCTGGGTTCCCAGGGATACATGGAATTCAAAACATGTGCTGTTAAAAACATGATTATAGACAGGTAGCATACAAAACAGATTCTATCTATCTATCTATCTATCTATCTATCTATCTATCTATCTATCTATCTATTATCTATCTATCTATCTATCTATCTATCATATCTATCTATTATCTATCTATCTATCTATCTATCATCTATCTATCATCTATCTATCATCTATCTATCTATCTATCTATTATCTATCTATCTATCTCTCTATCTATCATCTATCATCTATCTACCTATCACCTATCTAATCTATCTTCTATCTGTCTATCACCTATCTATCTGTCTGTCTGTCTGTCTATCTATCAATCATTTATCTATCCATCCTCAGATGTACTCTGTAGGATTTGTACTTTCATTCTTTAGTTTTATGTATGAGGAAATGGGCTTTCAGGAAATGAAGACTTTTCCTTGGACCTAATGCTAGAGGCGACAAATACCCTTTAATGCTGGAGTTTGACACTGAACCTCTGACTTAAAGTCCCTTCTATGACTCTGATTATGCAATGTCATTGCTCAAGCACAAGGAAGGTGGTTGCAAATAAAGGTACAAAAGTCTGAGGTGACTGAATGAAGAACTGTGCTCATCGTGACCACCATCCCCAGCCAGCCAGATGTGCTGGGCTGGTGGATGTCTACTATTCTCCAAAGGTAAGTGATGTGACAATGAAGGAAGCAACAATGCAGAAAGAATTTAACTTCTGTTTCCCCAATTGCCACAGAATTAATGTCAAATTTAGATTTTTAGTTGATTCCATTCACTAATACAATTTTGTTTGTTAGTGCTTTCAAGCAAGATGTGGGTCTGCAGCAAGATCACTACTCAGGCTCTCCAAGCACTGCCTTGGTTTTACCTCATAGTCAGAGCAAGATCATCCTATAATTATTAATCCAGGTTCTCCAAGTGAAATCACGTATGGTCAGAAACATCAATTATATTAAAATATAGGAAGATAATACAGTAAGAAGCAACTAAAATGCTATGTGAGTTATGAAGAAGGAGGTGCTTTATTTTATTAGATCAGAGAAGGCTTTATGTAAAAATAAGCTGACAGTCTTCCTGGACATTAAGAGTTGAGTTTGGGGAAACTGGAGATAATGCAGGATGGGCCTTGTCATAGCTAACTTCAGCTGTTAAGCTGACACAATCCTAGAGTGACCTGGGAAGAAAGAATCTCACCTGAAGCATTGCCTCCATCAAGTTGGCCTGTGGCCTCCTCAGTGAGGCATTTGTTTAATTGCTAATGAATGCTGGAGGGCCCAGGCCACTGTGGGCAGTGCTATCCCTAGGTAGGTGGGCTTGGGTTGTTTAGGAAGCTGAGGAGACCATAGGGAACAAGCCAGTAAGCAGCATTCCTCCATGGTTTCTGTTTCAAGCTCCTGCCTTGAGTTCTTATCATGGGTTCCCTTGATAATGGACTATAACCTGTAAGCCACATCAACCTTTTTCTCTCCACGTTGGTTTTATCACAATACCAGAAAGCAAACTAAACCAGACCTCTAGATTGAAGGACTAATGTTACTTTATCATCTAAACCATGACATATGAGACAATTGAAGAAAGCACTTTCACAATTACATCCATCTAACAGACAAAGCTGGGATTGACCTGTGCAAAGCAGAGGGTATGGTCAAACAGGTTATAGGGGAAAGGGTACACTAACTCTTTTTGGCTTCAGCCTGAAAGGGAAACAATAAAACATAAAATTGTAAGAATGTATTGAAACTGCATTGTGGTGGACATTGTCAGGCAACATTTGACAAAATCTGGTCATTGAAATGTGAGAATCATCTGCTGCATTATAGCAACAGATCCATCTTTGAGAGAAATAAATCTGACAGAGAGAAAGGGGAATGGTAGAGGGTAGACATTTGAAACATTTTCTGAATAGACCCATGTTCTCTTTTCCACCAACAAGCCTTTATGGTCATTCTTCTTGTTCACAGAGTAAATCAGGATAGCTCTATGCTTTATTTATTCACTGTTCTCTGAGCAATCAGATAAAAACAGGGAAGATTAAAGACTTTTGCTGTTCCAATGAGATATTTTTGACTTAGAAATTTGGAATTGGGGGGCTGGATAGATGGCTCAGCATTTAAGAGCACGTTTCTTTTGCAGAGGACCTGAGATCAGTTCCTAGCACCTACATAAGGCAGCTCATAACCACCTTTACCTCCAGATCTAAGAGATCTTCTGGCCCTCACAGCCATCTGCACTCAGATTAACATATCCATACACAGCACACAGAGGTAATTATATTAAAAACAAGAACAAAATCTTTAAAAATAACAAAATCTGGAATTGGGTCCAGGAATCAAGTTGTTAAACTACAGGAATTCAACTCTTGGGAAAATGTGAGATGGACCAGTGACCAAAGGGTGACGAATGTGCTTTGTAGAAAATTGGTGTAAATAGACAGTAAATTTACTACTGTTAGTAGACAGTAATGCTACAAATATATAAACGAAGTACACGTAAGGTGTGTGTGTGTGTGTGTGTGTGTTCTTGTGTGTGTGTATGTGTGTGCATGTGTGGTGTGTGTGTGTGTGCGTGTGTGTGGTGTGGTGTGTGTGTGCACGAGCGTGTGGTGTGTGTGTGTGCTTGTGTGTCTGTATGCATGTGTGTGTGTGTGGCGTGTGTGTGTGTGTCTGTGTGTATAAACGGGATCATGGAAGGAGAGGCAGGGAAGAAATAAGATGGAAAATTGGGGCTGGTGAGTTTGAGGTTCTGTGATATACCATACCTTATCCTCCATGTTACTATAATCAGCTCCTCTCTCTCTCTCTCTCTCTCTCTCTCTCTCTCTCTCTCTCGCTGGATTATATTTATTTTTCTTGAGAACAAATATATTCAGATGAAGTGTGAAGTATTACATAGTAACTTCCACTTACTGATTCCAAATCTGTATTTTGAACAACTCAAAACAAATCTTATGGGAGTCCTTCAAACATTTCAACAAATGTTATTTCCTACAATTTCTTTTTCTTTGGGATGGATTTTTTATTTTACAACTCCTATTCAGCCATATGTTTCTTATGACAACTGAGTCTCAAAATTGAGCACCTTATTTCAGGAATGTTCTAGACAGTACAAAAAAATAGAGAACTTATTCATAGCCTTCTTTCTTCCCTGCATTTCTTGACTACCAAAGCAAAAAAAAATTAAAGCTTATTGTGCCCTGCTGTGGGGTTCAGGGTGAAGACCTTATGGCATATTCTTGGATAATAATATGTATGCAGAAGTGTCTAGTAATATCTCTTCCTGAACAAAAGACTAGGAGAGAATCCTTTATTCTACACGTATATAGAACGAGGACAAGATTAACTGAAAGTGCATCCCCTTTTATGAAACCATGAGAAAGTATGAAGGATACTGGGTCCAGGAAGCCAAAGCAGTTTGAGTCCTAGACCCTACTGCCACGCTGGTGTACAGGCCATGGACGGCCATCACTACCCTGCTTAGTGCATGAAGTAGTAAGGGTACAGATATCTGTATCTTGCATGGCAATCTTAGTGGATAATGAATAATGAGGTACTAGATATGATGCTTTCAAAACATTTCATTATATTTTTCTTATTTATTGTGTGTGGTGTAGGAGTTCACTCACGCCACTGTATGCATCTGGACGACAGGACAACTTAGCAGAATCTGATCTTTCCTTCCACCTTATAGATCCCAGGGATGGAGCTGAGGTTGTTTGATATAGTGGCAGGTACTTTTACCAAATAAGCTATCTCACTGGTTCTAGATACAATACTTTTATGAATAATTTAGATTATATTGGCTTTAAGTCATTCATATTGTCCAACCATTGTAATTCATTCAGTCCCAGTGCAATTAATCTTAATTTCCAAATATGTATTCAATCACGAATTTTCATAATTTCTAGTTCTAAAATATGGAAGTAACTTCTTTTAAAATATTTTACTTACTATTTTTATTTCATGTGTATGACTGTATTGTTTGCATGTATGTAAGTACTCCCATGTCGTGCAGTGCCTGCAGAGGTCAGAGGAGGGCGTTGGATTCCCTGGAACTGGAGTTATAGACAGTTTTTAGTTGCCATGTGGGTGCTGGGAACCGAACCTGGGTGCTCTGCAAGAGCAGCCAGGGCTCTTAATCACTGAGTCATCTCTCCAGCCCCAGAAGTAATTTCTTAAACCTTGCCTATTCTCTGTACCTGATTTTCTTACCTCTTCTATTAGAGAAAATAAAAGAGAGGAAAATCAATATCTAATAATTGAGATAGAAAGATATGGCAGAAGATTTTCAAGATTCTAAGCATATATTATAGAATAGGATGACCAAAAAGTTAGCCAAAGCTTGAACACAGGTTTCCTCTAGTGGGAAAAAAAAAAGTCTGTCCTCGACTAGCTAACCTATAGTAGCACAAATGAATCGTGCTTTGAAATTAGAGCATTTCCTGAGTGTGTCTGGGTGCTTGGTGATCTTGTCCCACAGTAATGTGGGGCAAGTCCAGGCAGACGGGAATGACCATGGTGACCTACATGCTTGGTTTGTAAGGGATATGATGACCTCTTCCCCAACTCTGCCTCCCTAAGTGAAACAAGGAGATGAAGAAATTCCAATGCTCAAAAGGAGAGCCATGAGACTTAACACCAGGGCAAGGAAAGGGCCAAATGGGCAGCCTTCCAGCAGGCCACAGAAAGCTAAGTCTGTCAAAGCTGAGGGAGCAGCAATAGATCTTGATATGGAGTGGAAAGCAGTCTTTTACCTAAAGACCATGGGAAATGACCCAGCTCAAAGCTGACCTGAGACTGTAGGAGGTGAGGGATTTCTCCTTGCAGCACCTATGACGTTTTCTAGTTATCTGTTACTGTTCTGAAGCTACTTGGAGAGAAAGGAGAAGGTAAAGGAATTGAGGATAACCAAGAAACCACGTACCCCACAAAGAGACTATGTTGATTGCTAAGAAATTAAGCTTTGCACAGAAGTGGGCTGTATTATCTAGAATGTATATTTTTTCCAGTTGGTACTTAGAGAAATAAAATCTTTCCCTTCCCACCTCCCTTTGCATCTCTGGGTGGCCGAGCCCCCCAGCTTTGTGGGGCCAGCATCTTTCCTGGAGGGATCCAGTCCTTAGGAGAAAGCCTGAGAGCAACTGATCCTCATTTGACTTGGGCCACTGTGGGAACTCCTGAAGACAAAAGAAATCTGGCCACTCCCATATAAAATCAAAAGAGGGAACCTAAAGCCTAGACAAACCAGCTTTTCATGACCAACGAGTAAACCACAAAGTCACACAAAGTTTACAAAAAGAAGCAGACCTAAACTCAACAAAGGAAGGCTTGGGTCTCACACAACAATCAGAAACTACAAAAGAAATCCACATGTCAAAATCACAGAGAAAAAATAATAACATGGAAAACCCAAATAATATATCCCCACCAAGTACCAAGAGTCCTATAGAGGAGTGCAATGAGAACCCCCTAGAGATAAAACAGGACATGGAATTCAAAAGAACAATTACAAACATGATAAAATAATTCAGTGAATTTAAAGAACACACAAAGAAATAAAAGAACTGAAAGATAGGGATAAACTGCTGAATGAATTCAGAAAAGTTAGAAATATTGAAGAGTAATCAGACTGAAATGAAGAAGGAAGTGAAACAATAAAAAAAACCAATTAGAAACGCAGGAGAAGGCCTCACCAATCAGATGAATGAAATGGAAAACAGAATATCAAGACTGGAAGATAAAGTGGAAGAATTAGACCACTCAAGCAAGGATAAAAAAATTAAGAAAACACAAGAATGGAATATGCAGGAATTCTGTGACACTATAAAAAGAACAAAGTTACAAATAATAGGCATACAGGAAGGAGAAGAATCTCAGGACAATGATATGGACCAGATCTTCAACAGGATTGTAGAAGAAATTTTCCCCAAATTAAAGAAAGACATGCCCATACAAATACAAGAAGCATATAGAACACTGTGGTGGTTTGAATGAAAATGTCCCCCATAGGTTCCAAGTGTTTGGACATTTTGTCCCCAGATGATGGCGTTGTTTGGGGAGTTTTTAGAAGGTGTGGCTATACTGGAGGAAGCGTATCACTGTGGGTGGGCTTAAAGAGTTTTTAAGCCTTGCAGATCTCCAGTCTCTCTTGCTTCCTGTCCCTGTGTGATGATGTGAGAGCTTAGCTTCTGCTGCTCCTGCTCCAGCCACCTCCAGCCACCATGCCTCACTGCCATGATGGACTGTAATTCCCCTGGAACCATAAGCTCAAATAAATTCTTCCTTCTACAAATTGCTTGGGTTAGTGCTTCTATCACAGCAACAGAAAAGTGACTAATACAAACACCAAATACATGGGACCAGAAAAGAAACTCCATAGCACATCATAGTAAAAACACTAAATGTACAGAACAAAGAGAGAATAGTGAAAGCTGCAAAAGAGAAACAACAAGTCACATATAAAGGAAAATCCATCAGGATGACAGCTGAATTTTCAGTGCAAACTGTGAAAGCCAGAAGAGCCTGGACCAAAGTAGTCCCAATTCTAAATGACCACAGATGCCTACCCAGATTTCCTTACCCAGCCAAAATGTCTATTATATTTGAAGGGGAAAGAAAAATCTTCCATGACAGAAATAGGCCAAAAGAATTCATGTCCACAAAATCAGCCCTTCAGAGAGTTCTTGAAACAATACAAAGAGCTGAAGAAAGGAAGGACTACACCCAAGGGGTTAGAAAGAAACTTAAGAAGGTATAAGTGTGGAAATGCACAGCTACACCAAGAATGTGAACAGAAATAAAAATGACAGTAATCAGTACACATCTTTAATTAATGACTTGAAATATCAATGGACTGAGCCCCTGAGTCAAAACACACAGACTAGTTGAATGGATTAAGAAACAAATTCCATCTTTTTGTTGTCTGCAAGAAACTCATAACATTTTCAAGGACAGACACTACCTTAAGGTGAAAGGATGGAAAAAAAATATACCAAGTGAATGGTACTAAGAAAAAAGCAGGCATTGCAATTCTAATATCTGACAAAATAGACTTCAAACTAAAACTTATCAGAATAGATAAAGAGGGCTACTTCATTTGGATCAAAGGAACAACTGACCAAGAAGATATTACAAACGTGAATATATATTCCCCAAACTCTGGTGCACCCACTTCATAAAAAGAGTACTACAGGACTTTAAGACCCAGATTAATCCCAACTCATTGATAGCTGAGGACTTCAATAAACCATTGCCTACATTAGATAGGTCAAACAAGACAGAGAATTAACAAATCTGAATTAAACAAGGCCATATATCAAATGGACCTAACAGATGTCTACTGAATATTCCACCCAAGCACCAAAGAATATACTTTCTATTCAGTGCCCCATGGAACTTTCTCCAAAATTGACCACATAGAGGCACATAAAACAAGCCTCAACAAATACAAAAAGATTGAAATAATTCCATGCATTCTGTCAGACCACAACGCAATAAAGCTTAAAATCAACACCAGAAGAAACCATAGAAACTACATGAACACATGGAGATTAAACAACACACTCCTGAATGATTAATGGGTCAAAGGAGAAATGAAGAAAGAAAGAAAAGTATTCCTGGAACTAAATGAAAAGGACAATCCAACACAACAAAACCTCTGGGACATGTTGAAGGTAGTAGTTAGAGGGAAGTTTATAGATCTAAGTGCATTCATTAAAAAAATCAGAAAGAAAACAAATAAATGATTTAACATTGCAACTCAAGACACTTGAAAAGTGACAACAAATGAAACCCAAACCCAGCAGACATGAAGAAATAACAAAAATCAGGTCTGAAATTAATGAAATAGAAACAAAGAAAACCGTACAAAGAATCAGCAAATCCAAGAGCTGGTTCTTTGAAAAGATAAACAAGATTGACAGAACACTAGCCTAGTTAACAAAAAGAAAGAAAGAGCACCGCTAAATCAACAAAATCAGAGATGAAAGGGGAAACATCACAACTGACACCCAAAATATCCAGAGCATTATAAGGAAATACTTAAAAGCCTATACATTACCAAATTTGAAAACCTAAAAGAAATGGATGGGTATCTAAAAGCATGGGAACCACAAAAACTAAACCAAGAAGAGATCAACACCTTAAACAGACCCATAACACATAAAGAAATTGAAACAGTAATACAAAACCTCCTACTAAAAAAAGCCCAGGACCAGTTGGATTCTAGCGGAATTCTACCAGAAATTTAAGGAAGAGCTATATCCAATACTACTTAATTTATTCAGAAAGACAAAAATGGATGGAGAACTTTCAAATTCCTTCTATAAAGCCAGCATCACTCTAAGAGCAAAGCCAGGTAAAGATATAACCAAAAAAGAAAACTATAGGCCCATATCCTTAATGAACATAGATACAAAAATTCTCAACAAAATACTTGCAAACCACATGCAGACACACATCAAAAAGATCATCCATCAAGTCAGCTTTATTCCTGAGATGCAGGGATGGTTCAATATCTGTAAATAAACATCATAAATCATACAAATGGACTCAAAGACAAGCACCACATGGTCATGTAAACGGATGTAGAAAAGGCCTTTGACAAAATTCAACATGGATTTATGTTCAAAGTAGTAGAGGGAGTTGGACTGGAGCGAACATACCTCAACATAATTAATGCTGTGTATAACAAACCCACAGCCAACATCATTCTAAATGGAGAAAAACTGGAAGCATTCCCATTAAAATCAGAAAGCAGACAAGGCTGTCCACTATCTCTACTCCTTTTAAAGATAGTGATTGAAACTCTTGCAAGAGCAGTAAGACAAGAGAAGGAAATTAAAGGAGTGATAATTGGAAAAGAAGAGATCAAATTACCCCATTTTGCAGATGATACGATCTTATATCTAAGAGACTCCAAATATTCCACCAGAAAACTCCTAGAAATGATGAACACTTTCAGTAAAGTAGAAGGTTACAAAATTAATCTCCAAAATCTATAGCCTTTCTATATACCAATAACAAGCAATCAGAGAAAAAGAGCACACAGAAACACTCTCGTTCACAAAGGCTGAAAAAAAAATCTGAGAGTAAACCTGACCAAAGACATTAAAGAACTCTACAATGAAAATTTTAAATCTTTAAAGAAAGAGATTGAGGAAGACATCAGAAGATGGATGGACCTCCCATGAGGTCCATGATATCTGTCAAAGGGGCCAAGAACATTCACTGGAGGAAAGACACCATGCTTAGCAAATGGTGCTGGCAAAACTGGCTGTCCATCTGTAGAAGAATGAAATTAAACCCCTGTCTTTCACCAAAGACCTTAATGTGAAGCCTGAAACTCTGAAACTGTAAAAAGAAAACATTGGCAATAACCTACAAGATATAGCTGTGGGATTAGATTTTCTAAACTGGACATCAATTGCTCAGGAAACAAGATCAAGAATCAACAAATGGGACCTCATTAAACTAAAAAGCTTCTGTACATCAAAAGAAGCAACCAAGTAAGCAAAGAGAAGACCCACAGAATGGGAGAAAAATCTTCACCAGCAACACATCTGACAGAACTTTAACATCCAGAATATATAATGAACTCAAAAAAGAGTCAAGAAAGGAAGTAACCCAATTAAAAGATGGGCTAAGGAGCTGAACAGAGAGTTCTCAAAAGAAGAAATAAAGATGGCTAGGAAGCATCTGTAAAGGTGTTCAACATTATTAATAATTAGGAAATGCAAATTAAAACCATTTTAAGATTTCATCTTACTCCTGTCAGACTGGCTAAGATCAAGAGAACAAATGATACCAAATGTTGGAGAGGATGTGGAGAAAGGGGAATGCTCATCCACTGCTGGTGGGATTGCAAACTTTTTCAACCCTAGGGAAAGCAGTGTGGAGAACTCTTAAAAAACTACAAATGAACCAACCATATGACCCAGTTATACCACTCCTTGGCATATACCCAAAGAACTGATCTTATTGCACCGAAAATTGTACATCCATGTTTGTTGCTGCTCTTTTCACAATAGTTAAGAGATGAAAGCAACCTAAGTGTCCCTCAATTGATGAGTGGATAATGAAAATGTGGTTCATTTATACGATGACATTTTACTCAGCAGTAAAGAAAGATGGAATCATGAAATTTGAAGGTAAATAGATGAAACTAGAAAATGTTATAGTAAGTAACACAGACTCAGAAAAACAAATGACATATGTTCTCCCTCATATGCGGATCCTAGCACCAAATCCTTATAAGTGAATATGTATCCAGACATAACTATATGAAATGAATAATGATAATGAAAAGGATTATACCCAAGATAATGAAAAGGAACCAGGGAGGTAAAGGAGAAGAAAGAATCTGAAAGAGAAAAACAGTAGAAAACAGGTGTTAATAAGGGAGTATGGAGCTGGGCATGGTGGCACATGCCTGTAGTCCCAGTACTTGTGAGGCAGAGGCAGGTGGATCTCTGTGAGTTCAAAGCCAGCCTCGTCCACATAGTGAGTTCCAGGACAGCTGGAGCTACAGGAAGACCCTGCTTCAAAAAGACAATAAATAAATAAATAAATAAATAAATAAATAAATAAATAAATAAGGGAGTATGGATAAAAATGAGGTTATTTTAAAGGCAGGGGAGAGGGTGGGTTATTCAGGGAAACTTGGGGATAAAGGGAAAGAAGGCGCTCAAGAGAGTTGGAACCAGAGGAGAATGGTATTATTAAGGGAGAAATGGGGAAAATGTTGGCACTTTAAATGGGGAAACCATGGTGGAAGAGTTAAACAACATGAGAGATAAATAATGCCTAGCTAGTTTTTTTTAAAAATAACAGAGGGAACCATATTAGTTCATCAACCTACTGACAAGTTATACAATTAGCTTAAGGAACATAATCTATGTCTAGTCAAGGTTTATCTGAGAACCTTTGGTCTTTGCCCAAGCTTAATCTACATAGCACATGGTAATTAAAAGTACCAGACTGGTGGAACTAACCTACTTGGATCTTTAACAGCCATACTTTAGGCCTATACAAATTTGGTTAGAGGGACTTAAGGGACAGTTTTTGCTCCTTGCCCTCCAAGGTTGACTAAGTTCCAGGACTACGGAACATCTCTCAAAATGTCTGGTAACTGTGGTGAGTCACCTGTCCTCTTGTTCAAGGAGGCCATGGAGACCCCACCAGATGGACTTGAACCAGTGTCCAGTCTACAAAGAGGAGGGTCAACACAGAGGAAACATTTCCTCCATGCTTCCAAGTGAAACCATTCATGGTTGAGCAGGACGTTTGACTTATCTTCACATAGATGGAACTGGTAGAGGAAAGGGGCCAGGGCGCCTCCTAGGCCCATGTGACCCTTGAGGAACAGATCCTCAAACAACCTTAAGAGTAAAAATAAATTGGTTCATCTGGGCCAACTGCATGGTCTTAAACACCCAAAAGGAAAGTGTAACCAAAGATTAAAGGGATACCTTCCTTTGAGTTGTTGGCCAGGGTGGCCCAAGAGACTCCCATAGAGTAACCCAGCATAGAACTGGGAAAATGAACAACAGACCCCAATCTTACCTAAAGGAATATTGACAACTAATTGCTGCTAGATGAGGAAGAGCTGATCTTCCTAAAAGAAGGATCTCTAGATAGGCTGACTAGATTCAGCGGATAGACAAGCACTGGAGAATGGCTGGGGGCACTGACAACACAGTGGGCAGTAACAGGGATGACAGAGTATATAGGCTCCAGTAGTACAGGGGAGAGGCGGATGGAAAGGTGTCTCTTAAGATGTGGGTATACAAATAAGTTTGTGTGAGATGTTCGGTATGATATCTCACACACAAAAAATGAACAAATTAAAAAAAAGACATATTTGAGGAGGAAACATAAAAATTTACTTCATGTTAATTAGTAGATATGAAAAGCATTACCATTGAACTCTACCTGATGACTTTATATCCATACTCACGTGCCAAGGATCTCAGAAAGTAACTGACTGTGACTAGTAATAATCAGATATATAGAGACTAGAGATGCACGTGCAAACATCTGAGTATTAGTTGCATTAAAATGAGTTTTTCTATATGAAAAAGTATATTTTAATAATGAAATGGGGATCTTTTCTAAGGTTAAAACCTCATTTAATTTTATGTCTTATAGGGGTTATATAACTGAGTACAATACTGTATAACTATTAATTCAACTGTAAACCTAAATATTTACAGCAAAGTTTGAAAGAGATGCATCTTAGCTCTGGAAATTGCTATTGAGTATGTCAATGCAGTTGCAAAGAAATGCTTCTTCTAATCATATGGTTATTAAATAAATAATTTTAAAAAAGAAAGTCAGGGACCATAAAAATGTGGCAAGAACCTTCATGAGAGGAATGTTTTGAGTCTTGTGACATAAATTGGCTGTTAGACATTGAAGTGTTGAGTTAATTTGAATCTCCTGAGTTTTATGTACAGAAATGATCTTTATATATAGTGAAATAAGCAATTAGGAAATGGATCTGGAACTCCGAAAAAGGCTAGGGATATAGATTTATAAATGTTGTAGGTGAGTAATTAGAAATATAATTATTTATCTTGAAGCTATACATGGGACTCTTTATCTCACTAGCGAAATAGGAACCAATCCCACTGTCTTCTCTTCAAAGTAGACTGAATTTTCCAGTACAAGAGGAATCCTCTTTCCCTCCTATGTTTTCAGGTACTTTTTTTGCAGTGGACTGGTCTTGACCTCAGAAGCTGGTCAGATTCTAAAACTGAAGAATGCTGGGGTGTGGTGCTGTTTACTAGAACAAGTGATTTATTTTCTTGCTTAAAGTTCAAGTCCTTTAATATGTTTCCTAAGAAGTCATCTGATTTGGAAGACTATCACAAAAATAAAACTGGAGGACGAGAACTGAGCCCATGTTAGAGCTGCAGGGAATTATGAAGGGTAACAGGTTTTCAAGAATACTTTTACTAATAGAAAAATCAGTGTCTCCCAATGTATACTCAACAAGTGTTGAAAAAATATTTAAATGATTAGTTTGAAGACAGTCTAGCATTGTTGCCCATGGAACTCAATCCTGTTCTTAAGGAGAAGAATGCAATCCAATAATGACCCAGAAAGAAAGGTTCAGGGAAAGGTCTGTTTTTACATGTGTTTTAGAGGGAGCTTGCATACCAGCCACATTACAGTTACTGTCACATCCCAGACACTGTTTGCATGGAAGCAGTTTAACATGGCAGTTGACCTGAACTGCATAGCCCCCAGCCCACAGCTGTGCCGAATGCTTTCACAGATCATCCTTTGAACAACAGCAGTCCGATGGCATCAGCTCTGACCTTGATGTCAAGGGACTCGCATTCTTGTTATGGCTCTGTCTGTGGCTCACCATATGTCCTGGGGAAAGTCGTTTAGTGTCTGCTTTGGTTTCCTGTCTGAATACCTGACCCTTCTTGCTTTATGGGGATGTTGCAAAATGAATGCAAAGAAAGACTGAGAGAATGCTTTGTATTCTCCTAAAAAAGGTGCTCTGGGATTCTGGGGGATTATTATTAGTTCTTCCTGAATGAAGACTATAAACAGCTAAACAATAAGCAGACTTGTTGAAAAAACTCAGTTTCCTGCTCTGCACAACACTGATCTCTGCATTGGCTGCTGTTAGCACCAAATGATCCCAGTACTTGTTTCAAAAGCTTATGTGATCACACATTTGGCAATGTTTAAAAAGCATACATAAAGATAAAAGTAATATTACCTAGGGATAAGTTGACCGAAGGATAGGGTTTACTTGTTCAATTAAGAACAGAGTTTTACAAACCACCATCACCACAACCAGCACCCAAGTAACAGATTAAACAATGGGAGAGCGATGCTAGATTGCTGAGCTTAAAGCTGAGGTCCATAAATAGCCAGTCACCAACTGTTAGCCCACAGAGGACCAACGTCCTGCAGCAAATCTTCAATTTTTGGTGAACAGCTGAGTCTACCTTGTACAATTTCCAAGTTGGGAAATCTGAGAAAATAAATATACGAGAGGTCGAAGACCTCAGAATAAAAGCCATGCAACATAAGCCCTCAGCAGTTAGGCTTGTGTTTAACAGTGATTAAGTACCAGGATCATATAAGGGGGCTGTCTTTTCATCAGGAGGCATAGAAATAGAGTTCTTTTTTTTTTTTTTAACCTGGATAAAGTAGATTTATTTTTCCTTTGGCAGTGCTGGGGAATGGAACCTGGGGCTCCCTTCATTAAAATGTTCTACCACTGAGATAGTACCTCCACCACAGTTATTCTTTTTTTTTAAAAAAAGTTATTTATTATTTTTATTTTATTTTGTGTGTATGAGTATATTGCCTACGTGTATATAAGTGTACCCATATCATGCAGTGCTCAAGGAGGTCAGAAGAGGGCATCAAATCCCCTGGAGCTGGAGTTACAGATGGTTGTTAGCTGCCATGTGGGTGCTGGGAACCAAACCTAGGTCCTCTGCAAAACCAGCTAGTGCTCTTAACTGCTGAGCCATCTCTCCAGACCCAAGACTTACTGTTTTTCTAAGAAAAGAAGAAGAACTTGAACTGTTCACAAGTCACAGATAATTCTAGTTGGCCAAGTCACAACTAATTTTGAGGCACTCCATGAGAGTAATTTTATTGGATAATTTTGGCCACATCCCTGAATGTACGCTATGTTTCGGAGAGGCTACCCAGTGGATGTAAACAGGAGATGCTCTCTCTCTCTGTGCTCCACTAAGGAATTAGATAAAAATGATTCTTCTTGACCTACTCTTTGGTTTGTTCTACAGATGCTCCAGGGAGTCCACCAACACCTCCCCGAGGATCTCAGAGGCTGGGCCTCTGTTCACCCTGGAATGCTCTTGTCCTTTCCTGCCTAGCTGACTGTTGATTGCTCTTGGAGAATCAAATCATCATTGTTCCTGCTCTGCAGACCTCTGTACTCTCTCCGTCTCTGCTGTAGTACAAAGGAGGTTCTTGTCTTCATCTTCCCTGGTGTCAAGTTTTATGCATTTGTTCTCATTCTACTTGTACTGAGTTTTCAAAACGGCCTCCCTTCCCTGTAACATGAGATTAATAACCTGCATTTTCACTTTTAAGGCAGCTTTTTTTTCCTGCCACTATCACACACAATTCCCTCCTTAGTTCCCTCTTCTCTTCTTTCCAGATATACCTTGTGTTGCATGCTCTGGGCTTCTTCCTTCATGTCTGTGCCCCCTTTAGCCTTTGGATTGCTTGAGGCATTTAGACTCAACTTCATGCAAAATTTAATTCTGTCTTAGTCTATCTTTACCGTTATCTCCTGGACTAGCCCAAGCTCTGGTTTCTCCATTCCACCTTGATTTCATTGGACAAGAATTCTAGTAGGACAGGGGTAGATATGAAGAAGGCAGTTAAGACGTGTATTTCATTGTCCAGGGTAGGTAGTTTAATTGCAGTCTTCTTGAATTGACCACAAGTTTCTTAAAGACAGGACTCTTATTATGTTCCTCTTGGCATCAAAGGGACGCAATGTACTTCCCTGCACATCATGGATGGCTTAAATATAGAATAAGTAAAAGATATGCGACAAGCAAATTTACTACATGGAATCACTTCAATATTTTAGTCACTGTCTGAGGTAGTTTTATTTCTCAACAGTTGCTAAAATTCCTTGAGGTGTTTATGTGTATAAACAATGTCCACCCTGCCTCCCTTGGTCCCAACAACAAAGAGGTACATTTACACCAAAATGCACTCTGGGAAACCCAAGAGTCTATAGGGCTTACTTACAGAGAGCATTGGGTGAGGGGTTACTTACAGGAAAGTATGGGTGCTTCCTGCCTAAGGCCACACTGGGAAGTCTTCAGCCAAGCATCAATCATGGCTTCTCCAAAGCCACACAAAATGGTGAGAAGACCCTCCCCTAGTTTTCCCCAGCCTAAATACTCTAGTCCCTACCGAGGCTGAATTAGGGCCTAATTGCTCAGCACAGGTTGGTTGGGAGGTGTGACTCGATTCTCAGACTTTCCATGGCCCTTCTAACGTGGAGCATGAACAGAACAAGCCCAGCTGGGATACTCTTAGGCAAATGGCTGCAGCTCAGGAAGACAGCATCAGTCTGCTGGAGGACAGACAACATCAGTCCCAGACAACATCAACCAAGGTAAAGTAGGTCTATCTAAGGGAAAGCAGATACAAACATGAAATGTAGATACAGTTGTGTGCCGGGTACAGTGGAGGTGGATATATTCTGAGAAATGAGGCACTGGGACATTTCATCATCAGGTGGTGTAGTCATATGGAAGCACTGTGGTATATGCAGTCCACTGTGTATAGACATCCTTGTTAAATGGCACATGGCTTTGCACTGTTCAGAATGAAAAACAGCAATGTGATGGCTCCTAGAAATTTACTTTGACTCTGATATTCATATTCTTTGTCATTTATTTGTAATCTGTCGCTCTGTGGAGTGGTGAACTCTGATCAAAAGGCTGGCCTCCCTTTCCCCTGCTGGTGAGACTAGAATGAAACTGAAAATCAGAGCTCTTGGTGGCTTGGTACTAGATGGCGGAATCTCCTGCACTGATCTCTCACAACCTCAACATCACCCCAATGCCCACAAGTCGTAGATGGCCTAGTATGCCACTGAAAGTGAATGATTACTTCCAGAGTGCTACCTGCCACATCCCTTGGCCCAGTTCTGTCACAGGCCACCCATTCACTGGCCCATCACTGCTCCATGTGGCAAATGTAGCATCTAGCAGCCTGCTCATGTGCGCACTCTGTTTCTGGACTCGCTCTATATCTGATGCACCTGGCTGTGCTTCCCAGTTCAATAGTCAGTGCTCTCAGTATTGGGTTTTTCTTAAACACCCAGCATTTCAGATCAATGGCTGTCTGTCTCTTTCCCCCTTTCCCCCAAAGTCCTGTGTCTCATTAATGTTTCTTGTTTGCAATATTGGTTTGTTGTTTGTTTCGATTTTCTTTTTGTTGCAGAAACCTGGAAACTGTGATAGTGCTCTTACCATACTTACAGCTCACAAATGTCTACACCGAAAGACACCTGAATCTCCATGGCTAGGCACCATGTCTGTATTTTCATGGATTCTGCACAGTGGGCCTCTGATTAGACAGAGAGCAGGCGAGGGCTGGGCTTCTGGCCTGCATAAACTACTATGGTTGTTCACCATACCTGTCACGAACTTTGTCCATTTAAGTAGAATTCATATCCTTAACAGAAGTTTGTGAATCTTAACTGAGGGTTAGGATTAATTTAAAATAAAATTTCAAGCCGGCTCTGCTTTGTAATTATCCTTCTGGGCCAAAACAAGTCTTTAGAGGTGAGGCAAAGTCAACTTGGGATTTCATTCAGAATTCCCAGAGTCATCTTCTTTCCCTCAGACTTCCCCTCCAAGCTGCTAAAGTGAGCAGGGTGTGCTGTGGTGTCTGTTTTGATAAAATGTTTGGATCTCTTCTTTCTAAGTTCATTAAAGCTTCCCCTCTTTCTGCCCCTGTAAGGGCACGTTGCTAGCCTTGGGGTTCTGGCCAAATTCCATTTTGAGCAGCTAATTACATTTCAATGCATTGCCTTTCCCACAGAGAAGGTATGCTCTTTGTTTTCTTCAGTCAGTAACTGCTGGATGGTGAGGCAGTGGTAGAGGCCTCTCCAGAGAGGAGGATCTGAGTCCTGAGGAAGCTGCCTCCTCTTTGAGGGAGATGCTTGCAATGCAATCTGGGACAAAAGGCATCACTGGAAACCTGCAGCTTTTTTTTTTTTTTTTTTTCTTTAACTACAGCAGCCTCCAAGCCATCTATCACTTTCCTTTTGAAACACGAGTTGAGCCCAGAACAAAATGGGGAGGGATTGTACTTTCTGGAAGAGCTATTTCTGAATGTAATGGCTTTCTTTGAAGCCCTGTCAAAGGGATGTTTTTATT
Organism: Nannospalax galili; assembly: GCF_000622305.1. NCBI lineage: Eukaryota > Metazoa > Chordata > Mammalia > Rodentia > Spalacidae > Nannospalax > Nannospalax galili. The sequence continues at coordinate 4,294,181 of NW_008349000.1, read as the reverse complement.
TTGTTTTTTTTTTTTTTTTTTTGAAATCCCTTCAGCTTGCCTCACCTCCTCCAAGATCTCACACCAGAGCCTGACATCATGCCTGGTCCCTAAGTGGATGCCTTTGCAGCTCACAAAAGACAACACACAGATGCAGATTATTCTAATGGACTAGGCTAAAGGAGTGAAAAGGGCTTTCTTTTGAACTTCAAATAGCAAAAGCAACTAGTATTCTTTGGAAAATGTAGGGTGACAGCACAACACCCAATTTCACTTGTACAGCTCCCCTGTGACATGACCAGACAAGTCAGAAATCCAGCAAGTGTGGTTCTATCCTGCAAGTGAGTTTGCAAAGCACGGAGCATGTACCGTTCTAGATGCTCACACTGTTTGCTTTGGCCCAGACAAAGGTGCCTGATGGAATGATAATTGGATGTTGATGAAAAACATCAGCCATCATTGCATTGTGACTTGAGTTATATCTGTTTAATATACGTGAAGCTTTAAGTTGTGAAATAAGCCATCCAGGTCGGAGAAGAGTGATTATGTTTCTCAAAGTTCATTCTTATTAGGCAAGGGTGAGTCATTCCATATCAACTGGGCTTACTGAAAAGTCTAGGATTACTCTCACAAGTTCGAGGCATTTGTCGCGTCAAGGAAGAAGAGCCCTTTTTAACATCTTCAGGCTGTCTTCCCCCAAAGCTTGTGGCTTCTGGCCAGCCCTATGGTTAACTCACTTGCTGCAGGGGATGAAGCTTCAGTTATGTTTACATTTTTTAAAGCAAATCTGGGGTCAGTCTACACTGCATTCACTTCTCAAAGGCAAACAACAGTCTCACAAAGACAGATTTCTACAGGCAAAGGACTGGCTGCCCTCAGCCCACACAGGGTACCTCCTGACAGATTCACTCTTCTCTCTTGGTCATCCCCTTCCTGGGGGACAGGATCATATCCTCTGACTCCTGTCGTTATGACTTAGTCAATCTCAGTTAATATTCTCTCCTAAAGATCATCTTGACGTATAAACCACTGGCTTGTAAATTGGCTCCTGAGTTTCCGGATCCTTCCTTTTCTATCATTCAAGGAAATTCTTGTTTCTCTCACTGTCACTTCCTGCATCTCCAAGACCTCATCTCAGCCTGGAGTTATAAATCTCTTCTCAAATATCTCCTTCAGCAAAACTGGAAGCTGAAAGAGGACAGAGTTGCTCCCTGATTCTTTTTTTCTTTGCACTTTACTTTTTTCTTTACTGCGGCACCTAGCATCATGTCTGATAAAAGGCCATATTTAATCAATAAACAAAGCAGCTACTTAGAGTTCCCTGTACTTTCAAGCTTCATCACCAAACACAGGTTTTTCAAGTTGTGACAATCATTATTTTTATTATTTAATCATTCATTCATTCATTCATTCATTCATTCATTCATGTATTCATTTATTTATTTGAATGGAAGAGGGATTGAGACAGGGACTCATATAGCTCAGTCTAGCTTTGAACCTGCTACATGACTTTGAGCTTCTGAATCTTATGCCTTTGCCTCCCAAGTGCTAGGATTACAGGTGGTACTAGGGGTCAAGTTTATACATGCTAAGCAAGTACTCTACCAACTGAACTCTGCTCTCAGTCCAAGATATTGAAAATACATATAGGGATATAACTTAATATCTATTATTTATATTCTTTCATAGGTTGTACCAATAAAAATATGCTAGTAACTAGATTCCTTCTAATTTATGGATGTATTTTTTTCACTGAAATAGGTATGTTTCACTTAAACAGTATAGCTATCTAGGTTTTCATGAACTCATTTTGATGCTGAAAGTGAGCTTATTGAATCAGGCATCATTCTAAGCTCTTCTGCATACTTATTCTGTTTTATACTTGGAATGCAAGTTTGATTTTGGTAATCATTCTACAGAAAATGAAACTGAGGAACAGAGAGGTCAAGTGACTTGTTAAGATCCGTAGAGTCTGGGCTGGAGAGATGGCTCAGTGGTTAAGACCACTGGTTGTTTATGCAGAAGACCTGGGTTTGAATCCCAGCACCCACATGACAGCTAACAACTGACAGTAACTCCAGTTCCAGGGGATCCGACAGCCTCTTCTGTCCTCTGCGGGCATTGCACAGCACAGGTGCACTTACTACATGAGGCAATACACGCATACATATAAAATAAAAATAATAAATAAAATATTTTTAAATTGTATCCTGGACTAGGATTATACACAGTTTTTCAGGAGCAGGCCATGTGAGCAAACAGGATCAGCCATT
>NW_008349000.1:4284512-4291224 GCF_000622305.1 Nannospalax galili | reverse complement strand
AAAGTAGATGCTTTCTCTGTTCTATGAGGGGACTTGTACATGTTTTGAGAATAGGGCTTCTGAAAAGGAAAACATCTTACGAAAAGAACTTCCCAATTAAGTAATATGTTGGGATCAATATCTTGTAGAAACTGTCAATCAAAGTTGGATAGATTAGTGAACAATTTAACTAAAATATTAGTTCACTAAATAGAGTAACAGTCACACCAAAAAAATTTCAGTTTTGATATAAAGGTAGTTACAGCAGGCCATGAGTCTAGACCTGGGAAGGCAGGATGCCTGGGGTCTGGCCAAATAGCTGAATTCCAGACTGAGCGAGAGTTCCTGTCTCCAAAAGTAAGGTAGAGAGTGACTGTGGAACACATTCAGCATTGACGTCTAATTTCCAAACCTCTGACCTGTGTATGAACACATCTACACATGCGTATACTATACACACATACATACACACAAAGGCTGGACATTCAAATGTTTGATGTGCAAGATGGAAGGCTGAGAGTCAGATGTGTGATGAAGTATCCAAGTCAGCCTAGCCTAGATCAAGATCACTATTGACAGCATCCAATCAGGAGCATGAGTGATAGAAACCGGACATTTGTCCAAAAAAAAGTGGTACTCACAGGAAGACAATGTAGCCAAGCTTAAACTTGTCATTTCTACAGAGGGGTGTTTCGTGGAACACCAACCACATACCAGGATACCTTCTCATCCCAGGATAGCAAGAAGTTCCACCCTTCAGTCTTCACAAAGACTACTAAGTATCTTTTTGACTGTTTCTGTGTCAAGTCTAAATTTAAATACTTTATCAAAGCAAAATTTAAAGCCACAGGTGAAATCAACAAGAGCAGTGCTTTGGTTCCCTCTCGTTCTTGCAGTGCTGCATAATACATGATGTTCCGTAATGAAAATGATTAGATTTTTTTGAATTTCCACTCCGTTCCTCCAGCTTTGTGTACTCACAGTTATAGACAGAATGGATTTGATTAGAGAAAACAGCTCACAAAAGATTCATCTTTTATTTAGGCCTCATGTACCCAGAAACACTTTGTTTGGCTAAACTAAGACTCTATTTACATACTTATACAATTTTCTTTCATCCTGGGGTTTCAAAGAGTTTTTATTGTTGCTTGTTGAGTTGATTAAAGCCTCACAACTTCACTAAACACCATGTTACAATATTATGGATGAACCAGAGGAAGAGGTAGGATTTCAATTTTTTATATGCATTTTTATTGTGCTTGAAATTCATTAATAGAGAGTGATGCCATATAAAAAAGGCTTTTTAAAGGAAGATTTTATTTAGTAATTTATTTTAGATTGACAGAAAAGCTAGGAGGACGGCTTGGTATTTCGGTCGCTTTCACCCAGTGTCTGCTAATTCTGTACCTGACTGAACCACAATGCACTTGTCCAAACATAATTCAGCATGGGCTGCAGACTTTCTTTGCTATTCATCTCTTTTCCCAGGAATGTCCTTCTATTTCCCAGAATTCAATCCATGGCTTCCTGCTGCATTTATTCCCATGTCCTCTCAACCCCTTTAGGTTCGTTCCTTCCTTCCTTCCTTCCTTCCTTCCTTCCTTCCGATTGACCACATGTCCTTATGTGGGGCATGTAATCCTTTACTACTGTCTTTTCTTCTTTTTTTTCTTTTTTCTTTCTTTCTTTCTTTCTTTCTTTCTTTCTTTCTTTCTTTCTTTCTTTCTTTCTTATTCTTTCTTTTATTTGACCTTGATAATTTTTAAGGGTACTGGTCAGGAATTTTAAAAATATCTCTCAACTGGCTTGTAGAGATAGTTAAGTAGGTAAAGTATTTGCCATGCAAACACAAGGAGTTAAGTTCAGATTCTCCAGCATTCAAATAAAAAGCTAGGCTCAGTGGCTGTATCTGTCGTCCCAAAGATAACAGAGAGAGAGACTAGTGAATCTCTGGAACTCACTGACCAGGCAACCTAGCCAAATCTGTGAACTTCAGGTCCAGTGAGAGAACTTGTCTCAGAAAGTACAGTGGAGAATGATTGGGGATGACGTCCAATATTTGATTTGCCTCTGGTTTCCAAAGACATGTGTACACACATGCACCTACATGATCACGTGGATCTAAATATCATCAAATTACATTGCATGAAAATTGCAAAAAGCCAATAACAAAGAAGAGGAGGAGGAGGAAGAGGAGAAGGACGGGGAGGGGCATGAGGAAGAGGAGGAGGAGGAGGAGGAGGAGGAGGAGGAGGAGGAAGAAAGAGACAATGCTCCCCAGCTACATTTGCCTCCTTTCGTCTTTCTTATGGTCATGGGATTTTATGATGAGCACCACAGATTGGAAGTGCCATTTCCATTCTGTCAGGAGATACCTGAAAGCAGCCTGTTCATCATTGGTGAAATCAACCTTGACCACTTGAGAGCTGTTAAATGCCCATACTCGGTGACTGAAGAAAACAAGAACAGCCAGAACAGCACAGAGAACGGTCACACACATCCATGGCGTGACACACTGGGGATGAGAAGGCCTGGGACATGTCTGCTCACTTATAGCTAGTCATGTTCTGAGGACTTGCACTGTAGGCTGGTGCTTTGGTATGAGGTGAGGATCAAATGGCAGAGAACTTTCCCTGCATCCAACTTTCCACTTTCCAGCTGTAGGAAAAATATGCATTGCCACTTCCGAGGCTGCCAGTGAAGGTCACTATAGCTAGAAAGTGGAGCCCTGGCAACCGGCTTGCTCTGTACATCAATGTGTGCAGAAAGTTAGTGACCCTTCTCTCATATGCTTGTGGATCTGTATGGGATCCTTGGCTTTAGTGCCAACACACAGTTGTCTGAAGATGGGGAATCTGACATAATGACTTTGAAAATCCCTTTTCATTCCCTTCATTCCCTGTCTTTAGAATTAAGTTTTTTTTTTAAAATCCTTATTTTGTTTTCAAAATGTTTCAAACATTATGTCCAAAAATTGAAAGGAAAAAATCAGAAGGGGGGGGCGGTTTCTGGCCTATAGAAATAATAGGAGAGATGCACTTATACTATAAGAAAATTCAATGTGGGTAAAATAAAATTTCTAGGAGTAATTACACATGCTATTTGGCGAAGGATGGTAGAGGCAGGTCCTAGAAGACATCATTGCAAGACAGAACAGGATTCCATTGTGCTGACAAAATTTCTCTGCGAACAGAACTGTGAGTACAATGCCTTGTGTTTGGGTCTTAAGTAGAACCCATAAATTGCTCGTTTGTTTCCTGATTACCAGGCTAGCCCGTTTCTTTACAGAGAGCACTGGCTGATTACCTGGCGAGTGCAGTGCTGCTATCATCTCCTGGATCCTGCCCAGAAGAGAGTATACTCGCAGACACGCTTGATCCTGCTGTCTTGTTTCCTATTTACATTTCCCAAGCCGATAGCTTATTCAATTAAGTTATGTTACACCATTGAATCATTGGCAGTTAGGTCTTGGGTGGTGTGTACTTTGCTTTAACAACTGGTATTTGAGGCCAGACCATTACACCAGGCCAGCAGCAACATGCCCTCCTTCACTGCCTGTGCATTTTAAAGGGAAACACACTGTATCCTGAGCTAACCGAATTTTCCCTCACTGAAGTTTGCAGCAAAACCAGCCTGAAAATGGCCTCAAGAGGACCTCAGTTCAGATTTTATTAAAGTTCATCAAATATATATTATGCAGATACATAAAAATAGATTAACAGCCATCAAAGAATGACTGTTTATTACCTTGAAGAATAATTGCATAAAACTAAAAAACAAACAAACAAAACAGCCCAGTGAACACTGTTAAATCTTAAAGAAGTTGAAGAGAACTATTTCCTCTGTGAAGTACAGCAGCCGAGTTTGGGGCAATGCCAGAGTGTCGCTGCATTCTAGCTGAACTCTTATTTATGCACAACTTTGTTGACAATTTTAAGGAAATGAAAATCACAATTAAATCCAGGAAAATGATCTTACTACGGAATCTTTTGTTCACGATGCCTAAAAAACAAGTGATATAATGTCTTGCAGAAAATGTCCAAGGATTTATAGACAAAAATGTTGACTTCAGCATAAGGCAACCAAAACGCAAGTACCTTCCCAATTGCTCAGGGTTCTTGTGGACTATGAACCGTGCACCTCTCCAGTTTTATGTGTTGGAGCCTTATTCGTCATTACCTCAGAATATGATTGTGTTTGGAGATAGAGTCCTTAGAAATAATTAAATTGTAGTGAGGTCATGAGGGTGGGACCTAAGTAACACATCTGGCCCTAATCCATTAAGAAGAGGAAATTTGCGTACACACAAGTTCAGACTACGCCAACTGGAAAAGAAATAGAGTCTACATATCATTTAAGAAAGAGGAAACTCTAGTTATTTAGTAAATCATGCCATCACTTAGTAGGAATGAGGTGTATTATTGCATAGTGAAATATTATTTCCTAGTAATTTAAATATTTACCACGATACACAAACCAAAGTTATAAACTATAAAATATAATAGACTATCTTTTTGTTGGCATAGTTTTATAATGGCAATACTTTTAAAGCATGTCGATTTGTAGTTTTCATATAATTAAAATAGGCAAAATTAATTAGCTATTATTGTGCAGATATAGGTGTTCTAGAAAAAAATCTAGTGTAGCAAAATAAAACATGCAAATTATATGTTCACCAAATTTATTTTGAACTCATTTCTGCATAGCTATTAATTACATAATCACAATTTCTTTTTGGTCTATGTTCTTTTGTGATTAATTTTCAAGTACATAGAATTCAATCTTCATCACAATGTATATTAAATAAAATTTGATTATTTTCACAATGTATATGATTTGTGTATATTACTGTAAGAAATATTTAAATAGAATGGGAAAATCACTTTTCATAAGTTTTTATAAAATATGCAATATATAGTAAAAGTAAAAATAAGCCAATTTAATAGCACTAGATAAAGGAGGCTTACTTTGTTGCCATGTCCTAAACCTACATCTTTAGCATTCAAACGCTTGTTTCTGAACTGACTAAAATGATGTAACCCCAAGATCCAGGCCTCTGAGGACTCTGCCAGTGTTGTTGAGCAACTCTACTATTTTTCTCAATTCTCACTGCACTGAGAGAATAAATAAAATATGTGATTGTGGTTTCTTTCTTAAAGTATTCCTAGGTAGGGATATTGCCAACAGGGAGCATTACAAGAAATAAAGTCCACTACTCATATCTGTGTAAAGTCATGTAGTCCACAAAATTATAAAACGACTTTGTGATATTCAGTGCAGGTATGAACTTCCATTCTCTTTGGAGGTGGGCAGGAAATGCTCTTTGGAGAGTCATTATAATGGATGAGTGAGGATAACTGTCTTAAGTTCAGCTGTGAACAGCAAGTGAGCCACAGAGAAAATTTGGGTAAATGTGGTCAGACACATGGGGCTGCAAGACAGAGAAGCTGCCAAGCCCTCAGTGTCCTCCACAGGACCTTCACAATGTTTAGCATGTGGAGCTATGCCCAGTGGTAAAGGGGGTGAAGGCACTTGCCACCAATCCTGATTACTTGAGTTCAATGCCTGGAACCCACATGAAGGATGGAGAGAACCAACTTTTGCAAGCTGTCTTCTGACCTCCACATGCACACAGTGGTACACCCTGAACCACATGCACACACACACACACACACACACACACACACACACACACGTAAATAAATGTTTGATTGCTTAAGTTTTTAAGGTTAACATGCACACAGTATTGTTTTATGACCTCTGCTTGTGAATAATATCAGACATTGACCTAAGATCAGAGGATTTGAAATCCAAGAATTCTAAGCTAGGACACATTCTACAGTTTACTACGTGCTTGATGCTGGGGGATTTATTTCAGATTATGAGGTCTCGAGCTAGGCATGATAGTGTAGACCTTTAATTCCAGCACTCAGGAAGCAAAGGCAGGTGGATCTCTGAGAGATCAAGGACAGCCTGGTCTACACAGCAAATTCTGGGCCAGCTGGGGCTACAATAAGACCCTGTCCTAAAAATATAAAAATAAAAAAATAAAAAAGACCAAAATGTCTCCGTGTCATCATTTATAAAATAGGCAAAATAACAGTACAGTTACTTATAAAATTCAGATCAGTATTACTAAGCTAGTTTACAGAGAGCAGCTCAGTGCCTGATGTATAATACATCTTGATCAAATGAAACCTACTTTTCTTCACCCTTTTCCTGAAGTGTATGTATAGGCATAGTATTTATTCTTTTAGTCATTTTTAAATCATAAGTTTAAAACTATCCCTGTTTACCAACACCAGTTACATTTTCAAATGCCCTTCTATCTGGAATGGTTGTGATTTGTGCTGGTAATGACTGCTTTCAGAATGCTGTGTGATGTTAAAAATATTGGTGGGCACAGTAAAATATGACATTTACTCACTCTTGGACACTAGAACTTCCTTTCTCTTTCTGCTCAAGGCCTCAGGGGTGATTCTGCAGGAACTCTGCCCAAGAGGGTCAGTGTCTGCAGTTGCCATACAATTTTTTAAAAAAAATTACTTTTATTATTGCATGTTGGGCAGAGGAGGGGCATCATGGTGTGTGTATGTTGTGAGAGTGGAGGTCAGCAACAGCAAACAAAAAGCAACAACAAACAAACCCTGCAGACAAGAAGAAATAACAAAAATCAGGGCAGAAATCAATGAAATTGAAACAAAGAAAACAATACAAAGAATCAACAATTCCA
>NW_008349000.1:4258669-4281866 GCF_000622305.1 Nannospalax galili | reverse complement strand
GGTTAGTCTAAGGGAGGGGGGAGGGAAGGGCATACGAGGAACCTAGGGGTATTGAGAAAGAAGCAGTTCAACAGAGGTAGGATCATAGAAGCAAGGGTATTAGTAAGGAAGAAAGGGGGGGAAGTGGCGGCACCTTAAGTGGGAAAACCTTGATAGAGGGGTGAGACGATACAAGAGAGAAACAATGCCTAGCTAGTCATGAAAACCAGAGGGAACCATATTATTCCTACAATCTACTGACAAATTATACATAACAGATCAAGAAATATAGCTCTAGATAAGGTTTATTTGAGACCAACTGGTCATTACCCAAGATTTGTCTGCATGACACACAGTAATTAAAAATGCCAGAATGATGGAATTAACCTTCTTGGATGTTTAACAGACATACCTTGAGATCTATACTAATTGGGTCAGAGGGACACAAAGGACACTTTTTGCTCCTTGCCCTCCTAGGTCGATTAGTTCCAAGGGACTATGAGCATCTCGGAAAATGTCCTGTAATGGTGGTGGGTCATCTTACCTCCTGATCAAGGAGGCCAAGGAGACTCCACCAGATGGACTTGAACCAGTGTCTAGTCTACAAAGAGGAGGGTCAACAAAGAGAAATCATTTCCTCCATGCTTCCAAGCAACCCATGGGACCCCTGAGGAACAGATCCTCTAACGACCTCAAGAGTAAAAACAAATCAGTTTATCTGGTCCAATTGTATGTCCTTAAACACCCCAAAGGGAAGTATAACCAAAAATTAAAGGGGCCAATATAATTTCATAAGAGCATACATATATATAACTAAAAGTTACTTGACAAACAGCAAAGCCAGACAGGTGATATCTTCTGTCGAGGTGTTGGCCAGGATAGATAAAGGCTCTTCCAGACAGTAACACAACATACTACTGGACAAATGAACAGCAGACTCCAACTCTATCCAAAAGAATACTGACAATGGATTGCCATAGATGAGGAACAGCTGATCCTCCTGGAATGGGGACCTCTGGCTGTCTAGATTTACCAGAAGGGCAGATAGGGGGGAATGGATGGGGGTGCTGACAGCACAGTGGACAGTGGCAGGGATGGCAGAATATGGAGGCTCTAGTGGGAGAGGAAGGCTTTCTACCTGACGAATTTGTATTCATGCTCTGATGCCAAGGAGCTCAGAAGGTGGGCGACTGTGACCAGTGATAGTCATGTATATAGAGATTAGAAATGCATGTGAAAACATCTCAATGTCAATTGCCTTGGAATGAATTTTTCTGTACGAAACTGTGTGTTTTGACAACGCAGTGAAGATCTTTTTTAAACATTGGAACCTCATTTAATTATATGTCTTATAGAGTTTATAATGAGTAAAAGATTATATAAGCATAATAATTCATTTGTAAACCTAGAAATGTATAGCCAATTTTGAAAGAGATCTACCCTAGGTCAGAAAAATGCTATTGAATAGGTTAATGCTGTTGTAATGAAATGCTTCCTCTAATTAAAAATATATATACAAATAAAAAAATTGCTTTTATTATTGCATGTTGGGCAGAGTAGGGGCATCATGGTGTGTGTATGTTGTGAGAGTGGAGGTCAGAGGACAACTTTCAAGAACTGGTTGCTCCCTTCCACCATGTGGGTTCTGGTGATGGAATTCAGGTAGTCAGCCTTGGTGGCAAGTGCCTTTCTTTACCTGCTGAGCCATCTAGCTGGCCCCTCCTCTTTTGCCATGTTAGATTCTCCCACAGTGGAGTACCTACTGGTATAGTCAGACTAGGTGCAGGTTCTAATCTATTCGTTCATATTTTTATTGAATTTTTGTGAATTTCATATGATATGTTTTTATTGTACTTAGACCCCCTTTTTTATCTGCACTTTGCTATAGTTCCCCTGTCAGATTTCATTTACTCTGTCATATATAGTAAGGCCTCTCAAGTCGTTTGTGTCTCCAAATGTCCTTTGGTGTGCATTCATCCACTGGAGCCTGATTAACCTATCGAGGGTCCCACCCATAAAGAAAACCTATTCTCCCTTTCCCAGCATTTATCAGTTGCCAATAGTTCCTCAGCTAATATTGGGGCTTCTTACCCAATTCTCCACTTCTGTACTTGGTTTTTGTCTGGCTTGAGTTAGCATGGGTCTTGTGCATGCTGTCACCATTGCTGTGAGTTCATATGAGGAAGTTCCCAGCTGTCTGGGAAACTCTGTTTTCTTGTGGTCATTTACTATGTCTGGCTCTTACAATCGTTCTGCCCCTTCTTCTGAGATGGTCCCTGAGCCTTGGCTGGTAGATGTTTGATATAGGTGTCAATTTCAGGGATAAGCACTCTGCAGTCTCTTATTCTGTGCACTTTGGCCAGTTGTGTCTTTCTGAATTAATCATCATCTGTTGCATAAGGAAGTTTCACTGGTGAGAGTTGAGAGATAATCTATTAATTCTTGCTTTCTCAGTGACAACAATGCCAATTGGCAGTTTTCCCTACCCTCTTGCCAGCTGGGCTGTGTTCTGGGTTCAGACAATCTCAAGGGTGCTGGTTCTGCAAGAAAAGGCCCTGGAGACAACCAGTGTTTAGAAGGCTTACAGCAAATTATTCTCTACTTAGTAGTCTTGGTGTTTAAGTTTCAAAAAATGAATTAATACAGTTTCCTGGTAAAGGAAGGGAATTAGGTTGGATTAGGATCTAAATTCAGCATAATTTACTCTCTTCTCTTGGTGGGAAAGACATAAAAACGAGCTTAAATTGTGGCTACTCAAATGCCCACAACCTGCCCACATAGTCTGTAAATCTTTTTAGGCTTTAATTCCAATAAATACCTGGTGAATATTGTAAGATGCTTAAGATTTTTATTTCAAAACCAAAACAGAATCTGTTAATATTTCTAGGAATTTTTCCTCTTTTTCATTTAGGTAGTTTCTTGTTCTTTTGGAAGGCTTCTGAGTGGTACATCTTTTAAATGGCTTTAAATGAACTCTTGTCTCCTTTATACTAAGGCCATATTTCATTAAAAGTAGGAATTACGAAGACTGGGAAAGTAACCTGGATCATTTTCTCATTATTGCTTACAAAACCAAGTGACTCAGGATTAGGTATACTTTCTTACAATCAAATTTGAGGGTCATGATGTTGGCTCAGCCCCATTTTTCCTATAGTGGATGTGAAATTGTAGCAGGTGCATGCCTGACTTGTGTTGTGCCTAAAAACATACAAGCTGATATAACCATGGAGACAACATGAAGAGCAGATTTAGGAGGGCAGGCTTTCCACTTGCCAGATTTACACAAGATCTAATAGTGTAAGCGCCTTTTCTTTGGTATTAAATAATACTTTGGTTCTCTTAATAATATGACAGCATTTTTATAGCAACCATAAAATATCTCAATTTAAAAATTCAGTTCTCCCTAAACAGTTTATTCAATGTACCCCGAAAAGAGGAACATATAGAGCAGGTGTTTAAAAGAAACAGGGCAGGGAAGAGGGCGACACCCACTAGAACATCATTAGATGTTATATGAATATTGCTTATTTCTTCTTGAAGTAAAGATGGCAAAGGCATCTACAACCCATAAGTAAAGCTTTTTACAGTGTTGCTATGTTACCAGTAGTTTTTGCCAAATCATTGAAATTGTGGATTGGTATCTCCTTTATAGACTTTGGGTATAATGGACTCTGTAGCTAATATAGAAATGAAGGTACAGAAACTCATCTTGTTGACTATCTCTTTCAAATGCAAATATCCATGTGGTACATTTGCACAATGGAGTTTTACTCAGTAGTAAAGAAAGGCAGAATCATGAAATTTGCAGGAAAATGGTTGGAACTAGAAACTGCTCTACTAAGTGAAGTAACATGGACTCTGGATAAACAGCGTATGTTCTCTCTCATTTGTGGATCCTAGGACCAGTTCCTTATATGTGAGTATACATCCTGAAGTAATTGTAGGAGCCAAGAGAATGGAAAGGAACCGTGGAGGTAAAGTAAAGGAAGAACAGTAAGAGACAGGTGTTACTAAGGGAGAAATGGGTAAAATGGGAGTATTTAAATGAGAGGGGGAGAGGAAGGGATATGCAAGGAACTATGAGGATAGAGGGAAAGAAGGAATTCAAGAGAGGTGAGAGCATAGAAGACAGGAATTATCAAGGGGGAAATGGGGAAATAAGGATACTTTAAATGGGGAGGGCATGGAGGGAGGGCTAGATGGGGGAGAGAGAGAGAGAGAGAGAGAGAGAGAGAGAGAGAGAGAGAGAGAGAATAAATAATGCCTAACTAGTGTAGCCAGAGGGCATCATATTAGTTCAAAAACCTACTGAAAAATGACACATACGATATCTGTACATGAGTCCATGTGCATAGCTGAAGACTACGTAACAAGAAACAGGGCCAGACAGTGGAAACCTTCCTTTGAGTTGTTGACCAAGGTGGTCCAAGAGACTCCCAAAATTGCACAGGCTATTGCCACAGCCCTTGATTGCCCCCCCCAGAACTTGAAGGTAAGACCCTTTTGCCGAAGACAGAGCATACTTCAGACACAGAATTTGGAGCAATGCAGCCTGAACTGATCTGGAAGCCAACTCCCCTGAAGGCTAGCTCTCATAGCTTTAGAGAGAGCATCAGCCAATGGTTCAACCCCAGCTTTAAGGTCTAATAATCACATCAATGACTAGCACAGCAAACAGCATTGGTACAGTAGTGGCACATTTATCATTGAAGCAATCAATAGCTACCTAATTGGACTTAAAGCCCACTCAATGGGAGGAAACCCATGTGTGGTAATGTAAACCTAACCAAATACACATGGCTGGAAAGGTCATAGATGTTAGAGAAAACCCCGAGGCTGTCACTTCCCTAGATAAATGTAATTTCTTACTGTGTACAAAATATGGATTTTTATATTTACAGACAAATATCCCAGTCACCATTCATCAAAGAAGCTTCTTTTGCAATCAATGGAGATTATGACAGAATTCCACAACTGGTCATGCACAGAGATTATCTGTGAATTGCCCAACCCTAAGTGGCACATCTACAATGCAACCTCTACACCCAAGGCTCATGGAACATAGTGGAACAAGGGGTAGAGAGAATACTGATGTATCTCTCAACTCTCGTCAATGAAGCTCCCTCATGCAATAGAGGGTCAGGAACACAAAAAGTCACAAATGGCCGAAGTGTAGAGAATAAGAAAGACTCTGCAGAGTGTAGGTCCTTGGCTAGGACTCTTCCATTGAGGCCTACCTACTCAGGGCTCAGGAACCATTGTGGAAGAGAGGGTACAAAGATTGTAAGAGCCAGGGAGGAAGGACCATACGGAAATAGAATCCTACAGGTTCCTGGGACCTTGTTCATATGAACCTACAGCAATGGTGTCAGCATACACAAGGTCCGTGCAAACTCAAGCCGACAGAAACCCAGCATAGAGCTATGGAAATGGGCAACAGGTCCCAATCTTAGTCAAAGAAGTACTGACAGCTGATTACTGCTGGATGAGGAAGAGCTGATCTTTTTAATTGGAGGGATTTTAGTTAAGCTGACTAGACTTCAGTGGATGAACTTGCACTGACAGACCTCTCAAATGCAAATATTCATTTCAAAATAATATCTTTGTCTCTTAAGGCCCATTCCCCTCCCTGAGTCACTCACTTCCACTAAGAGTTTGTATTTCACCAGTTTGGACCATCATGGACTATGTATGTTTTCAAAGCATCATAATTAATGAAAGACCCACACTGTGTAACCTTTGTGGGTTTTCCTTGAGCTACAGTCCCAAGTGCTAAGAACCCTCAAAATTTCTCATTTCCTTGCTCAATCTAATAGTTTTGGGATTTTGCACAGAGGCCTACAGTGTAAAGAAAGTAAAAACATTCTGAAGAGACCATAAAGCAATGTTCTATGGTAAACAAAGACTCATAGAATTCTTTCCTTTATATTGACTTTTTTTCCCTAAAGCTTAATACTTAGAAAAAAGACATTTTGTATGAATGGTTTTTAGCTTTTTTTTAAGAGTTGACATAAAGCATAAAGATATTGTTCCAAGAAAGTAAATGTGACAAAGGTAAGAATAATGCACACAAATATCACTGACTGCTGGAAACACGGGCCACTGCTGTCTGTGGGCTGGATGGCTAGATTTCCCCATTCACTTACATTCTCTTTTTCTGAGTATGTATATCTACTTACTCTATTTTATTACTAGTTAGGAAATGTCAGTAAGCATGTGTTTGGCAAAGGTGAGTACATGTCCTTCCCAGTGTAATTTGGCTCTAAGCAATGTTCTTATTAGATTCCCAGCAAGTTGAGCCATGGAGGAGCTGCTGAGAGGATCTGGAAGAAGTGGGAAGGTCTTAAGACCAGTCACAGAATATATCAGTTGGGATGTTTTTTTTTTTAATTGCTGGTGTCAAAGTCCAACTCAAATCGACATGAGCAGATATGACTAATTTGTTGTTTCTTGTAACCCAAAAATAGGGAGCACACTGCAGAATGGCAGCATAAACCTTCCATTCGCTGCCTTTCTGGGTGGGTTGGTTTTATTTTTTTATGACACAGATGGGCTTTCTCTATGTGCAGTGCAAAATCTGTGTTCATATTCTTCTAGTTTTGTAATTGGACATCCTAGCTCTTTGCCAATGCTAGTTAGTGTATTTCTTTTTGTAAATAAAGGTCTGTTTATTTTAATTTATATGTCTCAATGTGGGTTTGTGCACAAGAGCACAGGTGTCCTCAGAGACCAGAAAACCAGAAGACCAGACATATCTCCTGGAGCTGGAATTACAGGCAGTTGTGAGTAGGCTGCCCACCATGGGTGTTGGAAAGTAAACTCCTGTCCTCTGCAAGAGCAGAAAGCACTCTTAACTGCTGAGCCATCTTTCCAGCCCCAGTTAGTGAATTTCGTGATGCTGTATTTCTTGCGTCATCTACTCACACCTCTCAACTTCCTGGGTTATATAAAAAAAGATTACACAGTACCAACTCTTATGACCATGGGGATCAGAATGGGAAGTCACACTCCTGAGTGCAATGGACTCATAATGGGACACACTTGCTCCTTCCTCAGATTTAAGTCATGTGATCAAGCCCTAACTTCCATAGAGTAAGTTCAGTCCACCTAGCTAGCCAGCTTCACAGACAACGGGAAGCCTACCTCAGCTGTCCTTTGGCTGGCAGAGGTGATAGAAAAAGGAAGACATGTTAGAGAGGCTTGGTTCTAGAGGAGAGTAGAGTTTAGAGACTGTGTATGAAGGGGTGAAGGAGTAAGAGACCATTGTGTTTCTTAGATATCCATAAAACAGGTAGCATGACCAGGCACATGGCCCAATGAATGAACATCAAGCTCTGACCCAATAAATAGCCATTCCTCCTGTGGTGTGGAGACACATTGCTGCTCCTCTCATGCTGTCTTCTCATGGTGGGGTGGGGATGAGCCCTCCTCTTTATAACTCTGAGGAAAGGGGCAGGAGAGATGGTTCAGCAGTTAAGAGCATTGGCTGCTCTTACAGAGAACCCAGGTTTGGTTCCCAGGACCCACATGACAGTGAACAACTGTCTGTAACTCCAGTTCCAGGGGATCCAATGCCTTCTTCTGACCTCCATGGACATTGCATGACATGGGTGCACTTACACACATGCAGGCAATATACTCATACACATAAAATAAAAATGATAAATGATCTATTTTTTGAAAAGAATTCTGAGAAGAAATAGTCTTCCCTTCCCTTCAACAAGGAAGAAACCTTATTAGTCTAGGTCATCTCATGTGATTATCCTCAGTCTCTCAGTGGGCCTAGAGCAATGATGATAGACCTTGATCTACTTAGTCTGGGAAAAATGTCCACCCTACTAGCTGGATGGGTACCACAGGAATTCTACCAACAATCTTGTGGAGGAATGTTACAATTTAAATAAGACCAGCAGTAATTATTTGTAGCCACATAGCCTCTAACTCTAAGATAAGGATATACGGGTAGGATAAAACTGTTGGTTTGGAATTTTGACAGAGATGTCAAACTATGGTAGGTACCAGATACCAGAGTGAATGAGTGCCAGGCCATTTTCAAAATCATAAGGAAGACCTTTGAGAACCAGTTCCACAACTTTTAGTCCACTACAATTCTTTTTAGAAATTTGTATGCATTAGTGTGCGTGTGTGTGTGTGTGTGTGTGTGTGTGTGTGTGTGTGTGTGTGTAGATGGGAGTGTATGAGCCTTGAATTACCTGTAAAGGTCAGATAAGTGCTTTTAGGAATTGGTTCTCTCCTTCTACCTCACTGAGGCAGTCTCTTGTTTCTCCTTCCACATAATTCTTCTGTCTCCTCCTCTAAACTCACCATAGAGATGCTGAGAGTGCAGATTTATTCCACCACATCTAGATTTTCATGTGGGTTCCAGGGACGAACTCATGTTTTTACCAGCTGAACCATCTCTCCTGCCCCTTCCCCTCAATTCTTTAACAATATAAGTCTAGAGAAAGTGGTGAGAGGAGTCGTGAGGTAATTTCTTTGGGAAATTCAGTTTTCTTAGGAATTACACACCCCATTCAAGTGGGAGAGATGGCAACATTATTTGTGATTTCTGAAGTGAGGGGCAGTTTGTGTCACCAGACAGCGAGACGTCGTACTATAAGGACAGGCTGAAAGAGACAGTTGATGGTGTTGAAGGCTCAAGAGTTCTCTAAGTCATAGGAGCTTGAAACCTGATAACATGCACGATGGTCCATGTTTTCAGCAGGAGATGCATTCCAAGAACTTGAGGATACCTGAAATTGCAGACAGTAAAAATTTTCATCTGTACTGGGTTTTTCTCTTTCTACATACATACCTATGGTGAAGTTTAATTCACAATTTAGGCAGCCTAAGAGTTAACAGCAATAATATCTACATGGCACATGGTAATGAAAAGTACCCGACTGGTGGAACTAACCTTATTGGGTGTTTAGCAGCCATACTTTGAGGCCTATACTAATCTGGTCAGAGGGACTTAATGGACAGTTTTTGCCCTGTGCTATCTAAGATCGACTAAGTTCCAGGAGACTACGGAACATATCTCAAAATGTCCTGTAACTGTGGTGAGTCACCTGTTCTCTTGCTTAGGGAGGTCATGGAAACCCCACGAGATGGCCTTGAACCAGTGTCCAGTCTACAAAGAGGAGGGTCAACTCAGAGGGAACATCTCATCCATGCTTCCAAGTGAAGTCAGACATGGTCAAGCGAGACCTTTGACTTCTCTTCACATAGATGGAACTGGTAAAAGAAAGGAACCAGGGGCTTCTCCCAAGCCCACGTGACCCGTGAAGAACAGATCCTCAAATGACCTTAAGTGTAAAAAGAAATTGATTTACTTGGGCCAACTGTATGGTGTTAAACACCTAAAAGGAAAGTATAACCAAAAAGTAAAGTTATCAGTGCACTTCCTTAAGAGTTCAAGGGATTACACTTCTCAGACATTAGGCTTAAGTCTATATAAAAAGTTATTTAGACACTATTTCTCATTGATTATTTTGTAGCTAATCAGAAAGTGCTGCTCAGATCTAAGACTTAAAATCTTGGTCTGCAATACTGTAATTCCCACCAGTAGCTAAGGGAGACAATCCGTTATTGTTCTAAAATGATGGATAAATTTGTTTTCTCCCCCTATCTAGATGCCTTTGAGAGGGAACTGACACTGATTCTAACCACTCCGACAGCAATCAAAATACCTGAAAGTAAATCCTGAGTCCATGACTCTTGAGTCCAGCCTTGGCAGACAAAAGAAAAATGAGGAGGAACCCAATAGAGGGATGCTTTTGGAAGCCCTTGTTACGAAATTGCAGTGGACTCTCATATGAACATTTGAAAATTGCCCTGTTCTGACTCTTTCCTAGTTCCCTATCTAGAACTTGTAATGCCAACTACTCTTGCCTTAAAACAACAAATTGTTGAATGATAAAGGAAAAAAGACCTAACAGCAATAATAAAAGAGCAGTTCTGATACTGAACTGCAATAAATGTTATGTGAATGTGACCTCTCCTTTATTTCAAAATATGGAATTTTCCACTTAATATTTGCAGACCACATTTAACTCTGGGTAACTAAACCGAGAAAATGAAACCATAGATGATGGGGGAATACTGTAGAATGTCCGTGGTAGGGATTTTTGCCTGGAACTTTTTTTTTCCCTAAAGGTAAAAGGCTACAAAAATGAGAGTTATGAGGGATGAACATGAAGAATGCAAAGTGGAAGGTGGGTTAGTACGTCTTGCTAAAAAGCCCTATCGCAGGAGAGCCCAGCTCCCGGCCAGGCTCATGGCTGTCCGCCTTCCTGTTTACCAGTATTCAATGCCTTCCCTGAAGGAGCTGTGTGCACCTCTGTCCTGGTGAACTCAATATGGCCAGTGGAAGGTTAGGAGAGGTGCTGTGTCTCCTAAAGGCAGACATGTGAAGGCTGCACACGCTGTTTGTGTTCTGTCCTCTACCCCTGCTCTTAGAGACAGGCATCAGCTAGTTTCTGAATGACCATCACCTGTAAGCTCCCTTCCCAGTCTAAGAGCAAACAGAAACTATATGTTGTGTTAAGCTGCAGATTTTCAGGTATTATTTGTCCCCGTAGCATAATCAAAACTCTCCTAACTGACACAAGAAGCCTAGAATGGCTGTCTCCAAGGAATGTTGAGAAGTGCCTCTGACATTCAGTTATACACATCTGCCAAACCCAGAAAGCAGAGCTGAAGCCCAGCAAAGTAAAAATGTTCTCATCACCCCAGAACACCTTGGATGGAAAGAGGGGGATGATAAACATATATCTACTAGCGTTCCAGATTTTGATAATTTTCCGGGATTGGTAACTCTAAACTGCTGCCTTGACATTATGTTGGTAACAATATGATCTTAGAGCAGTTAATTGCCTGAAGGTGGGACTGTGCCAAATCTACTAGCAGAGCATACACCTTCTCCTCTTCCCCCCATTATTGAAGAACAAAAATTAAACAAATAAAAGTAATACAACCCCAAATTACCTTCACAGAGCAGAATTACAGGAGTGGAAAACAACATTTAAATAACTTAGATGCGGGGCTGGAGAGATGGCTCAGTGGTTAAGAACACTGACTGTTCTTGCAGAAGACCTGGGTTCAAATTCCAGCACCCACATGACAGCTAACAACTGTCCGTAACTCCAGTTCCAAGGGATCTGACAGCCTCTTCTGTCCTCTATGGGCATTGCATGACACAGGTGCACTTACCTACGTGCAGCCAATACACGCATACACGTAAAATAAAAATAATAAATAAAATACTAAAAAAATAAAAATAAAAACTTAGATGTATTTTGTATGTTTTTCTTGTTTAATACACTAGCGGTATGAATAAAGACAGCTGCTTGAACCTTTTAAATTGGCTTCAGAGCTCAAGTGCATTTTTGAATGTGAATGAATGACCAGTATGCTTATCTTAAAAGTGGGCATTAGACTTTAAGGCTGACATGACACTCTGCTTCCATTCTCTCCTGTGGCTCTTGTGGAAAGACACTGAAAAGTAAAGATCTCTTGTAGAAAGTCCAGCTCATTCTAAGAATGATTGTGACATCCTTTTGCAATCTTGTCTGTTTTGAAGCAGCTCGCCATGTTGGGCAGTTCAGCTAAGTATATTCCCCTTTTCTTTTCTGTAAACGAAAGGAAATAACTCTGACTCATATTTGTGGAAGGAATATCAAATTAACGCCTGTAAAGGCTCCAAGTGTATTAAGTGGCGCTTAGTCTCCGTCAATTTTGTAAGAATAAGAGGACTGTTAAAAATCTGAAAGTTCTATACATTTGTTCTTCCATAATAGGAACAATCATATTCCAAACAGAGAATGTGCTATAGCTTATTATATTGCATTTAAAAAGTCTACATTTTTTTTAAGTCAGGGTCATACTATGTAGCCCTGGCTGGCTTGAAACTTGTTATGTAGACCAGGCTGGTCTCAAACTGACAGAAATCCATCTGTCTCTTCCTCCCAAGTGTTGGAATTAAATGCATGCACTACACTCACCACAAACCGTTTAAAAGTCTGTATATCTTTAAAAAATTATTTTATTTATTATTTTTATTTTATGTGTTTGAGTATATTGCCTGGATGTGTGTAAGTGCAGCCGTGTTATGCAATGCCTGTAAAAGTCAGAAGAGAGGTTGAATCCCTTGGAACTGGAGTTGCATACAGTTGTTAGCTGCCATGTGGGTGCTGGGAATCAAATCCAAGTCTTCTGCAAGAGCAGCCAGTGCTCTTAACCACTGAGCCATCTCTTCAGCCCCAAGTCTCTATATATCTTTAAAAGCTGAAAATTTGGAGCCAGCAAGATGGGTAGATGGGTAAGAGCACTTGCTGAACCAAGTTCAATTCCTAGGACCCACATGGTGGAGAGAGAGAACCAACTACCACAAGTTACCCTGTGATCTCCACATGCACTCTGTGACATGCACACAGAGACAAACACACACATGCATGTGCAAAATTAATAAATAATAAATAATGTAATACAGAAGAGTTGAAAATTTGTCTTACACTCTCACTATCGACTTTTCAGATTTTTTTCTGTATTTCAAGAAGCTTACATGTAGGATAAGAAGCAACCTTAACTGTCACTTACCTTACTTCCTTTTTCCTCCTTTTCCAAAGAGGCTCCATGTTTACATTTTTAGTTCTTATCCAGTTCAACCATTTGATACTCTCATAAATCCTTGGACACAGGCAGGGAGTTCCATTTATCTTGATTTTCTAAACTATTAACTTAGTTCAAAATATTTTGGAGGTTTGGGCAAAAGTCTTGGAGCAGAGGGACGATTATGGACAGGGATGCTCAGGTTTTTTCATTCCTAATTCTGATGTTCTTTCTATTTCTCTAGGTGTAATTAGTTGCCTCTGTCATGCTGGACTCTCCAACTGGGGTCTAAACAGCAAACCTTGTGATTTAGGCTTATATCAGATATCTCAGGGTTGCTGGAGATGCAAGGTTTGTCTAGGTAGGCCCAAGCAGAATGAGAGCCCACAGCTGCTGGAGAGGATGTTCAGTCTATCCTGAAGGGTTTGGAGTGGAGTCACTTGACTTGAAAAGCACTGGGTCTGTAGGTGAAGGACTATCAATGCCCTGAACTGCTTAAAGTTTCTGAAGCTCCTGTTCTCTTGGAATCTGCACTGACCCTCAAATGGAGAACTAAGAGACATCAACTCCAACAGCAACAGCAACCACATGAAGGGGAGAACCACGGAATCATAGTTTTTCCATGCTTGCCCAGCCCAGGAGTCCTGGAAGAATATAGGGATGCTGATGTGGATGGTGCTGATGCTAACGATGGTGATGAAATGATGCTGATTCTCATTCCTTAGCAGAATTTCCACCTAACCTGAGTCATTTCTTTTAATCTGCCATCTTCTTGTCTTCTATAGTCAGTTGTGAGCTGAAGTGAGCATTCAGGAAATGAAGTAAGGCTCGTGTTCTGAGCAGTCTTCATCAGCCCTCCTGCTTGCAGGCAGTCTTTCTCCTTGCTGACCTCCCATTAGTTATTTTTTGGTTTTCTAGCCTTCTGCACATACCTCCAGAAGCCCTCCTGGAATGGAAGGATTTATTGGCAAAAGATTAGTGTGAGGAACAAAAGCTGGAGACTGTGGAACACAGAAAGATGATCTCTTGAGTACCAGACATGAGTGTTAGGCAATACAGCATACTGTTGCAATCTTGAAGAAAGCATATATTTTATGTTCCCTAATTTTATTTTCTCAGAATGTTTTCAAATCAATGAAATCTTTGCATTTTACAAATTATCAAAGCTTTCCTTAATAGTTACAAATTTGCTACGTTAGTACAATATCCATAAACATGTCTAAACAGAGATATTAATATGAAAATTAAATAATGCTTTCAGAAACATTTTTCATTATAACTTTCTTCCATGGTATACTAGTGTATCCTTTCTATACCAGGATATTTATTAAGTTACCAATTATTCAAAAATTACTTTCAAATAAAATGTAATTACATTTTATATTATATATTTTAAAAATTTGTCTATACATATTTAGAAACTGAAATCTGGTATTCTAACTCTAAATTATTGTGAACACTTTTCAAACTCTCCATTTTTGTGTGGAAACTCCTGTTCTTGAAACAAATACATTTTCAGGGATTCTATAACCATTAAATCTCTACTGAACCATCAGAAACCAAACATGCACTGTCGTTGCCTAGAGGCACAGTAAGATCTTTGTTTAAATTAAACTTGTTTCTTATCACGTGGGTTGGGGGAAAGCATAAATCTAAATCATATGGGTCATTGTGCATTTTAATAAGAAGATTTTAATATGAAAATAGACCTAACAAGACATTCTTAATATACTCCATGTTCAACATTATACAAAGCTCTTCAAAGGGACTGGTGTCCTAGCCTATGCTCCTTGGCCAAAGAATAGGTACCTAACATTATTGGAGACTTTATGACTCTATCATGAGCTATAGTTTGAACTTTTACTTTAGCTGAATGAATGCAATTGCCCAGTGCTTTGTAATTGTGTTTTTTAAAAATATTTCATTTATTATTTTTATTTTATGTGTATGAGTGTATTGCCTACATATATGTAAGTGTACCCATGTTGTGCAAAGCCTGTGGAGACCAGAATAGGGTGTAGGATCCCCGAAACTGGAGTTACGATAGTTGTTAGCTGCCACATGGGTACTGGGAATTGAACCTGGGTCCTCTGGAAGAAAAGAAAGTGTTCTTAACCACTGAGTCATCTCTCCAGCCCCCATTATAATTGTGATTTATTGTGCATGCTCCTCAGTTGCAAATAATTCTACCTCATCTGGATTCAAAAACAAAAATTCTTTTGTTTTATTAATTTTAATTTTTATTTTCAGTTTATGTGTATGAGTGTTTTGCCTCCATGTATGTAAATGCGCCCATGTCATGCAGTGCTCATGGAAGTCAGAAGAGGGTGTTGGATCCTCTGGAACTGGTTACTGATGGTTGTTTGCTGTCATGTGGGTGCTGGGAACCGAACTTGGGTCTTTGCAAGAGCAGCTAGTGCTCTTAAACATTGAGCCATCTCTCTAGTCCCAAAATACTTGCAGTCGTGACCCAATCCAGTTTCCTAAAAGCCAACTTCTATGGCTCAAAAGTGACTCAAGCACTGACTTCCACACACACATATATCACTACACTCATTCCTTTAGAACAAGCTGAAGTATCCCTTAAAATAAGTGCACATCATCTGGAAGGAGCAACAAACCAAGATGTGAAATTTGTTAGTGACATGGGATTATGATGTATTATGGGGGGGGCAGCCCCACCGCATTTCCTCCAGTTTCATGCATTGCTGCTCAAAAAGCAACTGCCTCCGGCTAACTACCTTTGCTCTTTGAAGGGATAGCTTTCACCCAGAAGGAAGGAGATATGAAAACAAAGGGGTGAGGCAGTCAATCCCCCATATACAGGTCTTTCTAGCATGAGCTGGCTACAGAAAGCCCGTTAAATGGAGAGAGATGGTTAAAATTGGTTACTGACAATGATGGAGCACTATGGTACCTGCTTAGGGAGGACAAGTTCAAGTTCCGGACTGTAGAGGCAGATCCTAAATAGCTATGTGGACAACATGACAATGCCAAGTACCTAAACAAGGCACTGTGATGGAGCCAGCTCAGGAAAGTGAGATGGCAAGGATGGAATGAACCCACTTCATAATACTAAGCTTTATTTTTGTGGATGTTAGAAATATGGCAGAACGGCATGGGAGGAGACAGAGATCTAGACTATATATGTGGTTGATAAGCCTTGCAGTCTAAAGTGGGAGGTGAGAGTGAGGAGAGAGGGGAAGGAGCAAAAGCGGGAAGGGCCTTGGTTTTTAGTAGCCTTTGGGAAGAGGCAGTGAAGTCATTGGGGCAGGTGTACATTCAACTTAGACACTCTGTTCTGGTGGGTAAATGCCTATTTTCTTTTTACATGGCTGGGTTAAATTACTTCCCCTAGGTCATTCAATTAATCACTTGGAGAGCAAGGAATAGACTTCCACCCAAGACTCTGAGCTCACATCTGGAGCAGGCAAGCCAGGCTTCTCTTTTCTGAAACACCCTCTTCTTTAAAAAAAATTAATTTCTTTCTACAAATCACTGAAATTTTGAGCTATTTCACATGGAATCTGCAAAATTCTTTTCCTCCTCTGTGACTTAAAACAAAAATAGTGTAAGTGCATAGAAATATTATAAATTGCTCTCTGGTTTATCTTTCATTCAAGACTTTAAAATATCTGTCAAAATTGCTTTGATTCTTTTCCCCCCAGATTTCAGCCTATTATTCCAGGGAGCTGAGTAAAATGAGTTACAGATCTGAGAAAGCCATGTGTGCACAGCTTAGCTCCTGCATGACTGATTGTGTGATATATTGCTCTTTTCACTAACAACCACAAAGCAGGTAAAGGCATGGCAGACTAATTTGGTTTATATGTCCAGCTGTAAGGCTAGACACTGCATCATTCTTTTCAGAAACCAGTGACTTTAGGCATGTGGAACTCGTAGTCATGACAACAATAAACCAGCTTTGAGTCTGAGTCTCTGCTCAGAAACTGCCTTGTCTCCATTACTTCCTGCTCCTGACCTGACTTTTCTTACTCTCTGGGGCTGGGGGCTGGGGATTTATGAAAGATCTATTGAACAGGGCTCCAGTATATGTTTAATGCTTAAAATGTCTGGGCTGAAAGTTTTGCTTGCACAGATGGCTAAAGGCTAGAAGGAGGCTAGATCAATCATTATTATTGCTAATGACACCGTTATAAGGGCATACACAAAGGTGAGCTGATTTGGAAACTAGGAAAAGGCAATGAGAAAAGAGTGCCTTGGCCTCATTTCCTTGAATAACATAAAAGGAGTAACAGCAGATAAGTTTTCTTTTTTAATACATAAGGGAATTGTTGCAATTGTTGCAAAAAGATCTACTCAAAATATGTGGTAAACAATAATCAAACAAAATAGGACATTCAATTGAGAATGCATGCATGCATGCATGCGTGTGTGGCATTTTTAATTCCAAGAAGAAACAATTAGCAGATGCTCATGGCAAATCTACGTATGGTCTTTCTTTCTGTGTGTCCCATGTCCCAGGTATTTAAGGGATTCATACGGCTATTTTCAGAGACAGCATAACTCAGTCATCAGAGTATAAAACATTGGGTTTAATAACTGCTGCTAAATGCCAGCAGTGATATCTGGAAAGGAGTTCACCAGACAGAGTCTTTTGACTCAGCTGCGAAGAGAAATTATGTAACTTTTGTCATAGGCATGTTGAGCTACGAAATGAAATAATGGATAGCTCAGTGCCTAGGACAGCACAAGTCATCCGTCACAAAGAACTCTCAATACTGACCCTACTATTAGTGAGGCTAGCAGGATTATTTGGCATTAATGGAAATCTGTTTTTGACATGCTGGGGATGACTGAATGCTCATTGTTACAGAGACAGGATCTGAGAAACTGGAAGATCTTTTTGCTTTTCCCCCATTTTTTCTGGAGAGATGTGCAAACAAGATTAACCACCAGTTTTCTGAATTTACTATTTCCCCTGTATAATCTAGAGTATGACAAAGGTAGAGATTTAAAAGAGAAGGGTATGCATTACCAACATAAGGAAGGTGTATTTGGGGACTTTTGTCCCTTTTCGCTGCCCAGGGTCCATACACACATTAGAAGTAAGAAATTATAGCATCAAATACATTTCTCTTAGCATGTTAGCCACCTTTTCCCAGAATTCCATTTTCTAGCAATTTAGACCCTACAAGTAGAGAAGTAGAGAAATAAAATGTGAATGAAACCCTATATAGAGTCAAATGTTGCCTCTCTTGTCTATATACTGAGAAATTAAATGATTAATTGTCCCAGAGATCAGCTTGATCATGGATCTAACTTCTTAGTAACAAGGATGAAGCCCAGAG
This sequence comes from Nannospalax galili, assembly GCF_000622305.1. Taxonomy (NCBI): domain Eukaryota; kingdom Metazoa; phylum Chordata; class Mammalia; order Rodentia; family Spalacidae; genus Nannospalax; species Nannospalax galili. The sequence continues at coordinate 4,263,963 of NW_008349000.1, read as the reverse complement.
GATAGCTTTTATCCTGGTCTCATAGAGTATGGATTACCATGCAGAAATATGGTGGCACACATTCAGCTGAAATTTGAGAACGATGAGCCACAAAGTGATTTTGCACTGTTTCTTATGATAAGAATTTAGTGCTGTCACAGATTAATTAAATTTCTGTTTTCATTGACCCTAACGGGCAGTTACAATTTACAGCAATGTAATTTCGTTTTCTGAGCTGAATAATTAGTTCATGTTTTTCTCTTAGAAAGTTTATCAGGGAAATAACTTTGTATGTGCCTCATTAACATGAAAAAGTTAATATACCTTTAGGAAAAGAGAAATGCAGAAATATTCTATAATATTATTAATTTTATGTACATTTAAATTAATTCAAGTATTGAGATTACTATGACAGAGATGTAAATACTAGGGGATTAGATATTTGAACATATAAAATAGGTATGTAATATTTAATCATTGTACTGGAGAAAAGATGTTACTGTATGAATAAGTTCTCTGTTGTTAGGATCTATATGCTTATAAAGGAAAATTGAAACATTACTGTAAAAGTATTTTTCCATATAAAATGGTCTTTGATGAAAGTTTTCACCATCTCTTAATTAAGTTCAGATAAAAATATCACAAAAGTTTGGAAGACATTTTATTTTTCCATGAACTCATAATTTCATAAATATTGGTTTTAAGGTCTGCAAGCTTCGAAGGGGATTTTTTTTTAAAGCTCAAGCTGTTTTTTCTTAAGTTTGACGAATTAGTCTATGCAAAGATAAATCTTTTGAAGATTCAAAGCCTTTAAACATACCCAGAGGAAACACCTGTATTTCTAAGAGCTTTTTCCTGGAATATTTCTCTCTTCAATATTGGTATGTTTTGTTATTGCTCACAAATGTTGCTGATAAAGAAATTTCAAGCAAGGGAATTGAAACAATGGGAAAACAAATCTGTTCCTTAATATGTAACAGGAGGCTGATTCATCAAATGTGGCTTAGTGTTTATGATTTGCTTAAGTGCATAGAGACTCCAGTTTTCCCTGCTGGATATATAGGAATATTCTTTTCTAAAAGCCAGATTCTCTCTTTGGAATGATCAGTGGATCTGTCCCAAGCACCAGGGCAGAAGCAGCATCCAAGGGCATAAATCCAGATGTAGTCAAATACCTTCTCCTTGCCTTGTGTATATGTTTATTTTCTTTTTAAAACCTAAGTTTTCCCTAATAGTTACAATAAATAATTAATCTATATTTGATAAAAACCCAAGTTCTTCAATTTAAAAGACAGTTTTGCTAATGCAGGCTGAAACTTAAAATACACATTATCTTATTTGCAACAAACTTTCTGGAAAGTTAATGATATTATTTTCAAAAATTCATAATAATTTATTAAGAATTGGCATGCAATAGCTGAGCTATTTGTGTTTATATGAGTAAATATTTTGATAGCATTTAATGTTCACTCACATTTTAGCAGACTATATGTGCATTGTTATTACATTCTGACATATTCAAATGATTTGCTGTTTATTCTCTTATCATTTACCTGTCTGGTATTATCACTCTTAACACTACGACAGGATGCACATTTTTCCTCTCTGTCTTTTCCTCTCTCTGACCTCGTCTTTTACATATTCTGATTATTCTTGAACCAGTAGCTTAAGGATAGATGCAGAAGTGATGAGAATTTGATTTAGCTTTGGCTTTTATTATCAGAAACCCACAAGGAAATAAAGCTTTGATCTACTTCCTTGGGAAGCTAATCCCAGTAATGAGCCGGAGATGGGAGCAGTGGTCGCTACAGAGAGACAGAGCTTTAATCTCTAGGTGCTGAATGCTTAATCCAGTTCAGTTTCTTCGCAAGGAGATTTAAAGAAAGAACAAAATAATTGCACTCTCCATAGGCTTTGCTTTCTGGAAGGAGTTTTCGGTAGCTCTCCTTGCTGTTTTACCATTTAATGAGGATGCTTAGTAAAACAGATTTGGATTTACTTGGAATGATGTCAAATTGATGATTTTTGTGGTCCTGGGCAGGTAAATCTTCAGTGAGTCTATTAATGAGGCAGTATATGTGCCACATTTTCTATTCAGATGACCTTGGAGTGAAGACTAAATATAAAATAGACTACTTCCAGAGAAATAATGAAATAATCGTCTCAAACTGAAAATATTCTTCAGAAGTACTTATTCTTAAAAAATTACATTCATTTATTTATCTATTTATTTTGTGTTTGTTGTGTGTGCATGCTCCATAGCATGTCCTTGAAGTTCAGAGACCAACTTGTAGGAGTCATTTTTCCTTTTACCATTTGGGTCCCTGGAATAAAACCTGAGTTGTCAGCCATGGCAGCAGGCACATTTACTCACTAGGCCATCTTACTAGCTCCTAACTTATTTTTTCTATTAATAAGAACTTCATAATTCAATGCCCATTAACTTTAATATGACACATATTCATTAGAATATGTTCTTTTTTTCAAAAAGTTAAATTTTTTTTTCATGTGTATGAGTTGTATTGCCTGCATGCATGTAAGTGCATCCATGTTATGCAATGCCCTAGGAGGTCAGAAGAGGGTGTCAGATCCCCTGGAACTGATGCTACAGATGGTTGTTAGCTGCCATGTGGGTGCTGAGAATTGAACTCAGGTCCTCTGCAAGAGCAGCCAGTGCTCTTAACTGCTGAGCCATCTCTTCATTCTTAGAAAATGTTCTTGAAGCAAACACTGTTACTGTCCTCTCCTGGAGCCAGCCGGAGGGGGACACCAGGGTCCCTGCCGATATGGGGGTGAGAGGAGCAGAGTCACGATGCAGACACTGGGAATCGGGTGAAAGCAAGCAGAGGGTGAGCTGCTGCAGACTCGTTTATTCTGGGAAGCGTTTGGGATTGTAAGGGGTTGGCTAGCCAATCATGGTTTCTCACGCTGTCCTACGATATCCAATGACAGTCTATCTCCAGGCAGGTCATCTCTCAGCAGGTTGTCATTGGACGCCCAACTGAGCTGGGCAATCACATATACGGAAGCCCTTTCCCCATTCCTTATGGCAGGCAGCCTGAGCTGGGCCCGGTTCTTTGCTATGTCATACAAAACACAAAAAAAAAAAAAAAAAGAAAAAAAAAAGAAAGACACCTGGGACTGGAGACCTGGCTTAGCAGTTAGGAGCACTGGCTGCTCTTGCCGAGGACTCAGAATCCCTTTCCAGTTCCAGGGTATCAGATGTCTTCTTCTGGTCTCCATGTGCACCAAGCATACATGTGTTACACTTACATACATGCAAACAAAACACTTACAAATAATATAAAGATAAATCTTAATGATTCCATTTCACTAAGAAAACCTGACATCTAAGCCAATTTTGTTAGTTAATAGATTCGTTCAATATATATCATCTTTCAGTTTACATAATATATTACCTCAAAACTGCATGCTAAAAAGGGAAAATAGAAAATAACCAGGCCTGCATTATACAAACATTTAACATTTATGGCATTTTAATATAGTAGCTATCCAAGATAGTATCTTTTCCAGTTAACATTTATAAAATTTTTCTTCATAGTCTTTCATATACATAAATGTAATTTTATATCTATATGACACTGAGTGTGTTGCTATAATTTACCCAACTTCTCTCTCATGAATAACATTGAAACTTGATTTTTTTTTTCTTGTTAGCCTGAGGCTTTAACGGCTGAGCTCCCCATCCAGCCCATGGATTACATTGAAACTTATTTGTCTTGCAATATGAAATTCTACATAATTTTATTAGTTGGAATAAATCTTCATTCTTGATTAAAAGAAGTTATAAATAAAGCAATTATAAATTAATATTGATACTAGAAAAAAAAGAATGAGCACAATATTTTAGAGGTCCTAGTAATTTTCAGTTTAATAATTCATGGTTTAATAAATTGATATGTAAAACAAATATTCTTGTCTTTGATTTTTGCTTAGAGGTAATTGTTGGTCGCTGGTATGTTAGTTTGACTGTCACTTAGATTCAACTGTCTATGGCAATTATTTCAAGCAGAGGTAAAGCTTCCTTTCTTAAGGAATGTGGTTCTTCTTTCTGCTGTGACCGAGACCCCTAACATTTTAGACCTGTCTTTAACTACCTTGTTAAAGCGCATGTTCCATGCTGAATCTTCAGACTGTTGTCTCGATAAGGAGTAGAATGCCATCTGGGCAATGGTGAGATAAAAGGTTCTGTGCTACAAGGCCCCACCCCTGGATGAAGAAAGTCTCTGGCTACTAAGGGAGGAAGAATTTGCTTCCTCCAGGGTCGAGACTCCTGACAGGTTATCTGATCCCAAGCAGTCAGTTCTAAACACAAGTACATATGAGCAACACTGACTGGACTCAGAAGGTTGTGTGTGTGCACGTGTGTATATTAAAACAATAATTATAGAACAATAGGTGGTGAATCCAAAAGCAAGTGGGAGAGCAGGCAGAGTTAGAACGGTGGGAGGGGCGGTGGGAATGAAGAGAATGCACACATACATAAAATTCTCAAAAATGGATTAAAAGTGAACTAAATAAAATAATTTGTACATTCCTGTGCTGTCAAGGACAAGTTTTATTTTATTTTATTTTTCTCCTTCAAGATTAACTTTCTTAAGAATTCCTGAAACACTCCCTGGTGAAAGTGTGTCATAATTTACAAGGATCCAACAACGTTTTCATAGAATTCCAAAGGATTTTCCAGCATGGGTACTCATAAATTAGGAATATTCACAAAGCCGTGTTTCTATTGTCTGTCAAGGAAGACTGTAACCAGTTATACAGATTTCATTTAAAACTGAATTGAGGGGCTGGAGAGATGGCTCAGCAGTTAAGGAGCACTGGCTGCTCTTGCAGAGAACCTGGGTTTGGTTCCCAGCACCCATATGGCCACAAACAACCCTCTGTAACTCCAGTTCCAGGGGATCTGACACCCTCCTCTGGCTTCTGTGGGCACTGCATGCATACAAGCAGGCAAAATACTCATAAACATAAAATATAAATAAATAAATCAAAACATATTTAAACTGAATTGATGGAATGTTCTGGTACTAGGAAACACTAGATAAATGCTGTTTATAATCAGCTCTCTCTCTCTCTCTCTCTCTCTCTCTCTCTCTCTATATATATATATATATATATATTTCTGATCCTTCTGATCCTAGGCATCCCTTCCCTCCTGCACTTTGCCTACTCCGTTCAAAGACAGTTTATGGTGGTGAATGACCTTGGTACTTTTGTAATTATTATTCAGCAACTGAGTCTGGAGTGAATAAAACCTCTAGCCGATCCTTTCATTCAGCATTAAACTT
>NW_008349000.1:4254738-4256539 GCF_000622305.1 Nannospalax galili | reverse complement strand
CTTTCATTCAGCATTAAACTTTCTCTTTTATTATCTTTTTAAAATTTATTTATATTTTTATTTTATGTGTATGTGTGTATTGTCTGCATGTAGGTAAGTGCACCTGTGTCGTGCAATGTCCAAGCTAATCTCAACATTGTATGTGATGCTTGGCTTAGGCAAGGTGGCTGGCTTACTCTTAGATCCATGATCATGACTATTTGTGACAAGTGTGTGGAGGGGTGGGGCAGCAGGTGCGGCATCTTCATGTGTGAACAGGAGAAACCAGGTGCCCGGTTGTGTATTGTCTGCATGTAGGTAAGTGCACCTGTGTCGTGCAATGTCCAAGCTAATCTCAACATTGTATGTGATGCTTGGCTTAGGCAAGGTGGCTGGCTTACTCTTAGATCCATGATCATGACTATTTGTGACAAGTGTGTGGAGGGGTGGGGCAGCAGGTGCGGCATCTTCATGTGTGAACAGGAGAAACCAGGTGCCAGGTGGAGGAAGATGAACCTCATTCCCAGATCATGGGTGTTTCCTCAACTCAAAAGAAGGAACAATTACCTCCTTGATTAGGAGAACACCAGCCCATGCCTCAGACCTTTCCGGAAACATCATTCACAGAAATTCAGTGTTTTTTTTCTCTTTGTAGTCTAGATACTGCAAAATCTTGATTGTGCTCAGATTTCTAGGTCATCACTACAAGATTTGAGACCAGTATCACTCAGAGTGGGGTCCCAGTGATTGCCTCCTGATGGGAGTTGGGGCCAGAATGTCAATCAAGCAGATTGCTATGCACAGTGTTCTGTTCCCTGCTGTTTTTCTGTAGCAGAACATTATTGGTTATTTTCTGGTGTGCTGGCAACAAACAATTCAGTGAGGGGCTACATTGATCAGTAGCTATTTAGATATTTCAGAATTTGTGTCAATGCTAAGGCAACAGAAACGTAGACGTGAAAAATGAATATTTGCTGATAAAATTGGGCCAGAGGGTGGAGTCAGAAAACTCCGGTCTTGGTTTAGACTGTGCCACCAACCAGCTATGTGGCCTGAAGCAGATCAGATCACTGAGTTCTCTCAGTTGCAAAATTAGCTGGAAATATTCTGGCCTAAATGTTTTAATGGAATCTAGTACATTAAAGGAAGTGAGCACAGCATCCCATTCTCACACCTAAGCTCATGTTATTAGCACACTGACATTGGTGACTGATGGAGTACAAGTGCTAAGGAATTTGTTTAAAATTTAAGTTGCTAAAGAAAAGTCTCCCTCTTGTTCCATAATGTCTCTTTATTGCACATAAAAGCATTTAGGGACTCAACTTTGGGATTAAGAAATTTGCTTTATACAAAGCTCTTATTTCCATGTTACCTTTATGAGAAAACATGGTAACTCTCCTCTCTCTCTCTCTCTCTCTCTCTCTCATTCTGTCTTATTTTCTCTCTCTCTTTGGTCTTTCATTCAAAGTCACAAGAACCAGCAATATTCAATCTATAAGAATACAGTAAAATTTGATCATTCCCCTGTACTACAATATGTGGTAAAACTTTACTCATTTTTACTCATGAAAATAAATAGAAATAGATACTGCAGATATTTCAGTGACAGTTTTCTTTCCACACTATGAGTGTGGCCAAATACCATCTATGAAAAAGTTAAGGAAAGGTATGTATTTTCCTAGAAAGAGAAATGGTTTTCAAGTGACCTGCTTTGGAAAAAGCTTGCAAAAATATAAAAAATTAGCACATGTGAATGTGTTCTTATTTATTAAACAAATCTTAATCAATAAGCTGGTCAACTGATGTCATTCCAATTTGGGGA
>NW_008349000.1:4246391-4254664 GCF_000622305.1 Nannospalax galili | reverse complement strand
TGTGTGTGTCTGTGTGTGGGGGGGAATGTGTGGTGTGTGTGTGTGTGTGTGTGTGTGTGTGTGCCTGGTGTGGGGGGGTATGTGTGGTGTGGGGTGTGTGTGTGCCTGTGTGTGTGGGGGAATGTGTGTGTGCATGATGTGTGTGTGTGTGTGTGTGTGTCTTGGTATCACTGTCCTTCTCCCTTCACCCTTTTGATAACCCACTTTCTATCGGGTTGGCATTCCTCTTCAGCACTCCAGACTCCCCCACAATATACCAGGGCTTGGTATGTTCCCAACTCCATTCCCTCCCTCCAGTCCTTCACATACAATAACCTATAAGTGGAACTAGCGACTGCCTAGCTCTCTCTCTAGACCATACCTCTGTCCTTTATCCTTATCTTTCCATTCGGAGCCCTTGGCCTAAATTGCCAGATAACTCTTTCACATTCAAATTTGAGGTTAACAAGCTGTTCCAGGTTTTGCTGTCAGCTGTATTTCAGTAGCTCCTTAAAGTGTTTGCTGAATGGAATGATGGGAATAGAACCTGCCAGAACTGGGCAGGCTGCTTTTAACATTCAGTGAGAGGGGGCTGCCAACCGATTCAGACTCACACCACACTTTCTTTCAACTTTTGACATTTATCACTTAATTTCCTGTTAAAAGCACAGGAAGGCTTTGCTGTCAGACAGACAGAAATTCAAACCTTGGCTCCTCCCTCAGTGTTTAATTTTGTGGAAGTTGTTTAATTTCTCAAGGACTCAGTTTTTTCCCCCGATAATAGAGGATGGTCATGTCTACCTCATTAAGGTGTTATGAAGATGATGTAGCATAATGCATATGCAAAGTACATTTAGTAATAATATCTATCAGTAAAGCATTTATTATTCAACATTTAGTCATAGTAATAACAAAATGTGTATTATATTACATGTGGGACAATTTTAAATTCTTTACATGTATCATTTCATTTGTTCTTTGTAGCAATGTGATAAAATAGACACTGTTGTCCCTGCTTGATGCAATAGAAATCAAGGCACAGAATGGCTGAGTATTTTCCAAGGACATAGACTTGGCATGATGCGACAGCTAGATGAAAACCAGGGTGTCTGGCTTTTGTGCACACCCCCTCCCGTTGCTCTACAGTCTCTCCATGTTGTGTGTTGTTTTCACTTCCTCCTTATTAGGAAGCATTCAGTGCTTTAAAAGGAGTCATAAAATCTGAACTGTTTCTGAGCTTGTCAGCTGCTAATGACAGTTCTGTGAGTCATCTGTTCTCTTTAAGCTTTCTTTTAGTACTCTTATTCACGGAACAAATGAATCGAAGGGTCCCAAGACCCTTCACTTTGGGGAGGTGACTGTCGCCGAAACTACTTCCAAGGGGTTGTTGGTCACATGGCCACTAGCTAGAATATTAAAGACTGGCACTTAAGGACTTAATCTTACTTAAAGACTTCAAGAATTTTCCATGTATCCAAAAATAGTGATTACCCCAGGCTGAACCTATAAAGGACATGGAACCAGGGGAAAGTGAGCTCATTATTTTCACGATATATAAACTAAAATAATTACGAAGGTATAAGGCTGTTAGGGACCATCTTCCAAACCAGACAGAGACTGACTGACCGTGAACCCAGCACAAAGGAAGCAGAGAGGTTGAACTGGGAATTGGGAGTAGGGGACGAGAGAGAGGAAAAAGGGGAGAATGTGTTAAGAATGACCTTCAGAGGAATCGCTTTGACAGCTAGATTCAGCCATATCTGAAGGCAGTGTATCTGTAAAATACCCCTCAAACCAGTTTCAATTGGTCTCTTTTACTAAAACTAAAGAAATGTTCTGCCTTCTAGCTATAACATTCTTTGGCTAAGTTCTATCATAATTTCACGGTCTAAAGGACTGTTAGGATGAAGCAGAGAAATAATTGAGGGGGGGTTGTAAATTTATTTCGCACAGTTCTGGAGATTGGGAAGTTGAAGATCAAGGTGTCAGCAGATTTGGTGTGTGGCTAGGATCCACCAGGCAGAGAAATAATTTTCAAACAATTTAATTGTTCACCTGGCAATCTAGGATAAAAATCAGTAGATCTGGGTTCAGTATTCAAGTCAAGTAACTTAAAGGCATTTGGTAACTGACTACTTTGTTAATAATCTGAAATATGTAAAGCCATCTTCTCTGTGCCTTGCTTGGAAACTAGCTCTCACTTGAGAACAGACATATATTCAAGAGTGGCTTGCTGGGCATGAGAACAAATCTGTTACTGAAATCAGTAAGAAAAGTGAAAGGTGGAATGATTGTGGGATCAATCATCAAAATAAATGTAGAGTTTCCAACCTTGGCCCTGTACAATAATATAGCACCCAAAATTTCAAGGGGCTCCAGGGAGGAAAGATCTGAAGGGCTCTGTAATTCAGTACCACATCCATTGTATGTTAGATACATCTATAGTCACCCACGCCCGCACTAACGTTTCCTATATACAGAGGTTTTATATATCTGTATTCAGAATCAATGTGTGATCAACACATAAGGATATTATGAAGTGCTTTCAGTTAAATACACACACATCGGTACACACTGTTTCTCTATCCAAAAGAATCTTTATTTTCACTTGGTCAGAACCACATGAAATGATTCCTCTAAAATCACCCATAAATTGAACCCTCCATAAAGAAGAAAGCACTCCGAAGCCCTCCCTTTGCCAGGTGTCTGCTGAATGCTTTGTGCATTATCTCCTAATTCAATCAAGAGTTATGACACAATAATGTCGTCATTCCCATTTTGCAGACAGGGAAATTGAGATTTAGAGCATTTAAATGATTAAAGCACTTATTTAAAATCTCATGCCTAGTAAGCAATGCCAGTCTACCTGGTTTAACTGTGTTTTTTTAGTCACCAAGTTAGGCTGTTCCTCCCAGATCTAATTAGTTTTAATGATAAAAACACAGAGATATTGTCTACTCAACAGAACAGGGAGTAAAGAGTGGAGCTGAGATACTACACTATTGTGGGAATGAGAGCCTGAGTTCATATATGGTATTTGGAAAAATAATCAAATCATAAATGTGAAGGGAGCTGATTCTGGGGAAAAATAAGTCTAAAGCGTACATTCCTTTCCCCAAAGTGATAAATCCTTTCCATTCACGACTGCTCAGTGCACTTCATGTAAATGCTGTGTATAACATGAACTCACAGTTTCATAGCTCAAACCTGTTTGGCTGCTTGCATCCTCTTTAGGGATCTGCCAGCAGGAAAGCAAGGGATGGTGCCAGTCACAGCAAGGCGGAGCATGCTGCAGCCCGCCAGACATAGCCGCTGAAATCTAGCAGTAGATTTAGTATTTCCTGTGGAGGCTTTCTGAAAAGTTCCCAGCTTGTTTGTATGAGACTGATTTATGTTTCCATGATGTCTTGAACCATGGCTTTTTCGGGGTCATTTCATTTCATCAACATTGTTCTGACTCTACAGGGAATCCGTTGCATTCAACAGCAATGCTTATATGGAAACAGTGACATTTGATTTTTTTTTAGTGGAAAATATATTGTTTATTATTAGCTTATAAAAACGCCTTTTCTAAGCCAAGTGAAAGATGAGGGCAGTATTCAGTGCAATCTCCGTCCATTTCTTGAGGTGACAGAGACAAGGTAATGCTTACTGATGAAGTAAAGCTTTAAAAGCCTTGGAAATATGGGAGGTCTTTTTAAGAGTGAGCAGGGATTCCATCTAGCACAATGCACTTGGTATTAGCTGTTCATATCTGTCCCCAGCACAACAGAAATAGAGATGACTTTTCTTAGAACTGGGGAAAGGTTCCTGGTGGCCTCACCCCAAAGTTATATAAGTTTTGGGGAATAGCTTGAGTGTGAGAGCACATGTGGTTCCTTTTTATGACTTTGATGGAAGAGTGGATTCATGATAACTGAACGTTGGATTTTGGGCTCAATCATTTCTTTGAAAATCCCAACATGCTATAGTACTGGAGCAAAGAAAAAAAAAAAAGAAAGAGAAAGAAAGTTCACTTTTATATATTTGCTCCTTTTATAATGCATAGGGTTACATGACAAAAACTGATCTTTTTTGTCAGTTTTTGCTTTTTAAAAAACTTCTACAAAAACTTTATTGAGAATTTCATATATGCATATAAGGTGTTTTGATCAAACCCATGCCCACTCCCTCCTTTCCAACCCCTCCCATATCTCCCCATCACTTTTTTCTTTTTCTTTTCTTTCCTTCTTTCATTTATTTATTTTTATGGGGCTTTTGGGTAGTCTAACATTCCCCCCTCTGAAGAGGTAACCCTAAAATCTTTTAAGAATTAAATACATGCTCCCAAAACCTTTTGACATTTTTGGCTTTTGGAACAAAGTATGTTGTCCCAAGGACATTTTGACTTTTAGCCAAGAAACTGGCTACTTTTCTTTGGGGTCTTTTTACCCTAACTGCCTAGCCAATTCCTACCTCCTATTCTTACCATGCCATCCTCTGAAGAGGTTACCCAAATTGCCAATAGGGAATGGAACGCAGAGCACTCTGGCTTCTTCCATGCTGAACAAGGACACAGGGTGAGGCAATTGGAGTACCCCTTCAGTGGGTCTAGCTCAAAGTCTCCCAAATTGCATAACTCTTGTTTCTACCTAGCACATGTGTCTACATATTGTGACATTATAGTTTATGTCTTTATATCATTAATGTTTCTTGAAAGGGTTCTAGAGATTAGATATACAATATCATTTCTCTCTGGCCAACAATCAGTACATTTTCTGTTTGTTTTTTTTCTTTCAGTCTCTCTTTACTAGAAAGTAAGTGCCATGCATAGTCGGAGCTCCTATAATCAGCCAGGTTTTCAATGAATAGGTATCATCTGAACAGACAGGGATTATGCTAAGGGTTTTATAGACATATTGTTTGGAATCATTATATAAGTCCACATAAGCATACTACATTCTTATTTCTGTTTTCCACATGGGGAAATGAGTCTTTGAGAACCTAAATAAATTTCTCAAGGTCACACACAGCATATAAATCAGAAAACAGAGGTTCATTTACAGGACTCTGTCCCCAAACTTCATGCTTTTAATCTCTGGTTTATATTTTCCTCCTGAACAATTTACACAGTTAAGATATGTGGCCGCCTTCTGGGCATAAATAAGAAAAAGGTTTGGTGTGGTCTCCAGGACTCCAGCTGTATCTGTCACTGGGTAAACTCACTCTGATTATACGTTTGGGATGCACCACTTCGTTTACCTCCTGGTCTGAAGGTCAGACGGCTGATAAGAGGCCACCACTTTGGGTTTTTTCCTCTATATCACTTGACAGTGAAGTTTCTAGGGGAAGAAAGGCCCCAGCCTAGTGGGAAGCATGAAGAAATCACTCATAGCTTTCTCCCTGAATCTCTCTGTCTCTGTCTCTCTTTCTGTGTCTCTGTGTCTTCCTCTGTCTGTCTGTCACACACACAGACACACACACACACAGACACACACACACACACACACACACACACACACAAAGTGTCTTCATCAGCTTGAGTATGGTTTATGCTTTGAAAACTACAGATCTGAACCCGGTATGTTTATGGTTTGGGTTTAGGAAGCAGACAAAGGAAAATGGTTGATGACCTTTCTGGATTTCAATGTGATAAATATGTATACATATATGTACTTCTCCTTATATCCAAAGTATATTTATATACTTAAAGATTTTATTTTAATTACCTGTATATGTGTATGTCTGTGTATGGGTTTGTGCCCATGAGTACCTGTGGAGGCCAGAATAGGATATCCGATCCCTTTGGAGCTAGAGAGTTACAGGTGCTGTGAGCCTCCTGATGTGGGTGTTGGAAACTGGACTTCAGTCCTCTGCAAGAGCAGTATGGGCTCTTAAATGCTGAGCCATCTCTTCAGACTGTATACTCATGTACTTAGAACTACATGTAATAATCCCTTTGCAATAATCCACAAATGAAATCTTCCATAAAGAAAGGAAGCTTCTCAAATCATTCCCCTTTGCCAGGCAGTCCACTAAATACATGGGAAACAAAATAAAGAGAAAGAATGTCTACAACAGTGAGCAAATAAAAAGTGAGTGTCCCTTTTCAGAAATGTTTGGGACCAGAATATAGTTTCAGACTTGGGTTTTGAAATGTTCTTGTATGCACAATGAGTTATCTTAGTGATGGGCCTGAAGTCTAAACATGAAGTTCATTTGTGCTTCAGATGCATTACACGTGCACTGCCTGAAGCTAAGCCTGTCCACTATTAACAGCATTTTGATTCCAACCTGTTTTATAAAGTCACAGAGACTTTTTCACTTGTGGCATCATGTGGAATTCTAAACCTTTCGGATTTCTCGTTTTCAGGTTCAGGATGCCCAATTTGCACTGAAATGGATATTTCTGAAACAAGCTCTTCTGGAACAGGCAAAAAATTCTTCCTAATGGTGGAACAGAAAGGGAACGTAAGTCTTCCAAGAGTCTGGGGGTCCTGGACTTCCCCTGGCCCCTGCTGCTGCTGTGACTTGCCAGTCTTATATTCTTGCTCACTCTCCTTTACCCCTTGGATTTTTGCTCAGTGTTTTAAGTCTCTTACAGGGCAAAATTGAGAGATGATCCACATATTTGAAAGCATATTTTATTATCAAGATTAAACAATGATATGTGGTCGCTAAGTGCCAAGCTCTTCCTACTTAGAAGGAAGTTTGCATAGGATTCTGCATTGGAAAATACTGAATGTTGCCCAGACACACCAGAGCAGTTACACATATGAACCCATAGTGCTTGTGACAGCATGCACAAACCTACTCCAACCCAAGCCAGACATAAATCCAGCAGGGAGGGTGGAGGTGGGCAAGAATTCCCAGCCCTAGCTGAGGAACTGTTGGCAATTGATAGCTGCTGGGAGAAGGAGAGTCAGTTTTGTTTAAGGGTATGATGCAAGGAAGGTTGACAGGCTCCAGGGACGCCTGAGATCATTTGAGGAATATAAATTAGACACTATAGACCTTAAAAAATAACAGAGGACATGAAGTGAGATGGGACAGAGGGAGGTAGGTGTGGGTTTGAGAGATGAGGGAAGGGTTCCAATGAAGGGGTCTCAATATAATCAAAACACACTGTTTAAAATTGTCAACGAATGAATGGAAATATTATTTCTAATAAAGAAAAACACTGAACAAAGTTCACCCATGAAGAAGTGATGCCCAGCATCTAGATCCTCTCTTTTGAGGACAAGACTTAGATTTAATATTATCTATGACGTTTTAGTTGGTTTAATCTAAGTATGTTTTTTGTTGTTATTGAGAACAACAATCAGGCCAAGCATGGTGGCCACTCCTTTAATCCCAGCACTTGGGAGGCAGAGGCAGGTGGATCAGAGGCAGGTGGATCAGAGGCAGGTGAGTTCAAGGCCAGCCTGGTCTATATAGCAAGTTCTAGGAAAAAAATTTCTTAAAATGATAAAACTGAACACAAGAAAATCTCTTTTCCTTCAAATAATGTCCTCAGAGACTAACACTAGGATTGACAGAACTGGCTACTACTTGCCTGGGAAATCTTTAAAAAATTACTTAGACTTGGGTCAAGTCCAAACAAATCAAAGAGAATGTCTGGAAGTGAGGCTTGCACATCAGCATTTGGTAAAGTTTCCCATATGACTCCAGTACGTAGCTAGAACTGGGAGCTTCATTGGGGTAGAATAGGAGAATGCCCCGCTTTACAGTCTGATTAGCTTGTGCTTGGTTTCTACATACACAACTTTCTGTGCTGAGTGACACTGGAGAAGTTCTTCAAGCTTTCTAAACACATGTTCTCAACTTATAGAGATGATGTGCCTTCATCAGGAATGTGATGCAGGGAGCATGATGCCACACACATAATTAGTGTCTAATAAATTAGGGTCATTATCACTATCATCATCATTATTAAACTTGGAAAGGATCATCATGTCTTCATTTAAACACTGGAGAGAGAGAGAGAGAGACTGTTTTACACAGAGCTCCTGTTTCAAATTAAGCATAAACTAAACATGAGAGAGAGAGAGAGAGAGAGAGAGAGAGAGAGAGAGAGAGAGAGAGAGGCAGACACCCACTAGAGATCAAGCTGCCATCTGCTCTTTGTTAGATGGAAATTTGTACCAGGGATATCTCCACCAAGTATTCAATCTATGTTTGAACCACAACTTTGCAACAATGGAAACAATCCTGATAGGTTTCTACTACTGATAAAGAGTTCTCAGTCTTAAGACCATTCTTCCAGCATTGAGACTTGGTTTATTCTTTTTTAATTCTTTTTTTTTAAATACATA
>NW_008349000.1:4242068-4245860 GCF_000622305.1 Nannospalax galili | reverse complement strand
TCCTCCCATATCTCCCGATCACTTATTTCTGATAATTTCATGTATTCTTCTTTGATGGATTAATTTTTATGGGACTTTTGGCTACTCTAACATTTCCCCCTCTGAAGAGAGAACCCTAAAATCTTTTAAGGATTAGATACAAGCTCCCAGATACTTTCAACATTTTTGGCCTTTGGAACACAGTATGTTGCTAAGAGGCCCAAGGACATTTTGAGTTTTAGCCAAGAAACTGGCTACTTTTGGGGGATCTTTTTACCCTAATTGCCTAACCAATTCCTACCTCCTATTCTTATCACACTATCCTCTGAAGAGGTTACCCAAATTGCCAATAGGGAATGGGAACACAGACCACTCTGGCTTCTTCCATGCTGAACAAGGACACAGGGTGAGGCAATTGGAGTACCCCTTCAGGGGGTCTATTTAAAAGACTCCCAAATTGCATAACTCTTATCGCTAAGGGGAAAAGAAAGTTCTTGAATCATGAATAGGAGATGTGAAGGAGGAGGAAAGGCAAGAGTAATTAGCATTACAAGTTCTAGCCAGAGAACCAGAAAAAAGTCAGAATAGGGTGATTTTCAAATGTTCATATGAGAGTCCATTGGAATTTCTTGACAAGGCTTCCCAAAAGTGTCCCTCTATTGGGGTCCTCCTCATTTTTCTTTTTCCCTCTAAGGCTGGACTGTAAAGTGAGTGATTCAGGATTTGCCTTCAGGTAAAAGCATCCCTCTATTGGGTTCCTCCTCATTTTTCTTTTGTCTTCCAAGGGCTGGACTCTAGAGTGATGGATTCAGGATTTGCTTTCAGGTATTTTGATAGCTGTCGGAGTGGTTAGACTCAGTGTCAGTTCCCTCACAAAGGCTTCTAGATAGGGGGAGAAAACAATTTTAGCCAACATTTTAGAACAATAACAGGTTGTCTCCCTTAGCTACAGTTGGACACTACAATATTGCAGGCCAAGATTTGAAGTCTTACATCTGAGCAGCATTTTTTGGTTAGGAACAAAATCATCAATGAGAAATAGTGTCTAAATAACTTTTTATATAGACTTAAGCCTAATGTCTGGGAAGTCTACTTCCGTATTAGTTCCATTTTTAAAATGCTGAAAAACTTATAGTATTTATATTATTATACTGTGGAATTCTCTTCAGAGATCAAAACCCACTTTTTTTCAGTATTAGGAATAGGTAAGAAACTATATACCTTTTGGCTTTAAATCACAATGGGGTCTTGCATCCGATGCCAGAGATTCTGATGTCCATTAAATAAGTCGCTCTTTTAGCTATGGACTGGCGGACTAGATTAAAATATACCCAGAAAACTCCCCATATCTCAAGGTAGAGTTCATTTTGAATTTCATCTTGCACACCATAAATGCCTACATGACTTTTGAATTAAGAATACTCTCTTGTTCAACAGAAAGAAATTTACCTAGCAATGATTACACACTTTTAAATTCTACGAAAATGTTGGTGCCAATTTTCCACATTCTTAGAGGATATTCTACCCTTTGATAGATGACCCCAGTTGTCTCACAGGCTCTGGTTTTTGGAATCATTTATAGCTTGTGTCAACAATTTGAATGTCTTAGTTCTGCTCACTGCTACCCTTAGAGCCCACTTCTGGAATCACTTTCAGTGTTCTGCTTTCCTTTGTCCCTACTCTAAATTGTTGTCTTGGTTTTTGGTGGCTATGACAAAATATCTGAGAAAACAACATAAAGGAGGAAGGCTTGACTTGGGCTCAAAGTTTCAGAAGTTTCTATTGATGGTCTGCGGCTTCAGTGCTTTGGGCCCAAGGAAGGCAGACTAGCCGCTCACATCATGGCAAATGGGAACCAGAGAGAAAGAAAAAGGTGTCAGGCAGGAGATAAAACCTTCAAAGTCACACTCCCAGTGATGGCGCTTCCTACAGCCAGGCCCCACATTCTAATGTCTTGACCACCTCCCGAAACAGTGCCAATGACTCAGGACTAAGTCCTCAGCATGTGAGCCTGTGACAACATCCCATAGCCCAGTTATAAGGATTATAAATCTCTTTTCTCTTCATCTGTATCTTCCCGTATTTCCACAAGTAGCTTTCAGTGGGAGAAAACAGAATGCATGAACCATTCAGGAAAGATTTAGCAAGAACGTAAGGAGCCTAAGAAACAGTGACCTAGACTCGGAGCCAGGAGATTCTCTACAAAAATGATTGTAGAGTGGGGGAGCTCCATCAGGACAGAAGCTTAGAACTTGGAGAGGAGCAGGACAGAGGTTGGATGGTCCAGTGGGGGAAGTGTGAAAGCCTGGGGATTAAGGCAGCTTGCCATAGGGATGACGGGTGAGCTGGTGCAGAGGAAATGCATGTGTGGATACAAAGTCTGACAAGAACAGGGTTTCAGGGTCATTTGAGTCTTCGAAAATTTGCTTGAATAATCGAGTAGTGATCACAGTTGAGATTTACATTTGATTGTTGATATTCTTCCTAGGGATACGTTTCTGCTAGACTAGCCCATGTGTTGTTGATGCACATACATGTTTAGGTGGAGGGAAATCAAGGGAGATTCTGCCTTTTTTCTGAAATGTGTCCTGTGGTGAAAGTTTCTGCGGCAAATCCAAAATGACAGAACAAAGAAGTTTCAGCAAAGAAAATAAATAAATGCCCTTTTTAAATAGATTTTGCCCTTTACCTGATATTAGAAGCCCCCAACTGCTTGGCTTCTATCACGGACGCGCCCTCGCCATCGGTGTTACTTAGTGCTCCTCTGCAAGTTCTCTGCCTCGGATTTTAGCAGCAGCATAATTTTTCTAATCTCTCTCAATTAACAAACCTTCTGCTCAGTCCAGGGTGGAGCTGATATGAAAAAGGAAGTTTCAAGGAACCGGCAGACCATCTTTCCTGAAGAACAATTTTCCTGTCAAAAACTCAAAGGGAAGAAACATTCTTTTATTTTTATTTCAATTTTCCCGTTTCTACTCAAAATTCAGATGCACTGTATTTTTTGTGAGTGATTTCGCTTTGAGAGGAATTCTGAAACATCCCACTTTCTTACCACGCTTTTGCTCTCCTCCAAGGCAAGCATTTACACAAAGAGGGAAAGAGAAGTGCCTCCCAGGGTAAACAGGCCCCCCGGAGCCCAGGAAAAGCCCACCCCCTTCAGAAGGAAACCAGATCCCTGGGCAAAATAGGTGAAGAAAAATAGAGCAGCTGTTAAAACATCTCGTCTGTTTTCCTCTTCATCTCCTGCTGATCCCCTGGCCTCCCGGCCCCCTCCTCCACGTGATCCTTTTCCAACCCCAGGCAAATGTGCTGGAAACGCTGGACCGGGTGAGTGGGGCAAGGACATTCCCCGGCCCCTGCATCCTCCGCCATCTTCGCCTCTCCACCCTCCGCACAGCATTCCTGGAACGTACTCGAAGATTGATTGGATGGGTTTCTTTGGTAGCTGTTTGCAGAGCCTGCAGCCGCAGCTTGGTTTAATTAGGGAATCCGAGCGTTGCTCTCTTGTAGGTCCAGTCAGGTTCTGATTCCAGACCTCCAATAGTTGTAATCTTCCCTGCATCCTCCGCCATCTTCGCCTCTCCACCCTCCGCACAGCATTCCTGGAACGTACTCGAAGATTGATTGGATGGGTTTCTTTGGTAGCTGTTTGCAGAGCCTGCAGCCGCAGCTTGGTTTAATTAGGGAATCCGAGCGTTGCTCTCTTGTAGGTCCAGTCAGGTTCTGATTCCAGACCTCCAATAGTTGTAATCTTCCTAAAAAGCCATTAGAAATTTAAAAACAAAAACCGGCTTTTTTTTTTTTTTTCATAAT
>NW_008349000.1:4195864-4241586 GCF_000622305.1 Nannospalax galili | reverse complement strand
ACGTGCCTAAGAGCAAAGTATGAAGCGTTTGATGATGGTAGATGCCTGAGGGGTGAATGTGGATAGAAAATAGTCCAAGAGAATCCTATTTGTCTGTTAGAAATTTATTAGAATTAAGGCATGGTTTTAAGTTGTTCTTCAGGTGTTATGGTTTATATTTCCTCTGCTTATTGTGCAGTTGAAATGTGAGCAATTAAACATAAATACAAAATAGGCATTGAAGAGCAAGGAAGGCACTTTATAACCACCACCTCCAAAAGAAAACACAGCCCTATTTTCATAATATACGTGGATACAGGAAATGCATACTTAACGGACCAGTGTCACTTCATGTAATCTGCCACCCACAGATAATTAATTAGGCTACTCAGAGAGTGTCAGGCAAACAAGTGAGTGTTACAGGCTCTCAGGAGTGTGTTACCAGTGTCCTGTTTACATTTCCTGGATGGTTAAATGAAGAGCTGTGGGAAACACTGACATGAAATACGATGAGGCATTTCAAGTCCTGCACCTCTCAAAATGTTAAGAGGTGCCATTAGCCCTCAAAGGCTGCGGGGCCAATCAATTTCAAATAGTGAAAAGCAGCTGGCTGGGAGGCCTGACTGTCAATGCGGGAGGTGCCTGGACAGTTGGAGAAGCTCGCAGACTCTTGGGCTCATTATTTTCAGAATGAAAAGGGAACCACAGCTGTCGATTCTGATACATTTGATTAAACTGCTAAACTGAGGGTCAGAGGGAGAGTGGAGGACTTTCGGCTGAGGTTCAGAGCCTGAAGTGTCTGTGAATATATTGACTTTCCAGACTTCTTCCCAGGCAGGAAGTATCACGGTAATCGGACTTGCCACGTGATCTCTGGCATGTTCATGGTTGGAACCACACCATTGAAACTGCTTGTCTCAGGATATTTTGTTCTTGTTCGTCTTGCCTGCAACTCTCACCCCTGTGAATAATATCCAAGGAGAGGAAAATGAATTCATTATGGTTGTAAATTGCCCAAGGGAGAGACTTTGCTTTTACCTTTTAGAGGAGAGTTCTTTTCAGGGGAGAGGCCCCAGCACCAAACACATAGAAAGGGTGGAGTTTACCTACTAGCAAATCAAAGGTGTCGACCACAGCTTTGAAATCGGTCTGCTTTTTGCCAGAATTATTGTTGCGTATGGAGTTTTGCATTTTTTTTCTGTATTTTGTTATGGCTCGAGTTAGACCACAGACCCTCTTCCATTTGCAGATAATGGTAACCAGTACATCTGACTGTGGAAGAAACATGTGTTCTATAGAGCGGCAATGCCCCCTCCTGTCTGCTCTGTTGGGATGAAGAAAGTCATTATGGGAGTTGACTATGGTTAAGTCCAAAAAAGTTTGCACCTCTGCTTCTCCACCACAATTTTTCTGTAAAAATTAAATGCACGCCGGACATGGTGGCGCATGACTTTAATCCCAGCACTAGGGAGGCAGAGGTAGGCGAATCTCTGTGAGTTCAAGGCCAGCCTGGTCTCCATAATGAATCCAGGACACCTGGGGCTTCAGAGAGACCCTTTCTCAAAAAGATCCCCCAAAAATTTTAAAGAAGAACAGGGTTGCTTGTTCTAAATTGAGTAATTCCTAAGAATTGTTACCTAGTATGAATGTAGCATTAATTTATCAAGAAGCATAGCTTATGTATTTGTTTCCTTTACTGAGTGGAGAGAGTTAAATTTAAAAACTAGTGGACCAGGGAATGTAAATCTAATGTTCTCTAAACAGAGAAGACACTAGGGTTTCTCATTAAATTGAGAGTTTATTTTTAATCCCTTCCACCAAAATAAGATTTGTCTTCCTGCCCAAGATAGAAGCCCCTTGACATAGAATGCTAATGGGAAACTGGAGAGAAATGAGATGTTCAGAGTGTATTCTCACAAAGAATCATCTGAGTCCTCACGTGCACTTGCCCTCCTAAGCCCCTATGGGCTAGGAGAGTGGGCAGAGCAGGATTGTGGATGCTGTCACATCACAAAGTAGACAGTCCTTTCACTCTGTGGGAAAGCAGTCAAGAAGATGCCCACTTACAGAAAATGAGTGGTTTGAACAAAGCCATCTCCTTTAATAAGCACAGGCAAGGAGAAATAGTGAATATCGCAGCTATTGGTACGCACAAAAATGAAGAGAAGATAGTATTTACTTATTATTTATTTTTTTATGTGTGTGTTTTGCCTCCATGCATATAAGTGACCACAGAGGCCAGAAGAGGGCATATTAGATCCTCTGGAACTGGAGTTACAGATGGTTGTTAGCTGTCATGTGGGTGCTGGGAAATGAACCCAGGTCCTCTGCAAAAGGAGCCAGTGCTCTTAACCACTGAGCCATCTCTTCAGCATCAAAGATAGCATTTAAAACATTTAAAAGTCAAAGAGCCCAGTCTAGGGGGTTACATAGCAAAATTTTCCACAAGTGTTTTCTGCTATAGACAGTAATAAGAGATTGAATTTCTAAAACTAGATTCAAATGTGAGGTGAAACAATACAACTAAAAACAAATTGTGAGCCAGATGTGGTGGTGCACGCTTTAATCCCTGTACTCTTCCCAGGGTAAACAGGCCCCCCGGAGCCCAGGAAAAGCCCACCCCCTTCAGAAGGAAACCAGATCCCTGGGCAAAATAGGTGAAGAAAAATAGAGCAGCTGTTAAAACATCTCGTCTGTTTTCCTCTTCATCTCCTGCTGATCCCCTGGCCTCCCGGCCCCCTCCTCCACGTGATCCTTTTCCAACCCCAGGCAAATGTGCTGGAAACGCTGGACCGGGTGAGTGGGGCAAGGACATTCCCCGGCCCCTGCATCCTCCGCCATCTTCGCCTCTCCACCCTCCGCACAGCATTCCTGGAACGTACTCGAAGATTGATTGGATGGGTTTCTTTGGTAGCTGTTTGCAGAGGCTGCAGCCGCAGCTTGGTTTAATTAGGGAATCCGAGCGTTGCTCTCTTGTAGGTCCAGTCAGGTTCTGATTCCAGACCTCCAATAGTTGTAATCTTCCTAAAAAGCCATTAGAAATTTAAAAACAAAAACCGATTTTTTTTTTTTTCATAATGCTTACCAGAGTAGCAAATGCTTAAGGTAGTGTTCCCTTCCCCCTCTTCTTCCTCCCTTCCCCCTCTCTAATAAGAGCTGTGTTCTGCGTTTTCCTTCATCTCACTCCTGTGGTCTGACGCACAGGCTCAGAACACACATAAAATTACTAGCAGGCATCTGGGGGAATCGGGAAGGTTGAAGGTCGTTGGCTTACTTTTTTCTGTGCTTTTTGAGTTTCCTTCTATGGAACTTAATAGCAAAGAATCTATTGAGAATGTAAAAACTATCACTTTGTTAATCTTTGAGATATAATTAGAAATAAAAAAATAAGGGAGATGGTGGTCTGGGCATAGCAGCGACAGTTCATGAACTGAAATTCAATGTTTTCAGCCACAGGTGGGCCTAAGGAAACCTTTCATAATGCACAAAGAATTCTACGTGCCTAAGAGCAAAGTATGAAGCGTTTGATGATGGTAGATGCCTGAGGGGTGAATGTGGATAGAAAATAGTCCAAGAGAATCCTATTTGTCTGTTAGAAATTTATTAGAATTAAGGCATGGTTTTAAGTTGTTCTTCAGGTGTTATGGTTTATATTTCCTCTGCTTATTGTGCAGTTGAAATGTGAGCAATTAAACATAAATACAAAATAGGCATTGAAGAGCAAGGAAGGCACTTTATAACCACCACCTCCAAAAGAAAACACAGCCCTATTTTCATAATATACGTGGATACAGGAAATGCATACTTAACGGACCAGTGTCACTTCATGTAATCTGCCACCCACAGATAATTAATTAGGCTACTCAGAGAGTGTCAGGCAAACAAGTGAGTGTTACAGGCTCTCAGGAGTGTGTTACCAGTGTCCTGTTTACATTTCCTGGATGGTTAAATGAAGAGCTGTGGGAAACACTGACATGAAATACGATGAGGCATTTCAAGTCCTGCACCTCTCAAAATGTTAAGAGGTGCCATTAGCCCTCAAAGGCTGCGGGGCCAATCAATTTCAAATAGTGAAAAGCAGCTGGCTGGGAGGCCTGACTGTCAATGCGGGAGGTGCCTGGACAGTTGGAGAAGCTCGCAGACTCTTGGGCTCATTATTTTCAGAATGAAAAGGGAACCACAGCTGTCGATTCTGATACATTTGATTAAACTGCTAAACTGAGGGTCAGAGGGAGAGTGGAGGACTTTCGGCTGAGGTTCAGAGCCTGAAGTGTCTGTGAATATATTGACTTTCCAGACTTCTTCCCAGGCAGGAAGTATCACGGTAATCGGACTTGCCACGTGATCTCTGGCATGTTCATGGTTGGAACCACACCATTGAAACTGCTTGTCTCAGGATATTTTGTTCTTGTTCGTCTTGCCTGCAACTCTCACCCCTGTGAATAATATCCAAGAAGAGGAAAATGAATTCATTATGATTGTAAATTGCCCAAGGGAGAGACTTTGCTTTTACCTTTTAGGGGAGAGTTCTTTTCAGGGGAGAGGCCCCAGCACCGAACACATAGAAAGGGTGGAGTTTACCTACTAGCAAATCAAAGGTGTCGACCACAGCTTTGAAATCGGTCTGCTTTTTGCCAGAATTATTGTTGCGTATGGAGTTTTGCATTTTTTTTCTGTATTTTGTTATGGCTCGAGTTAGACCACAGACCCTCTTCCATTTGCAGATAATGGTAACCCAGTACATCTGACTGTGGAAGAAACATGTGTTCTATAGAGCGGCAATGCCCCCTCCTGTCTGCTCTGTTGGGATGAAGAAAGTCATTATGGGAGTTGACTATGGTTAAGTCCAAAAAAGTTTGCACCTCTGCTTCTCCACCACAATTTTTCTGTAAAAATTAGAAATGCACGCCGGACATGGTGGCGCATGACTTTAATCCCAGCACTAGGGAGGCAGAGGCAGGCGAATCTGTGAGTTCGAGGCCAGCCTGGTCTCCATAGCGAATCCAGGCCACCTAGAGCTACAGGGAGACCCTGTTTCAAAAAGACCAAAAAAAATATAATTGAAATGCTAGCAAAGATAATGGATCTCGCAAATTTAGTTCCATTTTCTTGTTTGGCTTCCTATAGTCTATACAAAATACATAACACTTGAGGTTGTTGGCAGTTTTCTTAAGTTCTCCAGTTAAGCCCAGTTATCTTTGTGACTTGTGAAGGTGAGTAGGATCTTCTTTATGGTGTATGTAAGTTATCTATTATATTATATGCCTAAACTAGCAACCACAAGAATCTTTACAGAAATGAGCAGTCGAGGTCTGCATATCTACTTACCTCTACAAACTTCACTTCATTGATTCCTTATATTATAAAGAATATATATATATACATATATATGTATATATATTAGACCATGTCTTCAGTTCCAATAACTTCTGAAGAAAAACAGATGAAGGCTTGGCTATAAAGGACAAATTATCTCTGACTTTGTGTCTGCCTTTTTCTTCACCATCAGTCCCTACGGCTCCCTCTGATTTCCTGGATCCCTTCTCGTTCATGTTCCCTGTGGTCTGTATGCAGGAGTTTTTTCCCTGGGCATGGCTTTTAATAAATATTGCAGAAGACTGTCAGGGCTTTTCATCTCATTTGTTGAAATCAGATTTTCTGTGGGTTTGCCATGAATCATATTAATGGAAGTTTACATGTTTAGAATATATTCTGAAAACTAGCTCAAGTTCTTTTGCCCAAATAGAATGTAAGTCTTATGATTTTAGACAAGTGTATATATGTGTATTCACTTCTGTTTGGGTGTGGTATGCGTCTGTGTTTCAATGCTTTGTTTGAAGATTCATTTTTCCTTGTTTCTGGGGATTGAAACTAATGCAAGGCAAATCCTCTCCAGCCTTCTGTGTGACTGTCAACTGGATTTCAATAATTCAAATAAATTATAAACAAAGTCTAAAAAACATTTCTTTCTTCCCAGTTAAATAAAAATAATACATGTGGAAACTTTCTACACAGTGATAATAACTTCACATTTTAGATTCTTAGTCTTTGCGTTGGTGATAATAACTACTAGATTGAACCTGGTGAGACTTATGTGCTAACAGATTCTTTTAGATAATCTCTTCAATGAAGTTAGGTTTAGTCTCCAAATCACTGCTTCAGCTGCTTCCCGGTCTGTGTTAGAATGTGCTGTGTATGGAGGTCAGGGCACAGGGCATCAGGCATGCTTCCTGGTTTCTGTTTGCACTTTGGAACTTTCACAACACGAGTGAATCTTAGCAGCATCTGCTGTCAACAAGGAAAGGGTGAAATTGAAATGGAAGCAGGTAGAGACTGATACACTATTGATATCCTAGATTTTAAGCATTCCTGTTTATCTGATAATCCCCAAATGAGTATAACCTACATATGAAGCTGTCAAACTCTCCTTTGGCTCACTCTAAGACATAAAAATATCATCATTGAGCAGTGGCTGGGGAGGAGGCTTTCCTGTTGAAATGCTTGTGTTCTCAGCCCACTGATGAGTCAGCTGCATGTCTAGCTGGCTACCGGATCCTTAGAAAAGACATTAATTCCTGTCAAAATTTCCCTCTGGGTCTTCCAACCAGTACTCTGTCACAAACAATGACCTATTTTTTTCTCTAGCATCTGGTGGCAGAATTTTTAAAGATGCTTTCCTAACTGAACCCTAGCCTGGAAAGTGAGGACTTTTTGTGACTTGTGATGGGCCCAACCTAAAGTTGAATATGTCCATGAGAGAGCTTGATACATAAACATCTCTCTGACTCTATGAGAATACTACCCTTAGAAGAGAGAAACCTTTAGCTTGCTGTATTTTTATAGTGTTCCTAATGGCAGAAGTTGAACAAGGCATTTCCTATACTGTGAGCAACATTTGTGGGTAGCTTTCCTGCAATTATGTGTAGAACACTTCAAGAGAAGCAAGTGACAAAAGTGACTCTTTGAAATGACTAGAGTATACCATTGAGCATGCTTGCTGCCTCATAGTTAAATGTCTTTACTAGCAGCCCAATAGGAAAGTTCTGCACAAGATAAAAGAGGAATCAGCTGAAGAGGAAAACTAATAGATAAGAAAGTTGACTAACTGACTAATTGATTTTCCAAGTCAAATTAAGACCACTATACTTATTCATAGTTAAGGAAGTTGTTCCTGCATACATGAAGCAAACAAAACAAGCCAAGGCATACTTTAAAGGTATTTGCCATTCTTTTGAAATAAAGGCTAAAACATTGTATTATGTGCAAAAGTGACAAAAATGTTTTCTGGCCACTACTAAGTTCTGGGTAACACGTGAGGGATTTTCCAAGTGTTTGCCTTTTGGTTTCCAGAGCTCTTCTAGGCGGTATTTGCTACCACTGTCACAGAGATCAGACACAGAGGCACAAAGCAGGATACCTTGAACTTGAACATGTGTCTGATGGCAGAGCCAAAGGCCTAACTAGTAGATTCTTCTGTCCTAGAAATAATATGGTGATAAGATATATTTGATTCAAATAAAGGGGTTATTTATTTTTTTTACTTTTATGAGGTCATATTAGAGAGTATATGGATTGTGATGTGTTCAGAAATTCATTGTTGAACTAAGCAATAGGTAACAGTTATGGCATGTGGATTCATTCAGTCAACAACACTTATGAAACATTCATTATTATTTTTTCTATGTATTTATTAGCATCGTTGAAAGAAATCTAGAACTTTTTGATTGTAATAATCATAAAACATAAGTAAACTCAGGTTGTCCACCTCTTCAGGCAACTCACAGAGGTGAAGCATAACTCTCCACTTATTAAATGTGGATTGTTTGTAGTGATTCTTTCAGAAAGCACAGGATGAAAAGAAGACCCTGTCTCAAAAAGACCAAAGGGAAAAAAAAATAACTTTAAAATGAAAAGTCCTGACACGTGTTACCTCAAGCCAATGCTTCAGGTTAACATAGACAGTGATCAATCTTATGGGTAGCACGCACCCTTGAGGTGATGACATTAACAGTGTCCAATCTCATGGATATCATGTGCCCTTAATGTAGTGATGTCAGCAGTGACCAATCCCATGGATAACCCCTTGATGTGATGATATCAACAGTGACCATGTTATTGATTTGCTGTCCTCAAAAGTATTCAGTCCCATCGATACCATTGGTCCTTTACGTGGTGGTTTCAGCAGTGACCAACCCCATGAAGAGGATGCACCCTTGATGAGATGTGGTGTTGACATCTGCTTCTTTTGCCTTCTGAAAACATACAGTACCCCCATGTAATAATGAATCAACCACCAGAGAAATCCCAACCAAAGGACATTCTACAGAACTGTCAATGCCATCAAAAACAAGGAGAACCTGAGAAACTGTCCTAGATAAAATGAGTTGAAAGAGAAATGATGATTGAGCATGTCATACCCTAAGAACACAGAGGACATTATGGAACAGAAACAGCTGAGTGAAGCATAAACTATAGTTAATATGAATGTGTTGATATTGGTCATTAGTTATAGGAATAATGAATAATGCATAATTTTATTAGGTGAATTAAGGAAGTCTCAGAAAGAAAAATATCTTATATATTCTCTCATTTGTAGTTCCAAGGTCTTATATAAATTCATAAGATTATGTATGATAAGATTTGACATGGAAGTCTAGGGCAACAAAGAGAACTCATGGGAGAGGGAAAGGAGAAAAATGGAAGAGTGGAGATTTAAGAGAATAGACACAATGCACAGTACATACATGTCTGAAATGCCATTATGTAACTCAATGTCATGCACAATGAATATACATAATGGAATTTTAAAAAGCATTGCAAAGTTAATATTAGAGGAAACTTGGAGCTGGAGAGATGGCTCAGGAGTTAAGAGCACTTGTTGCTTTTAAAGAACTCCCAAGTTTGGTTCCCAGCACCCACAGGGCAGCTCACAACCATCTGTAACTCCAGTTCCAGGAGATTCGATGCCATCTTCTGGCTTCCACAGGCATTGCATTCAGGTAACCACATAAAATAAAAAATAAAATCTAAAATTAAAAAAAAGGGGGGAACCCTCGCTGTTATCATTGAAATAGTTTTATAACATATAAAATACTCCAAAAAGTTCATTTTTAATATTGTATCATTGAAAAAATAATCAGTAACACACTGACTTAAACATCATTTGATTTTGATTCCTCCATAGTAATATATTTGTTTCTCAAATGTGACAATTTCATTAGAATCTGAAGAGAAAAAAATATGACTCATTTATTCTTTTAACAAGCAAATACTTAGTACCAGTATTAATAATCCTTTAACAAATGATTATTAATTGCCAGATAATGTGCTTGAAATTTGGCTTACATCATCTTACTCAGTTCTTACAACATCATGAACCATTATTATTAATATCTGTTGTTATCATCTCTAGTTTAAAATGCAGAAATAGAGGCTTAAAGGAACTAAATATTTTACCAAAGTTTATTTACCTGGTTGAAAGATGCAAAGCCAAGGTAAGGCTGTAAACAGCCTTGCAGTTTCTGTTTATTTTTATTTTGCGATGCTGAAGATTGAAACCAGGACCTTGTGAATGCTAAGCACCAGCTTTATCACAGTACTACACCAAGAGCTCCACGCTTTTAGATATGTCATCTGGTAAGAAGTTCAGCTGCATATACAGGAACTGAAGTCCAACGGTTGCTTGTGGAGGCAGAGGCAGGGGATCAGTATGAGAGTGGGGCTGACCTAGAGAGTTACATGTGGACCCTGTCTCAAAAATCAAAATCAGAACCAAAAACTAAACCAAAACAGAAACATGGGAGCTCGCAAGGCCAATCCAGGATGTATGAGTTATTTTGTGTCACAGTGACAAAATGCTAGATGTAAACAACTTCAAGGAGGAAGGATTTATTTTGGCTCATGGTTTCATGGGATTGAGTCTGCAGTCTTGGCTCTATTGATTACAGACCTATGGGAGTCAGAACATCATGGAGATGGGCATATGTTGTAGATGCGCATGTAGATGGGCACATGTTCTTCACTTCATAGTACATGGGGCAGAAAGGGGGGACGGGTAGAGAGAGAGGGAGAGAGAGAGACAGAGAGAGAGACAGACAGAGAGAGAGAGAGAGCCAGAGAGAGGGAGAGGGAGAGAGAGAGAGACAGAGAGAGAGACAGAGAGAGAGAGAGAGAGAGAGAGAGAGAGCCAGAGAGGGGGGGAGGGAGAGAGAGGAGAGAGAGAGAGAGAGCACGTGGGACACAGACGAGATGGAGATGGAGATGGAGAGAGGGATAGAGGGAGAGAGAGAGAGAGCCAGAGAGAGGGAGAGGGAGAGAGAGAAGAGAGAGAGAGAACGAACCTGGGACAGACAGCATTTTCAAATGTATTCTCTAAGTGAGCCATTTCCTCCAGTTAGACCCCATCTCCTAAAACTTTCACCACCTTCTCACCAGTTGGAGACCAACTGTTGCACATGTGAACCTGGAGAGGACATTTCATATTCAAACTATAGTTAGGAAGTAATTAGACTCAGACCCTTGGACTTCATCTTCATATGATCATATGGCTTCTCCCTCTGGAATCCCGTCTCAAGGTCCAATGATAAAAGTCAGAAAAATGTGGGGTGCCACATACAACAAGAGCCTTCCCCAAGATTCCCATCTACCTGGTTTTGCTATGTTATTGTCTGAACACCGTCATCTGGGCAACAGAGCAACTCAGATTTAGTTCAGTGTTTCAGTTCATTGACTACAATGGTGAGAGTCACTGATTTCAACATGAATTAGGATGCAATGAGTAAAGAAGGGAAGGAGGTTAACAGAATGGGCACTGAGTTGAAGTCATTAAAGAATGGACGCTGAATAGCAACTGGAAAGTGCATGGTCATTAAGCTCTGCAAGACTAGAGGGATAGACATCGACTAAAGACAAGATTCCTGATTTAAATCACAGTTAATTAGCATGGTCTCCATTTTACAGGCTGTCTGGGATTGCAGTAATTGTTACAGAGAGAAAGGAATGGCACTGAAACCCAGGAGGAGGAGAGTGCAGAGTCTTCCAGGATGAAAGGGCACCTGATCACAGAATAAAAGGAAACGTGACAGATCTGTAAATGAGAAACATTTATTTCAAGTGTTGGAATGAAAATTCATGGTGTAGGTTAGCAGCCCAAAGCAACTGAGTTTTGAGAAGGCTTAGGACATGCCTCTAAACACCGTTCATTCTCTTCTTCATTTGTACGTCTGTCTTTCCTACCTCTCTCACACCTTCTCCATCTGCCAGGTCTCAGAGTCAGTGCTATCCCTGGGAGGATTCCCTGGCCACCTCACCCAGGAAGGTGCTCTTGTCCCTTTCTAGGTTAGCACCCCTTTATCTTTCAATAATTTACTCTGCGCTAAGCACTGTAAACATCCAAGAAGTGTTTGTAGAGTGCAGAAATAGTAGTGGCTTAATCTGTTTAACCTTAGGGCTATCAATCTGCAGTTGTTTTGTTAATGGGTATAGTTCCAGTCATGCCCTTCAGATATTTAATGCTGGTACATCCTGCAGCATTATCTTATACATGCTTGTTTGTTTTTCTTTTGTATTTTTTTCTGTAATGAGAACTTATTTTTCAGTTTGATTAATCAAGAATCAAAGTTGTAGTAGGGATTGTGTCTGACATATTTCTACATTTCATGTGAAAAATTTCACAAGATAAACCATGATAGATGAATAAAATTTATTGCCATTGAATATATAGGTAATATAAAACTAGGGCTTCATGAACATGCATTAAATGTTACCATTCTGTTGTGAAAGCCATTGGGAAGTTTATTTCTACCATCATTTAATAACATTCTTCTCATGCTTACTGGAAGATCAGTTGATGCTCTTGGACATCCGAACAAAACGGTTCTGCCCTTGATTACTGTGACACAGAATGCAAGGCGTATCATTTTGAGATTCACATTTCTACATGATTGCAGAGAGATGTTTATGTATACAGTTCCTCTGCCTGCTGAGGATCCATCAGCTGCAAAGAAATACTGCAATAAGAAAAATTCATTTTGGAAAAATTCTGAAACAACTGAATGTGATCCAGAGAAATTTATTATCATTGAATACCCCTCATTTGGACCAGCATAGCAAGCTTCCCAATAGCTTTATTCTTTATTTATGATGCACTTTCTGCTTTTCCTTCATGCTGTGTCACAGCCAGTAATCCTGTTTTGCAATGCAATATGTCCAGGAGCCCTGGGACCAGATCCCTAATGCAGCACTTTTCAGAGTGGAGCCTAAGAACTCCTGTGGGGCCCCAGAGGAGTACAAAGTTCTGAAAGCTGAAAATGTCGTATGTGTGCTGTGGTGAGTTGGGGGTGGGGTGGAGGGTGGGGGGAGGTAAAGAGAGACTGGTAGGAGAGACCAGGAGGGATGGTGGATGGTGGGAAAGGGAGAACAAGGCTCAAAGTTATTTATTGGCAAAAGGGAAACCCACAAAATTCCAGAGAAGAATCAGAATGTAAACAAGCATTGCCCATGGGAGTAAGAAAAACGGGCAAAGATTAAAACTCTGTATTTTGGGGGCCTGGAGAGATAGCTCAGAGGTTAAGAGCATTGGCTACTCATACACAGGACCCGGATTTGGTTCCCAGCACCTATATGGTAACTAACAACCAGCTGTAACTCCAGTTCCGGGGGACCTGACGCCCACTTCTGGCCTCTGAGGGCATTGTAGGACATGGGTGCACTTACATACATGCAAGCAAAACATTCATACAGATAAAATTAATCAATTAATTAAAAAACTATAGTTGTATTAATTGTAAACCTTAGTATAAAATCTTAAAAGTATCGAGAGTGCTTTTTCAGAACAAAGTGGGGAGGGGTGTAGGTCGAAATCTTGGCAATGGGACCCCACTGAAAACAAATCCAGGCCAGCCATGACTTAATACTGCTTGTCAAATGTTGTGTCTGACTCTGGGCACTGTGTTCTCCTAAGACTTCTCCACCAGATGGCAACCTGTCAGGCAGACCACCCAGAGCCGTGAAAGGTCATAGGACCAGCCGTCCCTCTGCTCCCACACCACCCTTCCCATCCTTGGTGAGCACTGCCTCCACTTCTACTTCTGTGTGGTAAAGAGAGTTATGACTTTCACACAGAGGTAGACTTATAGCTCAGAATAGGAAAATAATCCCTGGGCTTCATAGCTTTTTACTTATCATAGTTTTGAACATCTTTTTTTCCATGACAACTCAGAAAGGATCAGCTTTATTACCCCTCATTTATTTAAATTATTTTTACATTTATTTATGTATCTATTTACTTAATGTGTATGTGTCTGTGTCCATGTATGTGTGTAGGCATGCCTGTCCCATGATATACATGTGGAAGTCAACAGACAACTTGAGTTGGTTCCTTTCTTCTACCATGTGGGTTCTATTGATAGAACTCAGATTCTTAGATTTGGCGGCAAGTGCCCTTACCCATTGACCCATCTCACTGGCCCGCTAACCCTAATTTCTATACCTATATATCATACAGGATTAACACACAATACTTTTGAACAGTGTGCTGTAAAAATAGAAGAGAAAGCATGATGGGAGAAAAGTTTCTTTGGCCTGCCATGAAAACGTTTTACCTCGATATGGCAAAAGATTACATAATGTTGAAGTATGACATCTTTTATGATTGTAAGCAATAGCAGAGAAAGATGATGATAAACTCGGGACAGTAACTGAGGACCATCAAGATGCTGCAGGGTTTTGGGACCTTCACAACTTGGGCATTGTACATGTTACGTCTGCAATACCAAGAGAAAACAGTTAAGTCTGAATAATACATAGGAATCATCCAAACTAAAGGGGATGTGGAAGTTTGGGGTGAGTGAGGGGAAAACAGTCCAGGAGGAGGCAAGAATGTGCGGAAGTTTAGAAGTCTGTGCTGTGTTTGGCAGAAATTTAAGTTGTCAGCATGGTTAGGCCGTGGTACGTGCTTGAGAGGACATAGCTAGGGATGAGGGTGGAGAACCTCACAGGTTAAAATTGTGAATGGCAAAATGACAGAAATATTTTTAGAGTTCTTTTTAAAGCTATTTTTAAAATTCAGTTACAGGTGTATATGTATGTATAGGTGTGTGGGTATGCCAGAGGAGTCAGATCTGGCAGGAGCTGAGTTCCAGGGGGTCATGAGCCACCAGGCATGATTGCTAGGAATTGAGCTCTCATGCTCTTTAGTGCTGAGCCATCTCTGTAGTCCTGGAGTTTGACTGGGAAGCAGTGAAGACCCCCTTATAATTGTTAACCAAGAGAGTTATACAATTAGAGAAAACACCTGCAAAGGTGTCCCTGAAATGCTGTGGCGGGGGGTGTGGAAACCAACAGGAGAGAGGGAAGGAGAGAGGCAGGAAGCGGGGGGAGAGAAAGGGGAGAGAGAGAGAGAGAGAGAGAGAGAGAGAGAGAGAGATATCTTAGAGAAATCCAGGCAGTAAGACAGTGGCCTAAACCAGACATGGTGGTGCATACCTGTAACCCCAACAATCTGAAAGGCTGAGGCAGGAGCTACAAGATGAATCCCGAGACAGGGTTAAACAGCAAGACTGTCTGAAAAACAAAACAACAAAACACAATACCAGTACAAAACAAAACAAAACAGAAAGCTTCAGCAGCTTAATCTGGGTCATTTTCTTGGTGATTTAT
Source organism: Nannospalax galili (assembly GCF_000622305.1). Lineage (NCBI taxonomy): Eukaryota > Metazoa > Chordata > Mammalia > Rodentia > Spalacidae > Nannospalax > Nannospalax galili. The sequence continues at coordinate 4,226,949 of NW_008349000.1, read as the reverse complement.
TGTTGCATAAAATCCGTTGTTCAAAAATTAAAGTACAAAAACCTAATGGGTTAAAGAATAGCCACTATATATTTAACATAAAAGAAGAGGATGGGGGTGGCTAGTGGGGGACAAAGACAGCAGCAAGCCAAGGGCAAGGGTTTAGGAGGGAATAGAGAAGGGGACTGGAGAAAAAGGACCAGGAAAACCCAAGTAAGTCTGAAACTCCCACAGTGAACCCATTATATCGCATACTAACCAAAAAAGAACTAAGTTTTAAAAAGTGCTTATAAAGAAAACAATGAAAAGGAAAAGAAGCACAGAACAAAACAAAACAAAAAAGGAACAGCCATTTTATTTTAGTTATTGTGGTTAAGGGATATTTGCAAGACTCAGGTCTGTGGGTGGGGGAGCGGGGCTTTCCCTGCATTGTGCTGACTGTCCCCTGAAGCTGCTTTGAACAGCAGATGACACTGTGTGGCCAAGCTCTGGCTGAATCTATTTTCCTTGTCCTCATGGTATCTGCTCAATCAGAAGCTGAAATGTCTTCTTCCTTGCTTTATTCATACTTAAACATGTACAAGGAATTAACAGTCCTTTAATTTTTGATATATATCTTGATATATATATAATATCCCTTAATTATGGAGCTCATAATGACTGCATTTCTCTCTCTCTCTCTGTCTCTCTGTCTCTCCATCTCTGTCTTTCTCACACACACAAACATGCACAGTGAGATACATAAAAACCAATATTGCCATGCAATTGTTCTTTTTGTTTTCATAATTATTCTTTTGGGCCTTCGTAATATAGAACCCAATGCTATATAATATATAGTAGAATATATATTTTACTTTAATGAACATAACAATAGCAAAATAAAAATATATCTTCTTTACTTAAATATATCAGTATTTAGAGATGGCTCAGCAGTTAAGAGCACTGGCTACTATTGCAAAGGACCCATGTTTGGTTCCCAGCACCCACATGACAGCTCACAGCCATCTGTAACTCCGCTTCCAGGGGAGCTGACACCCTCTTCTGGCCTCCATGGTCATGGCATGCATGTAGCACACTTACATCAATGCAGGCAAAATACTCATACACATAAAATCTAAATACATATATATATTACATATATATAAAATCAGTATTTAACAATTACTTGGGCACTATGGTATAGTTTTAAGTAGCATATCAGTTGAGCAAATTATAAGCAGTAAAATAATCTTTCATATATAAAGATGGCTGCTACTTGGTGATCAGAGATAGTGAAAGAGATTGTCAAACATCAGTGTGCATGTCCAGGGTAGTCTCGTCATCAAGCAAACAGAATCAGCCTCCATTATGATGTGCCTCTTTCAAGGGTCTTCATTTTACATTTTTTTTTTAACAAACGTAAGGTAAATGTGCTGGAAGATGTGTATCATCACTTAGAAAGCTATTTGTGACTTTTAAAACCAAAAAGATAATTCTTAGTTGATTAATTAATAGGATGCAACTTGCTCCCTTCCATGTTTGCCTCCATTTGATGATTTAGAAAAGAAAGACAGCAGCATAGCAATGGGGATGTTAATGATGTTCAGTTTGGTGGCTTGGCAAGCATCTGTAAGAACAAAGCACGTATATCAATGTCCCCAAAGAACTTGGAAATCTGAGCAAAAGAGAAAAGCAGTCTCAAGCAGGAATTATATGCAGATTAAGACATCTGGAGAGAGGTGTTGAGCACAGACATTGAGGAGGCAGGTAAAATCATAATGGCTGTGAGAAAGCAGTATGAACTGGCAACAGAATGACTAATTCACTTTTGTGTCTCCAATTGTGAATTCTTCTACAGGAAAGTGACAGATCATTCCAGAAACTTCGATGGAAGTGCCATATAATTACTTGAATGAGGAAGCTGAACACTATTGTGCTACAATATCTCTACCTGCTACTTACACTGATTTCACACTGAGGGAGGAAGCTTTCCAGGGTCCCCATCAAGGGAGCCACTAATGTAATAAAAGAGAAACACATGTGGATACAGAGTTTCGGGGATCTCTGCATCCTTCACTAACTCTGGGGTCCTGCTCCTATTTATTAAAGATTGCCTCATGCAGACATCACATTGAAGCAAATATTAGTCCCAGGGTAACATTACATTTGATGTAAAGAGTGATTCATTAGCCTATATCCATTTTATAAAAATTGTGACTGCGGAAAACTTTTAAATATTTACAAAAGTCTTGAGAATTAGTTTGGAGGATTCCCATGCACCTGTTATCCAGTTTATCAATTCCTGTCCAATCTTGTTTCCTCTATACAAATTCATAAACTCTTGAGGCTTTCACAGCAGATTATGATGAAGCACATCCGGGGTTTTATTTCTTTTTAGTTATAGCTTTTTGTATATATCAGCAGAAAATGAACACACACACACACACACACACACACACACACCCTTTGCAGCATTACCGTATATCATGGTCATTCTCAAAACACTATTGGTACTTCTTTAACAGGATCCTCTCTGTCTAGTCTTGCCTGTCTGTGTGGATGAATGAAAACTTCTGACTTCATCAATTTATTGACTCAAGAACAAATATCGCTACTTCTAGGCTATTGCTACTCCCCAGTCTGTCAAAACCTATCCCAAGAGCATTTCTTCTGTCAAAACTTGCAAAATTCTTGGAGTTTATAGTCCTATCTTCATTCCACTGTTGCTTATTCTTAATGATTTTAGGCACTGCTAATGTGTTGAACACTGCTAATGGACGAACGCTTTCATTTTTATTTACAAAAGAAAAAAGAGTTGCATCATCAAGCTTAAGTGATTCATTCTGGGGCACAAGCAAACAAACACCAGCGTTGGGCTTTGAAGTCAGGCAGTTGCATTCAGGTTCCTCACTTTTCTCCACTGTCGTGTATCTTTATATTGCAATTGTTAGCAAAGTGTCTGATAGTATAATACAAAAAGGTCTTAAGGGAGGAAAAAGTGAAAGAAAGAAAGAAAGATATGGAGAGAAGAAAAGGAGGGAAAGAGGAAGAGGAAGGAATGAGAAGGGAGAAGTGGGAAGGAAAGGAGCGAAAAAGGAGGTTATTGAGAGCTGAGGAGAGAGTGCAAACCATGACATACCAGGATGTAGTGCAAAATGTCCTTTTACCTGTCATCGCCTGTAAGTAAATGTAATGCCCACCTTGGGTATGGGAAAGGGAGTCCTGGAGAGATGGAGACACTTACTGAAAGTGCAGAGCTGCCTGTTTCCTCAACTTTCTGACTTTAAATCCTTTTGCTTTCTTCAGAAAGCAGGAAGTCAGCAGTGCCTGTTGCTTGGTCTGATTACAGACCACATAGGAAGAGTTCAGTGACTCTTGTCCACTCCACAGATTCTTTAACTGAGGTTTGCAACCCCGTGTCGGTTAACTGAATGTGGAAGTTTCAAAATTTTTACGGGATCAAAGACCTTTGAAGGTCGATGGCCAAAATTCAATTGAAAGTGAACTGTCTGATGGCTGAGGCGTTCCTGACCGTGCTCACCTGTTGTGCTCACCTGTTGACTATGAGGTGTTCCTGACCATGCTCACCTGTTGACTATGAGGCGTCCCTGACCGTGCTCACCTGTTGTGCTCACCTGTTGACTATGAGGCGTCCCTGACCGTGCTCACCTGTTGTGCTCACCTGTTGACTATGAGGCGTCCCTGACCGTGCTCACCTGTTGTGCTCACCTGTTGACTATGAGGCGTCCCTGACCATGCTCACCTGTTGTGCTCACCTGTTGACTATGAGGCGTCCCTGACCGTGCTCACCTGTTGTGCTCACCTGTTGACTCTGAGGCATTCCTGACCGTGCTCACCTGCGCTTGCAGCACTCAACTTCACTGCAGCTTTGGCTCTGAGCCATAGTGTGTTTTGCGGTGTGCTTGATCCCACATCATGAGTCTTCAGTGAACACTCCCTGAAATAACTTAATACCACTACTCAAATTCAAGATTATGTATGTTCTGAATTGCAGTGTTTTATTGTACGAAGTTTTCAGCTGCTCTTGTAGAAACATAATGGTTTAATTACGGAAGACAAAATAGTTTAATAACTTCCTACCAATTATATCAGCATGTAACTACTATGTTTTGATATCTTTGTGTTAGAATACTTGATTTCAAAGTTGTTATTGGAGTTGCTGAATTGAGTCTTATAAAAAAAATCGTTTAGTGGCAGCAGTAAGGGCGCTCAGTGGGTAAAGGCACTTTCTGACAATCCTGACTACCTGAGTTTGCTCTCTAGAAACTCCATGGTGGAAGGAGACCCAGTTCCTACAAGTTGCTCTCTGACCCCTATGTGCCTCATATGGAATGTGTGCATGGAAACACAAAGAAATGTTTTAGAGACTGGAGAGATGGATCAGCAGTTAAGAGCACTGGATGCTCTTGCAGAGGATGTGGCTTTTGATTCCTAGCACCCACATGGCAGCTAATAATCATCTATAATCCCAGTTCCAGGGGATCTGATGTCCTCTTCTGGCCTCCTCAGGCATGGCATAATGTGGGTGCACTTACATGTAATACAGGCAAGGCACTCAGACACATATAATAATAAAAAATAAATACAGGCTGGGCATAGTGGCACACGCCTTTAATCCCAGCACTTGAGGGGCAGAGGCAGGTGGATCTTTGTGAGTTTGAGGCCAGCCTGGTCTACATAGTGAGTTCCAGGACAACTGGGGCTACAGGGAGACCTTGTCTCAAAAAGACAAAAAAAAAAAAAAAAGAAATGTTTTAAAGGAATCATTAAGAGTGGTTCATTTTGGGATTAAGACATAATTTCCAACAATTTCTGAAATGCCCCAAAACATTCTTATATATTTGGTACTGTGTATTTATGCAAAGTGGAGTTCTTAGCATTGACAATTATAAATTTTAAATATTGATGAATTATGAAAAAAAGTGAAGAAGTTCTATATCCCACAGTATCAAGTTTCCAGCTAAGATTTAGTTCAGGTAGAAATAAGCCAGCATATCCATTTCATCAGTATGAAAATTTTCCTTTCTCTTTCTTTAATAAATTATTTTTATGCAAGAGTTATTTTACTTTACTTAAATTTGTGTGTGTGTGCATGTAAGAGTGCACTGCCTAAGTGTACTCGTGTCGTGCAATGCCTGTGGAGGTCAGAAGAGGGCATCTGATTCCCCTGGAACTGGAGCTACATAGCAGTTTTTAGCTTCTATGTGGGTGCTGGGACTCAAACCTAGGTCTTCTGCAAGAACAGTCAGTGCTCTTAACCACTGAACCATCTTTCCAGGCCCAGAAAGAGTTATTTTACAAAAAAATATCTTTACCATTTATTACAAGTAAGTGCTTGACCTGTATTCTTACATGCCTATTTTATATGTCTATGTATGCAGAGTCACGTAAATATTTCTTGGGTTAATAAGGGGTTGGAGATTTAGCTCAGTGGTACAGTGCTTGCCTAGCAAGCGCCAAAGCCCTGGGTTCAGTCCTCAGCTCTGAAAAAAAAAAAAAGACAAAATAACAAAAGGGGTTAGAAGTAGAAAAGTTTAAGAAACTATGGGCTGGGCTACATTGTTCCTGACCAGGAGCCTGCAGTGTTTTCTTTCTTCTGAAGTAGACTGGCTGAGCCTCAAAATAATCCCAATTTATGGTCTTCGGGAGTAGTGAAAATGTCCTCATAGTTAGGGAAGTCTTTAAGCTTGGTATGGAAAAGGGTGTAGGAGGGTGATGCTCTCTCAAGGTACTAGTCACTCAGGGACAGCTCCTCTTTGTAGACTGTAAGTTGCTTAAAGCCATGGTCCTGCACCCCAGATAAAGCACTATAACACACATAAAGAGTATAACACACTCTGTTGTACATGGAAGCCTCACTGGTGAGAGTTGAGGGGTGCATTAGCCTTTTCTCTACCCCTTATTTCACCATGTTTCATGAGCCTTAGTTGTAGAGGTTTGACTGCAGATGTGTCACCTGGTACTGCCCATCTCCTAGGTGTATGTTCTCTGCACCTGACCAGATGTGCAACTCTGCAATACCCTCCATCTCTTGCAAAAAAAGAAGCTTCTTTGATGAGTCCTGTATGGCATGCTTGTCACTCTAAGGGAGGTCTCTTCTATCTGGCACTGCATTCCCTGCCAAGCAGCTCCTAGGTATACATATGCATTGATGTTCAGCCGCTCTAAGTACATTTCTCATAGGACATCGCGTTTCCCTTAAGGTTTCCTAGCCCCCTGAGATTTACTCACCTCCACTCATTTTTTTCTTTTATCCAGGTTTCCTTCACCATCCCTCCGGAGTCACAGTGCCCCCATTATCCCCCCTCCCAATGCCTCCCGACTCCTGCTGTCTTTCCTCTCCTGACTTACCTCCCTCCCCCACACCATGGTCCCTTGCATGTCCCTCCCTGCTCTCCTCCCTGCCAATTACTCCCACTTTTTCCACCTCCCTCAGGTAACATCTGTTCCTTACTACCCCTGTTCAGGTTACTTCTTGTCCTTTACCTCCATGTATCCTTTCCCTTTACCTGGCTCCCGGTGTTACATATTTTTTATACTCCCATATTGGTACTACAATCCACAAATGAAGGAGAACATATATTGCTTGCTTTTCTGCCTTTGTGTTACTACACTTAGAATAACACTGTCCTTTAATCCCAGCACTCGGGAGGCAGAGACAGGCAGATCTTTGTGAGTTTGAGGCCAGCCTGGCCTACATAGTGAGTTCCAGGACAGCTGGGGCTACAGGGAGAGCCTGTCTCAAAAAGACAAAAGAAAAAAAAAAAAAAGAATAACACTCTAGTTCCATCCATTTATCTGCAAACTTAATAGTTTCATCTTTTGTTACTGCTGAGTAGAACTTCATTGAGTAGATGTACCATACTTTCATTACCTATTCATCAGTTGAGGGACATTTAGGTTGTTTCCATTTCTTAGCTATTGTAAAGAGAGCAGCAACAAACATGGATATACAGGTATCTCTACAGTACAATGAGTCCTTTGGGTATATGCCAAGGATTGGTATCACTGGGTCATATGGTAGGTTCAGTTTTAGTTTTGTGAGGTTCTCCACACTGCTTTCCATAGTGGTCATTATGAGTTAGCATTCCCACAGCAGTGAACGAGCATTCCTCTCTCTCCACATCCTCTCCAGCATTTGCAGCCTTTCTTTCTCTTGGTGTTTGCCAATCTGACTGGGGCAGAATCTTAAAGTGGTTTTTAGCTGCATTTCTCTATTTACTAAGGATGTTGAACACTTTTTAAGGTGCTTCATAGTCATTTTTATTTCTTCATTTGAGAACTCTCTGTTGAGGTCTACCCATTTTTTATTGGATTGTTTATTTGCTTTCTTTCTTTTTTGAGTTCTTTGTATGTTCTGGATATTAATCCTCTGTCAGATGTATAGCCAGTGAAGATTTTCTACGACATAGTGGGTTTCCTCTTCCCTTCCTTGCTTGTTTCTTTTGCTATACAGAAGCTTTATAATTTAGTGAGGTCCCACCTACTGATTGTTGACCTTAGTGCCGGAGCAGCTGGTATCTGATTTTCCTATACCTATATCTTGGAGGGTACTGCCTATGTTTTCTTCTAGCAGTTTCTGAGTTTCAGGATTTATAGTGAGGTCTTTGATCCATTTGGAGTTGACTTTTGTGCAGGGTGAAAGATAAGGGTCAAGTTTCATTTTTCTGCAGGTGGAGATCCAGTTTTGTCAGCACCATTTTTTGAAGATGCTGTCTTTCCTCCATTGTGTGTTCTTAGCACCTTTGTCAAATATCAGGTGGCCAAAATTGTATAAACTCATGTTTGAGTCTTCTATTGTGTTCCATTGATCCACATGTCCTTTTTTGCCAGTAGCCTGTTGTTTTTATGAATATAACTCTGTAATATAATCTGAGATCGTGTATGGTGATCCTCACAGCATTGTTCTTTTTGCTGCAGATTGTTTTGGCTATCTGGAGTCTTTTGTGATTCCATCTGAATTTTAGGAATTTTAGGACGATTCTGCCAAGCTCTGTGGAGAATGTCATAGGTGTTTTGATTGGGATTGCACTGAATCTATAGATTGCTTTTGTTAAGATAGTCATTTTCATAATGTTAATTTTACCAACTCATGAGCATGGTCTTTCCATCTTGTAGTGTCTTCCTCTATCTCTTCTTTAGAGTTTTGAAATTTTCATTGTCAAGATCCTTAATATCTTTCATTCATTTTATTCCTAAATATTTTAGTTTTTAAGGCTATTGAGAATGGGAGGGTTCCCTTGATTGCTTTTTCTGATTGCTTTTTATTGGTATATTGAAAGTCTACTGATTTTTATAAGATGATTTTGTATCCTGCCACTTTACTGAAAGTATTAACCAATTCTGAGAGTTTTCTAGTGGAATTTTTGGGATCTCTTATGTATAATAGCATATCATCTGCAAATAGGGATAATTTGATCTCTTCCTTTCCAATTAGTACTCCTTTAATTTCCTTCTCTTGTTTTATTGCTCTTGCAAGAGTTTTAAGCACTATATTGAAAAGGAGTGGAGATAGTGGACAACACTGTCTAGTTCCTGATTTTAATGGGAATGCTTCTAGTTTTTCTCCATTTAGGATGATGTTGGCTATGGGTTTGTTGTTATATAGCTTTAATTGTGTTGAGGTATGTTCCCTCCAAATCAGTTTTTTCTAGGACTTTTAACATTGAATGCATGTTGGATTTTTTCAAATGCCTTTCAGCGTCTATTAAGATGACTATGTGGTTTCTATCTTTAAGTCCATTTATATGCCTTATTACATTTATTGACTTACATATTTTGAAGCATTCCTGCATCTCTGGAATAAAGCTGACTTGATTGTGGTGGATGATCTTTTAGATGTGTGTCTGTGTGCAAGTATTTTGTTGAATATCTTTGCATTTATATTCATTAAGGATATAGATCTATAGTTTTCTTTTTCTTTGTTGTGTCTTTACCTGATTTTGGTATTAGAGTGATACTAGCTTCATAGAAGGAGTTTGGGAGTTCTCCCTGTTTCTATCTTTTCTGAACAATCTAAGCAGTATTGGTTATAGATTTCCTTTGTCTGGTGAAATTCTGCTGTGAATACATCTGATCCTGGGCTTTTTTAGTCAGGAGGTTTTGTATTACTGTTTCAATTTCCTTATTTGCTCTGGGTCTGTTTAGGCTGTTGATCTCCTCTTGGTTTAACACTGGTGGTGGCCATGATTTTAGAAATTCATCTCTTTCTTTAAGGTTTTCAGATTTAATGGAGTATGGATTTTTAAAGTAGTCCCTTACAATGTTTTGGATTTTTTTGATGTCTGTCGTAATGTTTCCCCTTTCATCTCTGATTTTGTTCATTTGGATTTGCTCTTTCATTTGGTTAACTGTCTATCTTGTTTAACCATTCAAAGAATCAGCTCTTAGAGTCAATGATTTTTTTTAAATTTTCTTTGTTTCTATTTCATTAATTTCTGCTCTGAGTTTTGTTATTTCTTCTCATCTCCTAGGTTTGGGGTTGGTTTGTTCTAGCCTTTCCGGAGTCTTGAGTTGTATTGTCAAGTCATTTACATGTGCTCTTTCTGATTTTTTTTTTTTTTTATCTTTTTGATGTAGGCACTAAGAGCTATAAACTTTCCTCTTAGGACTGCTTTTAGGGTGTCCCAGAGTTGTGTGTTGTGTTCTCATTTTCATTTTGTTCCAGGAATACTTTTATTTCTTTCTTAATTTCTTCTTTGATCCATTCATAATTCAGGAGTGTGTTGTTCATTAGAGCTTCTTTTGCTGTTGATTATAAGCTTTATTCCACTGTGGTCTGATAGAAGGCATGGAATTATTTCAATTTTTTTTGTATTTGTTGAGATTTGTTTTTGACCCAGAATGTAGTCAGTTTTAGAATAACTTGAATAAGCTGCTGAGTAGAAAGTGTATTCTTTGGTGGTTGGGTGGAATATTCTGTATATATCCATTAGGTCCATTTGATGCAGTATGTCATTTAATTCAGATGTCTCTCTGTTTATTCTTTGTGCAGTTGACCTGTCTGTTGAAGAAAGTGGGGTATTAAAGTTGCCCACTATCACTGAGTTGGTGTCAATCTCTGTTTTATTGTCCTGGGCTACTGATTTTATGAAATTGGGTGCTCCAGAGTTTGGTGCATAAATGTTCATGATTGTGATATCTTCTTGGTCAGTTGTTCCTTAGAATAGAATGAAGTAACTCCCCTTATCTCTTCTGATGAGTTTTAATTTGAAGTCTATTTTGTCAGATATTAAAATTGTGACACCTGCTTGCTTCTTAGGAGCATTTGCTTGGAATATTTTTTTTTTTCCATTCATTCACCCCAAGATAGTGTCTGTCCCTGAAGGTGATATGAGTTTCTTGAAGACAACAAAAAGATGGGTTTTCTTTCTTGATCCATTGTACCAGCCTGTGCCTTTTCACAGGGGAGTTGAAGCTATTGATATTTATTGTTAGTATTGAAATGTGTGTATTATATACTGCCATTTTAATTTCTCTGTGTTTGTGGCCCTATTTTTTGTTTCTGTTGTTATACCTTTATATTCTTTCTGTAGCCTCTTGGGCATACTCATTCCTTTGGTTCTTTGTATTGCTTTGAGTTTTCTCTGTAGTGCTGGTTTGGAAGACATGAATTCTTTCAGCCTATTTGTGCCATGGAAAATTTTCTATTCCCCTTCGACCTTAACAGATAGTTTTGCTGGATAAAGTATTGGGGTTGGCATCCATGGTTGTTTAGAACTGCGAATACTTTGTTCCATGCTCTTCTGGCTTTCATAGTTTGCATTGAAAAGTCAGCTGTAATTCTGATGGGTTTTCCTTTATATGTAACTTGTTTTTCTCTAGCAGTCTTCAGTACCCTCTCTTTGTTCTGTACATTTAATGTTTTTACTATGATACATTCTGTGGACTTCTGTTCTGATCATGTCTTACTGGTGCTCTCTATGCTCCTTGAATCTCTATAAGTATATCTTCCCTTAATTTAGGGATGTTTTCTTCTATAATCCTATTGAGGATCTGTCCGATGGCATAGTTTGAGTTTCTTCTTCTTCTTATATGCCTATAGTATGTACATTTGGTAATTTCATATTATCCCACATTTCCTGAGTATTCTATTCTTGTGGGGTTTTTTTTTTGAACTTTGCATAGTTTTTGCTTAAGGAATCCAGATCTTCAACTTTATCCTCCAGTTTTGATATTCTGTTTTCCATTTCATTCATTCTGCTTGTGAGATTTTCTCCTGTTGTTTTGAATTGGGTTTATTGAGTTGTTCAGTCCTGTGTTCACTTCCATTTGTGTTTTCTCCACTAATTCTATCTCTTTAGTTAATTTGCTTTTCAAGTTATGAATTGTTTTTGATTTTTCATTAAGCCACATATTTGTATATTCTTGAGTTTCCATCAAAAGTTTATGCCTTTTCTCTTTCAGTTCTTTGAGTTGTTTGTCTGTGTTTTCCTGAAGTTCTTTGATCATGTTTATGATTGCTCTTTTAATGCTGCATCCTGGGGTTCTACAGGGTAGTTCTCAATGCTGTGGAGTTCTGTAGGATCATGGGTTTTGTTGGAGACACGTTTTCCTATTTTTTTCATGTTGTTCATGTTTTTGCATTGCCATTTGGGCATATGGATATTCTTTGTTGGTTTTGTGTTCAGCAGGAACTTCTACTTTGTTTTTATTTAATTTAATTTTGGTCCTGTTAATACTATTTATGTAGTTTAGTTACTTTTTATTTAGGTATGGAAGGCAAATTGGTGGGTACTTCAAGTTCTTGCTGAACAGTAGACTGGTCAAAGTCCTGACTGAGCAGGTGTGTCTGCCTGATCCAGATGCTGGGAAGTTGGTGGTGAGGGGATTGCCTAGGTGAACAGCCAGGGAAGAAGGCTGGTCTCAGGTATGCAAAGGCAAGTTGGAGGTGGGATCAGGCTGTGAGGTCTCTATGGAAATAGCTTGAAGAATTGGGTTGGTCTGGGTGCAAAGAATCAGGAAACAGTGGGGGATCTTAGCCAAGAGGATAGTCCAGAGGTCTGGAGTGCCAAAGGGAGAAGTAGGCCTGTGCCCATGGCTAGAAGGAAAACAGGATGTGTGAGCAGGGAAATTGTGCCAGGTTGTGACAGTCAAGGCACAGTGTGCAGGGTCAGTCTTACTGGGGAAGGATGCTAGCCTCAGGAATCCCAGGCAAGTTGGGGGTGGGGACAGCCAGGGAAGAAGGTGTCTTAGGTATGCAATGGCATATTGGGGTGGGGGCAGGCTGTGAGGTCTCTAAGAGAGTAGACTGAAGAATTGGGTTGGTCTGGGTGCAAAGGATCAGGAAGCAGTGGGGAGATCTGGGCCAAGAAGATAGTCCAGAGATCTGGGGTATGAAGAGAAGAAGTGGACCTCTGCCCAGGTCTAGAAGGAGAATAGAATGTGGGAGTTGTGAGATTGAATCAGGTTGTGGGAATCAAGGTGCAGTGGGTGGGATCAATAAGGAAGCAGACTGGCCTCAGGAATCCCAGGCAGGTTGAGGGTGGAGACAGCCAAGAAAGAAGGCTGGTCTCAGCTGGGGGCAGGCTGTGAGGTCTCTAAGGAAGTAGACTGAAGAACTGGGTTGGCCTGGGTGCAAAGGATCAGGAAGCAGTAGGGGGATCTGGGCCAAGACAGTAGTCCAGAGGTCTGGGGTACAAAGAGAAGCAGGCCTGCACCCAAGGCTAGAATGAGAATGGGATGTGGGCCAACATTTTATTTTTATAATGGGCCGATGTGCAAATTAATATTAAATAAAAACGAAGCAGGAAGCAGAATATAAAAGATCAGAGGATGAATGACACATGAGCAATTCTGGGAATCTTGGGGCTGGAGAAATGGCTCAGTGATTAAGAGCACTGGCTGCTCTTACAGAAGACCCAGTTTTGATTCTCAGCACCCACATGGTGGCTAATAATCATCCTTAACTCTAGTTCCAAGGGTCTGTTACCCTCTTCTGAAATCTTTGGGCATTGCGTGACATAGGTGCACTTATATACATGCAGGCAATACAATCATGCACATAAAATAAAAATAATGAAATAAAATATTTTTTTAAAACTTAGGATGAAATTTCAGAGCCTAGGCAATTCGACATCTTTTTTCCCTATCATTTTAGAGATCAAGCTAAAGGCTTTCTGCAAGATCACAGTTAATTAACAACAAAATGGGACCAGATTGAAGGAGTTTCCTTTTCAATTCAGTAATTTCCCTTCAGCACATCCTATCCCACACTGTCACAAGCAATTCAGTTTTAACATTTCTTGGTGTAGAGGGACTGAAATCTGAAAATTAGATAACGAAGTTCCTGGTGTAAAATTTAGCTTATCCTTACTTTTCCAAGTGTTCATAGAAGTTCTAACTGTGCAGAGGAGGTAAGGCATGTGTATTTTTTCTAAGCATCATTTAAAGCCCCCATTTGAAGTCATGCACAATAAACCATTTATCCACGGCTACAATGCTCCTGGTGTCCAATTTCTCACATATGTGATTCCATTTCAGAAACACAACTTGAACTATTTTCATGGTCATGTAATGTTACAATTCTGCAAGTGGATCATAAACAAGGGAAAGGGTCGTGTTTGGCCATTTCAGGAGTCACGCATAAACGCAGGTTGCAGATTTGTTTTTTCACTATTTTATTCTTGCAACAGCCACTGCATCTTAAGTATTTTTTAGAGGAACAACCAAAGCCATACTAGTTTAGCATTACTGAGAAGTGAACTCAAAAAGCTAGACAACCAATAATTTACTGTAATTTTTATTTTTCAATCACTCTAGAAGTAATTTTGTGGACTTCACATCTAAGCTTTAATATTTTTGGAAGAAAATATTGTGCCCATAAAACCCAAAGAAAGGCATATGCCAATTAATCTAAGATTTCAAATTCAATGAGTATCTTATGTTTTTGACTTTGTAAGGAGGACATATATTAAGCCCTTTAATTTGTATTATTCCAAGTCATGAGTTAAAGGATGTGAAGACTAAAGCATGTACTTCAGATGCTTTCAAATCTTAATCAGGTCTCTTGGACTCTTGGAACTTTGGTAAGGAAAGAGAAAAAAAATAAGGGTTTTGAAGAGAAGTTTCTGTTTTCATTGGAGACTGTATAGCAGATGCCCTGAGAGATCCCTTCTTTCTGAATTTCCCTTACCAATTTTATGGCAAATATTGCTTCTACCTAAATTCTTTTGGCAAAGGGTATTCACCCCATCATAATGACTGTTCTTCAGCTAGCTTTCTATTGTTGGGGAATTTTTTTCGTTAATACTTTTAAGTGCCAGTCATAGTTCTTTACTTCTGGGATCCCACACAACAGGTCTAGCTTTGTTTTTAAACTTACAACCCATCAAATATACAAGGACATTGACTGTAGCTCTGGATATCTCTTCATATGTGACTGGGGTTGCTGCTCTAAGGGGCAAAAGAAGGAAGAAGGGAGTTATTCAAGGTCCAGTTGTGTTTCTGGATACTGGATGCTCTGCTGGGAGGGACAGAGGCAGAAGGGAAGGAAGGAGCTGTGCTACCTGGCAAGGGAGGCCATCACGTTGCCCTTATCTGTCCTCCTGCATCGGCTTCTCTCTATTCCAGTCATAAGCAGATTTGATGGATCTAAACACTTGAGAAATGAAACAGCACAGGCCTCAACATCTGCAGAAACAGATTATGAGAGATGAAGGAAAATAAGGTGAAATTACAGGGAGGATCTACCTTGTAGAAAAATTAAATGATCGCGCACTCATATGCATAGCTCACTATTGGCTAAGCAATTGAAATCTGTATCGATAAGTGGTTCAGAAAGTGTTACCTTTGGAGACTAATGGTTTCTAATGCATGACTACTTCTGCTAAGCAGCCTCATTCATTTCGTCACAAACTGCATTTTCCTGTTTCATTACATCATCATGATACATTTGTACCATACTCAAGAGAAACATCTCACCATTGCAGAGAGAGGTGAGGATGGGCACACGATGCTTCCATTCTCAAGGAGCTCAGAGTCTGCTTTGAGCAGAAGATGCAAAGAGATAAATTATGGTATAGGGGTGAAAGCATATTAAAGGGATGCAAAAGCAGGTCTGTGATAGCCGAGAGCCCAGAGCACGGTCCTTCTGACAGTACAGAAGTCCTACTAGGCATATAACATTCAATCTGAGCACTGACAGATGAAGTTTATCATGCAAGCTGCAAACGAAGGTTGGAGGAACGTCCTCATAGGCTGTTGTTGAAAGGACCCGATGTGTTCAAGGCCTGAAAAAATTCACTGAATCAGGAGTCGGACAAGGAAGATCTGAAAGGGGCCTACCTTGGGAAGGGTTTTGTTTGCCAGTAAGAAGCAGAAGGCTGTTTGTTTGATTGGGTTTTCCTGTTTGTTTTCTTAATTTGGGGTACAAGATGATCAGTTTCATTTCCTAAATTTGAAACAGTTTTGAAGTTGACTTCTCTGTAGGAAGGGGCAGGAAATGTTAACAGAAACAAAATCAGAAGTCTGCTTTACAGTTCTGGGAAGAGATGGTTCAGGTTTGAATTGAAATACAGTGGTAGCAGTATTTGCTTTCAAGGGATATGTGCTTTCAAGAGTCATTTCTGAGATTTAACAGAATTGAAGTCTAACTACAGATTAATTAGGAGAAAGAAATCAGCCCAATGGGCTTATTGTGGCTTCTACATAAGATATGAGGAGAGGGTCACAATCTTATTATGACTTAGATTGGAAGAGGTTATAGTTTTCAAGGAAATTACACTTGAGGATCCTGTGTTCATCCAAGCAGAGACTTCTATAGACAATGTGGTTTGTGGTCTGCAGATGATGAGGGACAAGTTTAGTCAGCTATACAGCTATTTAGTCTGTACAGCCCAAGAGCACTGTATCACTGTTTGCCATGCTCAGCGCTATTTCTAGTCATGCTCCTGCTGCTGATCCTGCTGCTGCTACCAGTGTTGTTCCTAGTGATTGTTCAGTGATGCTCTGATCTCAGCAATGCTCCCAGTGATGCTCACAGTGATGCCACTACTGATGCTCCCAGTGATGCTATTACTGATGTTTCCAGTGATGCTGTCAGCCTACTCTGGGTGCTTCCCTGATCACTTACCACTCTTCTTTGGAGGTCAGACTCTTGATTACATGTCCTAGTAACTTTCTATTGCTGTGATAAAAACACCGACCAAAACAAACTATGGGAGGAAAGGGTTTATTTAATCTTGTACTTCCGAGGCTCAGTCCATCTTTGAGGGAATTCAGACAAGAACTCAAGGCCAGAACTGAAACAGAGTCCATGGAGGAATGCTGCCATTTGGCTTGTTCCTGTGGCCTGTGCTCACCCTGCTTTTGTACACCACCCAGGACCACCTGGCCAGGAGCAGCACCATCTACAGTGGGCTGGACCCTCCTACATCACTCAACAAGGAAAACACCTCACCGACAAGCCCATAGGCCAATCTGTTAGAGGAAATTCTCCAAATGAGTCTTCTTCCCATCTGGCAACTGAAGCTGTCCAGCCCACTCTCCTTGTTCTACCTACCTGTCTGCATTTGCAGCCCTCTAAAACTGCCTATGGCCTCCACCTTCCTCTTTCCTGACTTCTATCCCAAGATGGCACCCAGAAGTCCATCCCTCCGTGGCTAATTCTCTGCAGTCAATCTCCACAGCGGGCCCCACCCCTTGGAGGAACCAGGCCCCTGGGGACACAGTAGGAAAGTTTGAATTTCTTTGGAATTGTTTTGACTTCTGTTAATTATGCAATTTACTCAGTTTCATCATTTTATATTTGTCTTGCTTGGGAACTGTCTTAAATATATATTTAAAGAAGACAATGACCATCTTGTGGCTTGATTTGGGACCATTTTGGGGAAAATTTACTGTCAGAGAATTGTCTTCAAGTTTTTTGAGACTGAAGAAATAGGGAGACAGATCAAGCCTGTGGCATGCAATCTGTTGACTGATTGATAGAAGTGAGATTAAGAGAACAGCAAGATTGGTCTAGCCTTGCTGTTAGCCAGATTTGGAGGAATTACATCATAGTCAAGACAGAAGTGACTTTATGAAGCTGGAGTGTACCTGTTTATCTGAAGCTAAAACAAGAGATCAGGCACATCCTTGGTCCTAAAGTTCCAAAGTCTACTCTCTGTTTTTTATTCATTTACAGTATGATGGGAAAATATGGTGAAGGGGCCAGGGTCACTCTAGAGCAATCATAGAGTAACCACTCAACATGTCAATGCCCAGACCAATTTCCAAGTTGGAGCTCTGGAAGAAGTCTATACAAATGATTTTTGAAAAATAACTGAGTATAAACTATCTGTTAATACATTAAAAATATTCTATAATTATTTGCTTAGCATAGTTTCTTTTGTGACAAGGTCTCGTGATCCTAGGCTGTCCTCAGACTCTCTCTATAGCCAAGAATAACCTTGAACTCCTGATCTTCCTGCCCCCCCTCCTTCCAGGGCTGGGATTATAGGCAATCACCACCATACCTACTCTCTCTATAGCCAAGAATAACCTTGAACTCCTGATCTTCCTGCCCCCCCCTCCTTCCAGGGCTGGGGTTTACGTGATGCTGGGGATCAAACTCAGGGCTTTCTGAGTGCTCGACCAATATTCTCCCAACTGAGTTATATTTCCAACTCCAAGGAGTACCATTTTTAGCGAAAAATGCACTTTTTTGTTTGAGAAAGGGTCTTGCTGTAGCTTAGGCTGGCCTCAAACTTATGACAATCTACCTGCCTTAGATTCCTGAGTTCTAGGATTATAGACATATACTGCCATGCCTACCTAAAAATATACTTTTAAAAATTAAAATCGATCCTACTTTCTGCTACGTCACTATCTTCTACCTTAACATCTTTAATTGGGCATAATAAGATATCAGAAGCCCGAAGCTATATGCTATTTCTTATAATTTGGTTTTGTAGTAGAAAGAAAACTGCCATAACATCTTAGATAAAACAGAATTGAGTTGGTATTTGAAAGATTAACCACTGATTAATAATGAGGCAATTATTATTATTAATTTTTTAATTGGGAAGTGGGATATTGAAGGACTTTTACCTTTGGGAGGAAACACACTGTAATTATTGGCATATGTACCTCCTTCACACACAGGCACTCACACATGCTGTGTTCTGACTGTCTCTTACACATGTTGAAACTTCATCCATGCAGCAGTATTAAGAAATGAGATCTTTGGGGAAAGATTAAATCATGAAGGCTTCGTGCCCATGACCAAGACCAGCAACTAAAGGGAGGTGTCTTTCCACCTCCTATTATTTGAAAGCATTATTTTTGCGATACCATCTGCAAAGCAGAGAGTAGCCCTCACCAAACACCAAACCTACCAATGCCTTTTCTTAGACTCTTCAGTCTCTAGGACAATAAGAAGTAAATTTCTACTCTTACAATTATCCCATTTCAGATGTTTTGCTATAGCATCAGATAATACACATATAATTAATTATATCTATCCATTTATCTTCTATATATCTGTCATCTATCTACAATCTGATATGAAATCCTAGACTCCTAGATGATATTTTGGGTTCATACTGGTTGCAAAATGCCACAGCAACATCAGTCCTCACCTTTCCCAGATTCTCTGCTCCAGGCAGATCATGGAACAGCAACACCCAACTAAAGACCTCAGAGGACCTCAGGGAATGCCAGACTGAATACACAAACCATGGCAGTCATTTTATTTTTAGCCTAGAAACAAAGAGGCTGTTAACAGTAATAGTTTTGTAAAATCCCAAATGGACATTTTCCTTCATTATTTTTTAAAACTAAAGAGAGAATATTATAATATTGGCAGAACTGAATAGTCATGTAACTAAAATTAAGGTACAATTCAAGTACTCATATTTCGTTATAATAAGTGGTTTCCAAGTCCACTTGCACGTCAGAGCCGTCTGTGAAGGTTGCTAAGCTCAGGTGCCTCAGCTCTGCACATCACTGCTGCTTACTTTGGCTCAGTCTCCTAATCTCTGTGACTCAGTTCCCTCATCTGTGAAGTGGGGATGAGAGTTGTAGCTTACGGATACCATAAGGATGTTATGGTTTGGTTCTTAAATGTTCCTCAAGATTTATATGGTTCAGTCTGTGCTATATTGGGATACAGCATTACCTGTAGGAAGTGAAGCCTAGTGGAAGTTAGGTCCCTGGGGGAAGCTATTCAAGGGCTCATAGTGACTCTGGCCCCTTTGGCCCCTTCTTGTTTCATTTTTTACTTTCCAATATCCAAGAGTTGAGTAGTTTCCTCTGACACTTGCTTTTCTTTTTTTTTTTTTTACAAAATTCCAAAGTTTAGATATTTTCCTCAAGACTTTTTTTTTTTTTTACAAAATTCCAAAGTTTAGATATTTTCCTCAAGACTTTTTTTTTTTTTTAATCATGACACGGTGACTTGCCACAAACCGCTAAACCACAAAACCAAATGACCACAGACCCACACCTCTGAGATCACTGGCCAAAATAAGTGTTTCCTCCTTTAAATGAGCTGTCTCCAGAGTTTGTCATCACAGTGGAAAGAAAGCTGATCAGCGTGGAGGACTGGATGAGTTAATGTGTGCAGGCCCTCGGGCAGTGGCTGGCAAACAGGCAGCTGAGGACATATGGTGTTTGCTGATATTCTCTGAACAAACCACTTGCATCTTTGTTTCTAAGGGTCTGGTCTGACTTTCAGTTAGAGGGAGCTCAGTTACCCTGTTCGGGCATTGCCTGGGTTAATGGGAGGGAAATGGCACGTGGCTGGGCATCTGTTCTGAGGTGCTTGCATTAACCAGTGCTGAAGTCATGCTTGTGAGCTGGGAGCAACTCATCCCACACTCTCATTATTCCAGAATGGATTTGGCCTTGTTATGTTCCCCACATTTTCCACAGTCTTCTGAAACATGGTCATTTTTTAAAAAAATGGAAACAGACAATATTTATGTAAACACAAGCACTGCTTTGTTTATGTTTGTTTTGAAGCACAGATCCAGAACTTTAAAAGTATGATAACAAAATGTGGAACTAATCCTGGGCCCAGTTGAGAAGGTCTTGCAAAGGCAGTGACGACATGTACCACAGCGCCCAGTGTTCTGCAGAGTGTGACATGGGGCTAATGCAGTGGAGACCCTTTTAGATAGAAAACTGGAGGATTTCTCTGTTCCTCAATTCAAAGTCAAACTTTGCTTCTCACAGCTGGAAATGGTTGTTGTGCTAAGCAAATGAAACTCAGTTTCTTCTAAGCACAGCAGTGTGGGAAAGGAGTTGAACACAATTGTTCACCTTTAGACAGTCTACCTGAAATTACAACCTGGAGATTTGACTGATAGCATTCAGTATTCTTATGCAGCGAATAAACCTCAATTTATTGACTCTCAGCTGGAATCTACCCTCTGTTTCTTGCATTGCTTGCTCTGTAACAAGACCTTCCTTTGTTGCAAGCATGGCGCTAACCTTGTCAGTAGAGGGCACAGGAGGGATAGTGTGTCTTCTTGGTTCTAGTGAGATGCCTGGCTATCACCCCTTGATGCAATTGCTTTACTGCTAGAAGCACTTTGCCCAGCCAAGCATCCAGACAGCACAGTCTCAGTTCAGTAACCACCTCTAGGCTCTCCCGATGTAATGATGTAGTCACAGACATCCTGGGTTTCCCACATCGTACCTACTAGTAGACTACCTCGTGGAGCCCCACTCTCTCAATACCCCCACCATGCTCCACTTAGCCCCTTACGAGGGTGCCTCCACTTGCCCAGTAAGATGTAATCAACTCTGGCCTGGCCTGTGTGGGTAACTTTGCATCCACCTAGGGGCCCCCAAGCACCTCTGCAGTAGGCTTGAATCCCAGCCTCAGGAAATCTCTCTTTCCCAGTCGCTCCTACCTCGAGTCCTCTTCCATGTCCTCTGAGCCTTAGGGTCTTGCTTTAAAAAGGGGTCCTAACCTATGACCTGCTGTCAATTTTTGTAAATAAAGATTTATTGGAACACAGCCATGCTCATTCATATGGTCTCTGGTGTTTTGTCACCGTGATGGCAGAACCGGGTCCTTGTAACAGAGCCTTAATGGTCTGTGAAGCCTCCACAATCACCATCTGGCCCTTTATAGTACAAGGTTCACCGACCTCTGTTTTAGAATTCTCTTCTCTCTTTTACTAAGTCACTCTATTGTTACCAGCAGTACAGCAATTATTTATAGTAAAATTTCTTGGCTCCCATTGCTAAGCAGTTCCTGTCTCAGGAGTGGAACCCACTTCATGCACTGTACATCTATGTTACAAGCCCTAGAACTGCCACTGCCTCACTCCTGAAAAGCAGCAGCTAGAATTCCATCCCCAACCAGTAAAATCCCCCAAGCAGGGGAATTCTGTAGGTCTGACCACTGCCTACCACGTGGAAAAGAAAAGAAACACTAGGGAGAATAACTGTAAGTTGATTATATGGACAAATGATCTCACCATATCCATACCATTTTCATTCGCCGCACTGGAATGTAACCCAGATGCCTAATGTACAACAGGGATTTAGTAACTGGTGATGAACAAGTGAATTGAGGAGTATGTACAGGATCCTAACAAAAGGTGAAAGCAAACTACAGGCAGTATTTTCCTTTCAAGGAGAAAAAAGTGAAGTAATAAAATGTAGATTAAGGAAGGAATCATTTTTCCTTCAAATATTTACTCAGATAGTACGAAAATTATAGGAAAAATACAAAGAAAAGGGATGTGTCTGTGAATACATTATCTTAAGCTATATATGTAAATCGAGTGGAAAACACAAGAGAAATAATTTTCTCCTGAAACATTCTGATAATTGAGTCGGGCAGTGCATTTTCGGGTTGAATTAGCTGGCTGGACCCAGCACTTACTTTCTTTGCAAAGAGCACCCAGCTGCAGAGGGGCTCTGCTCATCCTGCGATCACTCCATAAACAGCTGCTGACCGAGGTCAGTTCTTATTTTATTTAGCATTATTCATTCATTCTGAGACCATATTCAGCTAATTACTTGCAGGAGCAGTGCTCATTAAGAAGAATACCTCATTTACATGGATGAAGTCTCCATGCTGCCCTTTGGCTTTGATTTCCTTCCTTTCTTCTGCTCTTTGATTTGGACGACTGGAAAGCACAAAAGTCCAATCAAGGCACTTCAAATTCTGATTTCTTGTTTCCAAAACATTCAAAACATTTTTTTTTGAGTGTGTGGACAGAAATTAGCCTTTACCAGGTAATTCAAAGGAGAAGTTACATTTCATTTTTCCCTCCTTCCAAAGGAGCGTTTTTGCACAATCCGCATCTGTCTGTGTGTGCTGTTGCTCTGCAATGCCAGCACTACATCCCTTCAGCTGATTGTAGGGTGTTCGGTGGAAAGCTTAGGATGCTGGTGATATTTTCTCTACTGTTTTCAAAAGTAGAAGAGAATGTCACACTTTTTGAGCACTGCAGCTGTTTCAGCACCTTTAAATGCCGCTTATAAGCCATTCTAAACAAACCGACTTGCCTGCTGGGAACCCAAAATACCTGTTAGCACATTTTCTTTTCTCTCTTGAAGGATGATGAGTTTTCCTTAATGCAAAAAACAAATTCAAGGAATGTGTTTTCTTTCTAGGCTTCCATACAATGTCAGAATTGTAGGTTACTCAACATTAGAAAACAAGTAGTTTCTATTGTTGTCACCAGCTGGAATGTTAGAGAACGGGAAAATAATGATTATTCCTTAAGAGCAGTCTTATAGAAAAATAAATAATAATTAATTAGTCTATTTTGTTTAAGCCCAAGCCCTAGGTTAGTGGTTCTCAAGCCTTTTGTACATGGGATTTAAGCTGCATAGTTTAAAGCAAAATAAGGCGATGCTGTGGGCAATATATTTGGAGTGTGATTCATCTTTAGGGGTTTGAAAAGCTCTTTTGATAATTGTAGCACACAGACAAGTTGGGAAACCATTGCACTAGGATGATCTTTCACTCTAGTTCCAAGGGTCAGTGCACAGCTGCCCTAAGGAATCCCTCGGATCACGGTGGTGGTCACTGTAGTGAAATCTCCCCTACAGGAGGCAAAAAAGGAAGAACTTGGTATCCTCACAACCAAGGAGCTTATGAGGCCCCTGCAGAGCTGGGGTCCAGGTGCCTGAGAGGAGGACATTGCCCCATTGGTGCTGGTATCATTGAGGGACCAGCAGCCTCCTTGGGTGTGGAAACACAGTGCATTTACAGCTGTTAAAGCCCACTGTAGTTTCCTGGAGGTGAAAAAATCATTGCTGGGAACACTGAAGGGACAGATAAGGAGCAGGACGTCTTTATCTTTTATTCCTCCTCCTTTCAGTCAGCCTCCTTCTGTGGCAGTTTGAATGAAAATGTTCTCCTTAAGCTCCAGGTATTTGAATACTTGGCCCCAGCTGGTTGGAACTGTTCATGGAGGTTTAGGAGGTGCAGCCTTTATGGAAGTGTGTCACTGGGGGTGAGCTTTGAGAGCTCATAACCTTGTTCCCATTTTCCAGTTTCCCTCTCTCTGCTTTCTGTGCCTACTTTAAGATGTGAGTGCTCAGCTTCCTGCTTTGGCTGCCTCCTGTCATGCTTCCTCATCTGTGACGGACATATGCACATATATAGATATGATTTAATTTTATTAAATGGTTAAAATTATGTACATAATATAATTTATATGTTAACTGTACAATGTTTGCGATATCTATCTTCTTCATCTAATATTTTACCACAAGCTTATGTTTTTATTTAAGTATCCTTAATTTAAAAAATTTGCTTTTATGTGTATGAGTGCCTGCATGTATATGTGTACCTTTGTGTGCAGTTCCCATGGAGGCCAAAAGAGGGCATTGGATCCCCTGAACTGGAGTTATGGATGGCTATTTGCCATTGCATGGGTGCTGGGAACCAAATCTGAGTCCTCTGGAAGAGCAGCTCTTTACCTCTGAGCCATGTCTCCAGTCCTGTAAGCTTATATTTTAAAATATCTTAATTTTTGTTACATTTTTAGGTTAGCATACAAGGTAATGGGTTTCATCACATATCCTCATATATGGGTATTGTCATGGTACTTTGATCTCATTAATTCCCCTCCTCTCACTGTCCTTACCCACCCCCCTCCAGCTGGCCACCTTCCTCTCCAGTTAGTCCTCCCTTTTGTTTTCTTATCATGTGTGCTCCCTTGTCTTCTTTCCCTCCTCCTTCAAGATTTATTCTTCTCCTCTCATGAGCCCCTTCTATAAACCCCAGTATAGAAATGCACGCATGGTGTTTATATAGTAGATGGAATTCCACTTAAACTGGCCAAAAGCCCATGGAAAACAGATAATGCAGAGACACGAAAGTTCAGTGCCTTGCCACAATGGGAGGAAGATCATCCCACACCTACCACCCTTCCGAGGCTCAGGGACTTTGCAGAAGAGATTGGCCGAAAGAATATAAGAGCCCAAGGAAGGGGTGGAGCGTTAGCTGGAAATGTCTTCCGACCACTATGCCAACAACCTATAGTCACACCTCCTTCCCACTCTCATCAAGGATTCGAGGGGGGAGACAGTTGCCCCTCCCACCCACACATGCAGGGAGGGGCAAAGGATATATAAGCTGAGAACAACAAGAGGCACATCTCTCACCATTTTGTGCAGCTGTTGGAGTTCACAGGAGCTGTATTTGAGTGTGGACTTTATGGTGCAACTGTAAGTGTAAGGTGCCCAATCTTCTGTAAATAAACCCTATGATCTGTTAGAAAAAAAAAGAAAAAAAGAAAAAAGAGAAATGCACACATGCTGTAAGGGAAAACATATGGCATTTGTCTTTTTTGTTGGCTTGTTTTGTGAGACATGGTCTCCCTGTAGCCTCAGCTAATCTGGAACCAGACTGGGCCAGATCTCACAGAGATCCTCCTACATCTGGCTGTATTTGTCCTTTTGAATCTGGATGATTTATTTGTTTTGGATTATTTATTTTCTACACATTCCTGAATTTTCTTTTAAGCAAAAAATTAATATACATTACATAAATATTTTTAAAATATCACAAATAGGGGCTGGAGAGATGGTTCAGCAGTTAAGGGCACTGACTGCTCTTGCAGAGGACCTGAGTTCGATTCTCAGAACCCACATGGCAGCTACGAACTGTCCTTAACTCCAGTTCCAGGGGAATCCGAAGCCCTCTTCTGACCTCCACAGCATTGCAAGACACAGGTGCACTCACATACATGCAGGCAATACACTCATACACATGAAATAAAAATAATGAAAAATAATAAATAAAATATTAGAAATAAAATATCACAGATAAAACGAGCAGAAAAGAAGTGGGTTTATTTTTAAACACTGAAATAAACAATGTATATAAATAAAATGTAATAGAAAACAGTATATTGGGAATAAATTTGCAACACATAACAGAATTTTTTTCTTTGCTATAGAATAAGCTAAATCCATAATTGCCAATAGATAACTCAGGGAAAGATCAACATTATGTATTGAGAGAAAATTGCATGTGAATAACAAGTTTATTGGTGAGTTTATATGAATGTTTGCTATTGAATTAGCTAAAATCATAAAATTTGCTGGAAAAAGCACTGGTAAGTGTAGTATCAAATGAAAAAATCAGGGAGCTGGGGGCAGGGTGGCTCAGTGGATAAAGGGTTGGCCTTGAAAGCATGAGACAGGAAGGAGTACAGATCCTCAGAACCCTCATAAAAACTGAGCAGGCCTGGTGGCAGCCTGCAATACCAACTCTATGGGGCGGAGACAGAAAAGCCCTGATGTAAGCTGGCTAAATAGACTAGCAGGATTGGAGAGCTCTGCATTCTGGGAGAGACCATGCTTCAAAAGATAAAGCAGGCAGCAGTTGAGAAAGACACATGACACCAACTTCAGGCCTCCATATACATGTGCACCCACCTGCATGTGCACCTGCACGCACATGCGATCCCCACACAAGCACGCATATTTACATTCATGCACACTACATATATGTACACATACAGAATTGTTTTAGGAAAGCTTAGATTATTTATTAAGTTAAAATACACACAGTGTTCTTATCACATCATGCTGAACAAGGATGCAGGGTGAGGTAATTGGGGTACCCCTTCAGTGGGTCTATCTAAAAGATTCCCAAATTGCATAACTATTAACTGTAGGGAGAAAAGAAAGTCCTTGACTGGTGTCTAGGAGATGTGAAGGAGAAGTAAAGGCAAGAGTAGTTAGCATTACAAGTTCTAGACAGAGAACCAGAAAAAGGTTAAAACACGGTAAATTTCAAATGTTCATCATACCAGAGTCTATTGGAATTTCTTGACAAGAGCTTCCAAGGTATCCCTCTACTGAATTCTACCTCATTTTTCTTTTGTCTGCCAAGGCTGGGCTTGAGAGTGATGGGTTCAGGATTTGTTTTCAGGCACTTTGCTAGATATTGGAGTGGCTAGAATCAGTGTCAGTTCCCTTGCAAAGGCTTCTAGATGGGGGAGAAAACAAATTTAGCCATCATTTTAGAACAATAGCTGGTTGTCTCCCTTAGCTACAGGTGGGCACTACAGTATTGTAGACCAAGATTTGAAGTCTTACGTCTGAGCAGAATTTTCTGATTAGAAACAAAATTATTAATGAGAAACAATTGTCTAAATAACATTTTATATGGTTTTAAGCCATATGGAAGTGTAATCCTTTGAACTCTTAAAGGAATGTACTGATCACTTTAATCTTTGGTTATACTTTCCTTTTGGGTGTTTAAGACCATAAAGTGGGCCCAAATAAACCAATATATTTTTACTTTTAAGGTTGTTTGAGGATCTGTTCCTCAGGGGTCACATGGGCTTGGGAGGAGCCCCTGGCTCCTTTCTTTTACTAGTTCTGCCTGTGTGATGATAAGTTAAAGGTCCTGCTCGACCATGGATGGCTTCACTTGGAAGCATGGAGGAAATGTTTCCTCTGTGTTGACTCTCCTCTTTGTAGACTGGACACTGGTTCAAGTCCATCTTGTGGGGTCTCCATGTCCTCCCTGAACAAGAGGACAAGTGACTCACCACAGTTGCAGGACATTTTGAGAGATGTTCCATAGTACCCTGGAACTCAGTCAACCTTGGAGGGCAAGGAGCAAAAATTATCCTTTAAGTTCCCCTGACCAGATTAGTATAGGCCTCAAAGTATGGCTATTAAATATCCAAGAAGTTTAGTTCCATCAGTCTGGTACTTTTAATTACCACGTGCTACATAAATAAAGCTTGGGCAAAAACCAAACATTCTCAGATAAGCCTTGACTAGACATATATTTTGTTCCTTAAACTATTTGACTAAACTATAACCCTAGAAAATTTAAGGTTAGGTATATATTATTTTTGTCCCATCCTTTGTATACCGTAACAAACCTATACAGACCTTCATCACTTGCTTAGGCTTTCTCATTTTTTCTATTTTGGAAGATATCTCCATTCCCATATCCTTTTAACATCTTTTACATTCTCATTTTCTTTTTTA
The DNA here is from genome assembly GCF_000622305.1 of Nannospalax galili. Classification (NCBI taxonomy): domain Eukaryota; kingdom Metazoa; phylum Chordata; class Mammalia; order Rodentia; family Spalacidae; genus Nannospalax; species Nannospalax galili. The sequence continues at coordinate 4,199,553 of NW_008349000.1, read as the reverse complement.
ATAAATTATAAGACATAATTACATTAGCAAATAAATTTCCCATCTGTTGTGAGAATTCTTTTCCTGGGGATACTAACCAATGTTTATCTGCTTCTAAGGTTCTAGTGTCAAACCAATGTTTGTTTAAAGTTTTCCTAGGGAACCAATGATTTACTGGGCTTACAGAGATGGCTGAGGGGTTGCTGAGGTATATGAGTGACCAGTGGGTATGCATGGATCAAGCTTTCTCTTCCTAGCTTTCACTAGATTATATATATCTGTCATCCCCATATCCAGGACATCATGTGTGATTAGGGCCAAATTACATACAGTTGGTTGGACAGAGTAGCTGGATAATCTGGTGGGGGTCCAATGTTCCAGTCTGACTCTCCTTTAATGAAGGAGCAGAACTGTCAACAAGCCTAATTGTGAGGATGTTTAGCAAGCAAGCACTGCTGAAGTTGTGATGATGGTGGTTATTTCAGGTTATTACAGATGATGCTGTACATCATCTTTTTAAAAGAACATGGAATTTAAAAGGATTTGGTCCTAGGATCCACAAATGAGGGAGAACACACATCTTTTGTTTTTCTGAGTCTGTGTTACTTCACTTAGTATAACAGTTTCTAGATCTATCCATTTACCTGCAAATTTCATTATTTCATCTTTCTTTACTGCTGAATAGAACTCCATTGTGTAAATGTACCACATTTTGGTCAACAACTTGTCAGTTGAGGGGCACTTAGGTTGCTTCCATCTCTTAGTTATTGTGCAAAGAGTAGCAACAAACATGGTTATATAAGTGTCTCTACAATAGAATGGGTCCTTTGGGTATATGCCAAGGAGTGGTATAAGAGTTCTCCACACTGTTTTCCATAGGGTTTGCACGAGTTTGCAATCCCACCAGCAGCGAATGAGCGTTCCCCTTTCTCCACATTTTTGCCAGCGTTTGGTATGATTTGATCTCTTGATTCTAGCCAGATTGATTGGAAGAAGGTGAAAACTTAGGGTGGCTTTAATTTGCATTTCCCTAATTATTAACAATGTTGAACACTTTTTAAGATGTTTCTTAGCCATCTTTATTTCTTTCTTTCAGAACTCTCTGTTTAAATCTTTAGCCCATCTTTTAATTGGGTCATTTGGTTTCTCACTTCTTTGTTTTTTGAGTTCTTTATATATATTCTGGATCTTAAACATCTGTCAGATGTGCCACTGGTGAAGATTTTTTCTCATTCTTTGGGTTTTCATTCACTTTTTTATTATTTCTTTTGCCATACAGAAGCTTTTTAGTTTAATGAGGTCCCACTTGTTGATTGTTGACCTTAAGGCCTATGCAACTTCTGTCCAATTTAGAAAACCCTTTCCTACACCTATATCTTGTAGGTTACTGCCAATATTTTCTTCTAATAGTTACAGGGTTTCCAGTTTCACATTGATGTCTTTGATCCATTTGGAGAAAGATAAGGATCTAGTTTCATTATTCTACAGGTGGAGATCCAGTTTTGCCAGCACCATTTGTTGAAGATGCTGTCTTTCCTACACTGTGTGTTCTTGGCACCTTTGTCAAATATCTGGTGGCAAAAATTGCATGTACTCAAGTTTGGTATTCAGTGATGCTCCATTGATCTACTTGTCTATATTTGTGTCAGTACCATGGTGTCTTCATGACAATAGCTCTACAGTATACTTTGAGATCTGGTACAGTAATCCCCCTAGCACTGTTCTTTGTGCTCAGGGTTGCTTTGGCTATCCGGGGTCTTTTGTGCTTCTGTAAGAATCTAAGGATTTTTTTTTTTCTAATTCTGTGAGGTATGTCATTGGGATTTTGATTGGGATTGCATTGAATCTATATATTGCTTTTGGTAGGATGGTCATTTTCATAATATTTATTCTTCCAATCCATGAGCATGGGAGGTCCTTCCATCTTCTGGTATCTTTCTCAATCTTTCTTAACAATTTAAAACTTTCATTGTAGAGATCTTTGATGTCTTTTTTCTTTAAAGATTTAAAATTTTCATTGTAGAGTGCTTTAATGTCTTTGTTCAGGTTTTATTTATTTTATTTTATATTTTTTGCAGCTATTGTTGAATGGAAGCATTTCCCTGTACTCTTTCTCCAATTGCTTGTTATTGGTATGTACAAAGGCTCCTGATTTTTTTAAGATTGATTTTATAGCCTGTCACTATACTGAAAGTGTTAATCAGTTCTAGTAGTTTTCTGGAAGAACTTTTGGGATCTCTTAGGTATAGCATCATATTGTCTACAAAAAGGAATAGTTTGACCTCTTCTTTTCCAATTAGTACTCCTTTAATTTCCTTCTCTTGTCTTATTGCTTGTCTTATTGTTTCAAGCACTATGCTAAAAAGGAGTGGAGCCAAGCTTGGTGGCACACGCCTGTAGTTCCAGCACTTGGGAGGCAGAGGCAGGCAGATCTCTGTGAGTTCAAGGCCAGCCTGGTCTACATAGTGAGTTCCAGGACAGCTCGGGCTACAGGGAGACCCTGTCTCAAAAAGACCAAAAAAAAAAAAAAAAAAAATGGAGTGGAGATAGTGGAAAGCCTTGTCTGGTTCCTGATTTTAAAGGAAATGCTTCCAGTATTTCTCCACTTAGAATGATTTTGACTGTGAGTTTGCTGTATATAGCTTTGATTATGTTGAGGTATGTTCCCTCCAGTCCAATTCCCTCTAGAACTTTTATCATGAGTGTATGCTGAATTTTGTCAAAGGCCTTTTTTGCATCTATTGAAATGACAATGTGGTTTTTTTCTTTGAGTACATTTATATGATTGATGACTTTTAGTTACTGACTTATGTATAATGAACCATCCATGCATCTCTGGAATAAAGCCGACTTGATCATGGTAGATGATCTTTTTGATGTGTGTCTGTATACAGTTTGCAAATATTTTTTTTAGCATTTCTCCATATGCATTTTATTAATTTGCATTTATTTTATATAAATATATACAAATAGGAGCCAACATGGCCAAAGGGCAAATACCAACAAGAATAGCTAATGGCAGCACAGCACAGGGCGCTGGGGGTTCTGAGGTGTGAGTATCCAGGAAAGCATGATCAGAGGTTGCAAACTCTCTGATGTAAGTAGAATAAATTTTGGGGATTCGATGTACAGCAAGGGGCTCATAGATTTTAATAGCGTATTGCATCTTGAAATGTGTTCATGAACTATACTTTAAGTGCTCTCATATACATCACAAGAAAATATCTGTAACTTTGTGAACTGACAGCTGCATTAGATAGCTGGGTCCTGGTAATCACAATGTTTCCATTTTTTTTTCAATGAAATATTTTTTTTTTTAATTAGAAGAAGTGTTTCATTACAACAGCACTAACCTATTCAATAACATTTTTCTGAGCTAGGGTACATCTCTTTCAAAATTGGCTGTACATTTTTAGGTTTACAGATGAATTATTACCCTTATATAATCTTTTACTCATTATAAACTCTATAAGACATAAAATTAAATGAGGTTCCAACGTTTAAAAAAGATCTCCACTTCGTTGTCAAAACACAGAGTTTCATACAGAAAAATTCATTCCAAGGCAATTGACACTGAGACGTTTTCACATACATTTCTAATCTCTATATACGTGACTATCACTGGTCACAGTCGCCCGCCTTCTGAGCTCCTCGGCATCTGAGCATGAATACAAATTCGTCAGATAGACAGCCTTCCTCTCCCACTAGAG
>NW_008349000.1:4178312-4195621 GCF_000622305.1 Nannospalax galili | reverse complement strand
TATAGCTTTAATTATGTTAAGGTATGTTCCCTCTAGTTCAATTTCCTTTAGAACTTTTATCATGAATGCATGCTGAATTTTGTCAAAAGCCTTTTCTGCATATATTGAGGTGACAATGTGTTTTTTGTCTTTGAGTCATTTATATGATTTATGACATTTATTGACTTGCATAGATTGAAATATCCCTGCATCTCTGGAATAAAGCCTACTTGATCTTGGTGAATGATCTTTTTGATGTTCATCTGTGTGCTTTTTGCAAGTATTTTATTGAGAATTTTTGCATCTATGTTCATTAGAGACTGGTCTACAGTTTTTTTTGTTGGTCTTTGGTTTAGGTATTAGAGTGATGCTGGCTTCATAGAAAGAATTTGGGAGTTCTCACTCTGCTTCTATCATTTTGGATAATTTAAGTAGTATTTGTTGGAGGTCTTCAATAGGAGGTAGGAATTGGCTGAATTCGCTAGGCAGTTAGGGTAAAAAGACCCCAAAGAAAAGTAGCCAGTTTCTTGGCCACAAGTCAAAATGTCCTTGGGCCTCTGTTCTAAAGGTCAAAAACGTCAAAAGTATTTGGGAGCTCTTAACTAATCCCTAAAATATTTTTGGGTCACCTCTTCAGAGGAAAGAATGTTGGAGTAGCAAAAAGCCCCATTTAAAAAAAAAAAAAAAGAAAGAGTATATGAAGTTGTGAGGAAAAAGGGATGGGGAGATATAGGAGGAGTTGGAGGGGAGGGAGTGGGCGTGTATTTGATCAAAACACCTTATATGCATGTGTGAAACTCTGAATAAATGTTTTTAAAGTAAAAAAAATACCCATAATGTAATCAGGTAAAGACAATTTTAGAATCTATCCTAGAATTATAACTTGAACTATAGAAAAAATTATTTCACTAAATGTTTATAAATTTATTTTTAAAGTAAAAAATTAAAAACATCTAATATTTAAATGTGTTAATGCTTGACACGTCTAGAGTAAAATACAATAAGTCCATTAAAATAATTCTAAAATAGTTGGCCAATTATTAGATTCTAATATTTATTATATCATGCTGTTTTCATAACTTAATACTTAGTGTTATCTCAGTTTTTTATACAAAAAGAAAGACTAATAGGAAGTAAAATGTAGTTACCTCTTGTTATTAGAATAAGTATGGGTTATTATTTTGAATCTGCTTCCCAAAATTTCTAGTGAAAAAGTGTATTTTTTTCATTTCAAAGATAACCAAGAATACAATGTAAACATTACAATTATATAAAAATTAAGCCTGCCCTGACTTTGAGTAATACAGACTTATTCCATCCCTAGATACTTTAGTGTTGGGAGGAGACACTTGTTTCTGATGAGGCACTTGTGAGATCTAGGTCAGCTGGGGCCACAGGGAGGCTTGAGGGTCATAAGTGCTAATTCCTGCTGTTTATTAAATATATAATAACTGAAGAAGATTCTGTGTGGTGTTTTTGATGAGTTCAGATACTGGAAGGCTAATTAGGTTGTCTGTCCTCACCTCCTGTGACTCTATCAGAACATGGGGCAGAATTTGATAAAAGAATACGTCTGTTAAATATTGCAAAAATACTAGACATGTATAAAATTTTCAAAGAATAAATCAAAAATACATTTTAAAAGGCAAGAAAACAAAAAAAAACCTTTAAAACGGCTTAAAAGTCAGAGGTTTCTAATAATGGTCACCTACTTTGGCCTATTACTGATTCAGGGCAAGTTCAACAACACAGCTGAGTCAAATCTGAGTCGTCTGGGAATCATTAGAACTAGCCTTGGCCAGAATATCCTGGCTCTGCTCTCAGCTTGTCTTCCCAGTGGGTTTGCCTGAGCTTGTTTTCTGTAATAGCAGCAAGTTGGGACATGCAAACACGTTCCAAGCCTTTGGTCAAGGAGTTGTTCTTTGGCCATAGCAGAAACTCAAGTAGGAAAACATGGCTGAAGGTCCAGGAGGCAGGTAAGAATGGGAGAGGATGTACTGGAAGGTGTTTCTTAGATAATCCATCTATTAAATCCTTCTGAGCCATGCCCACCCTCTGTTTCCATTGGATTCCCATTCTACAGTATAGTTCCTACCCTGACATTTTATCCTTAACAAGATACCTTCCTCACCTCATGATGGGACCAGCCATAATCTCCTGGGTGATTTAACAAAGTTATCAGTGAAATAAATTAGTAGCCATACTATGCAACTGACTTTGCCTAGGTCAAGTCTTACCTGAGCAACCAGTGTTGCTGTGAGCCTGGGTACCAGCAGCTCTCACAGCAGAAGTAGGTGTAGGAGACTGCCATTTCTAGAAGGCAGAGGTACTCTATAACAATAAGAAAACATTCAACAAGATAAGAAACTACGTGTGTTCCTTATGTGTACACTGGAAGCCAGACCCAGCGACTAATACACTTGTAATAACAGTAGGTGTCATGATCATCCAGTGAAGTGGCTTCTAATTTCTATTTTCATCCGAGGAGACTGAAGAATAAGAGGTAAAGCAGCTGGCTGCTGCTGTTCAGAAGGCTAGTGACAGACTCAAATTAGAACCTGAACATCTCCAGCTTCACAAACCAGGCTCTTATTCACAAGGCTCTGGTGCTTCTGATCCTTGATGTCAAATTTGTTTTCTATAATTTTTTAAACCTCCAGAATTTTTCTAGAAATCATTCTCCTTGGCTCAGAGAGATGGTTGCCCAATGATGAGGACTGGAGCTGGATCCCCAGCAACCAGGTAAATACCTGGAGGGCATGGCAGCCTGCCTTTATTTCCACCTTGGGAAGGCTGACAGGGGTTCTTCAGGGCAAGCTGCCTAGTGAAACTAGCCATATGGGTGAGCTGAGTGCTGGGTTTGACTGGGAGCCCCACCCTCCATGAATAAAATGAAAGAGTGATCAAAGATGATTCCTAACATCAACCTTGGGCCTCCTCATGCATGCACACATATGCATATCCATACTCGTGTGTCCCCACACACGCAAACATGCATACACACCATGTGCACCACATACACACATGCTAATGTAAAAAGGAAAAAAAAATATTCTCTTTGACAATCTGCTTTCTTGTGCTTTTATTTTCTTAACTTTAAAAAAAAAAACATTTATTTTGTGTGTATGTATGGGTCAGGGGACACCTTGCAGAAGTCAGTTCTCTCCTTCCAATACATGGACTCTTGGGATTGAATTCAGGTTTTCAGAGCCATTCCTCTGGCCCGGTATACTTCTGTTTATAATGGACAGCTGCTCTACCTACCCATCTCCAGCATCTAAGAATCTACAAACAATTTTGTCTGTTGTGATCATCTGATTTATTTTGATCTTGGATTTGTCTGTCAAACATACTCTGACTGACGGAATGCTAGTGGGCATATGTTATGAGACACAAATAGATTCCTTAAATGTGCCTACCAGATGTGGCTAGCTTCAGCAATACCGGAGAAGAACATGCTATTTCAGGCTAGCTTCAAAATGAGACACAAAGACTAAATCTATGGCCTGGAGCCCAACAGCCTGGCTAAGTGCATGCTAGATGGGGAAAACCGTGTTGACCTGAGGACTGAGGTCAGGTCAGTTTCCACTTCTGGAAATCCCTGTGCTGTAAAGTGGTTGGGTAGGCAACATTATTATAGAAACAGCAGATGGAGTCATTCTCTTAGCTTGCAGTGTTGGCTTTTCAGTTGTGTCGAAGACTTGAGGGAAATGGGCTGCTGTGTACATAATCACAAGAAAAGAATGTGTACAAGTCCTGTGAATGATAGCTAGGACCCTGCTGCCCCACTAACTGTTGCCATTTATCCTTTGGTAAGCAATACATTTGTTATTGTTGTAGGAAATTTCAAAGTAGTAGATAACCACGATTGAGTGTAACTTGTTGGTAATACTTTTTCAATAGTTCTAGCTTATAAGGAACTTCAATTGCATAATATTTATAGTGGTTGCTATCAGTGAACATTCTTACATATTATACAGATCATTAATGGGACATTTTTACTGCCATGGTATTGTGTATTTTCAATATTCTTGGTCTTAGGCATCTATGATCTCATTTAACTTTAACAATGTTCCATCTTATACAGAAAAGAATTACTTTTAGAAAAAGTGATAATCAAACGCTAAGATCACAATGATTTTAAGGTATCCTAGACCAGGAAGGGCCAAAACTAGACCTGCTTGTGTAAAGTTCTGTTGAAATACTGCTTTATGAAGACCTGCCATGTTGATATTCAGTGAACTGTATTAGAATTGTTTCTGTGTGCATGTTATACACTGACACTGCAGGTTATTATTACAATCATCAAAGCAGAGAATCAGCCATTGCCAGGTTAAGAAACTGAGCAGCCATTACTCTCGCTAGAGCAGAAAGATTATTTTACAGTACACGTCATGGTTTAATAAGTGAAATAATGGAAGTAAAAGAACTAAGAGAATAAAGATGAGAGAGAATAACCACTGGAAAGAGAGCTGAGGCAGGTTTGTAGAAGGTTACAAATGGACTTCTAGAAAATTACTCCTAATGGGTAAAAAGAAAGCAGGATCAGAAGTGGGATTGAAGTTTGGAGTCCAAGAGAAAAGAAAAATGGTGTGAACAGAAACATAAACTTGGAAGTTTTGACAACACCAACCAGTACTTTATATCAGTTTGATAACTGATACAGGTTTTAATGAATGACTAACACTTTTATTTATTCAATGCCAAGTGTTTTCCATTGTTATGACCTTAAAACATTAAGGCATGTTTGTGTTTAACAGTTAACCTTGTTGAACTCAAGATAATTAGCTCACACAGGCTTGGTATTTAAATGAAGTAAAAATGAGACAGCACATCTCTGTTTGGTGCTTCATGACATAAAAGATATCTTCTTCAAAATGTAAGGAAAATCTTATCTTAGCTGCTGTTTGTAATATCTTACCCTTTCAGAAATTTTGGAGGTAACCTGTAGGCCGAATGTCCAAGCTAGAGCCTTGGAAAGTTTGATTGTAGTGAAGGCATATGTCGATGCACGGATAGAGGAGTCATCTCAGGCTGTGTTAGATCAGCAAGTCGGCAAACATGAGCTTTGGACTAAAGAAAAAGAAGTCTAAGCCAACCCCATGAGACTTTGGAAAATGTGCACAAAGCCCTTTCCAGTGGTAGTCCAATCAGAACACATGCTTTCCTTGAGGTGAAATTACTATTTTACATAAGTAACAATTATAGCAAGAATTTGGAGGCTGTTCTTCTTTCAAGTTCCTTATCAGTGTACATTTCAAACCCTACTCCATGTAAGATGGCTCTCTGGCCTCATATCTCTAATTCACTGTTTCGGTAAAACTGGATTAAGATCTTTGACGTCTCTGAGCTTCTGTTTCCTCATCTGCCTCCTTCTCTGCTCTTTTCACATTCTTTTACTTTTTCCCTCTTCCTCCCTCCAGAAACTTCTACTGAGGACTTTCTTCCTGTTCTCCTTGAGACTGCTATACATTTTACCTAGAGCATTACAATCCTGACAATTTCTAATTCTAGGATCTTCTTCCTTAGTCATGGTGTGAGTAATGAATCTAAAGTCCAGTGTGATGCCGTCCTTTGCTGTAGGTGGCTCTACGGGTTGTGCCCCCACCTTTGTGTGGCTTCACCTGAGGCCACTTTCCCTTCCTCACATCTGGTGATTATAACATTCTATGAATGCACTCAGCTTCCTTCCGTGTCTCTGAGTGGGCAAACTCCTGCTCACCCTCTGTGCTGGATAGCTTTAGTGTCAACTTGACACACCTGGGTTGAGGGAGCTGCAGTTGGGGGAATTTCCTCTATTGGACTGGCCTGCGGCCATGTCTAAGGGGCATCTTCTTGATGAGTGATGTGGGAGGGCCCAGCCCACTATGGGTGGTGCCACCCCTGGGCAGGTAGGCCTGTGTTGCATAAGAAAGCAGGCTGAGCAGGGGCCAGGGGAGCAAGCCAGTAAGCAGCATTCCTCCATGGCCTGTGCTCCAGCTCCTGCCTCCAGGTTCCTGCCCTGAGTTCCTACCTTGGGCTCCCTGATGAACTGTGACCTGGGATATGTAGACTAAATAAACCCTTTCCTCCCCAAGTTGGTAGTGGTCAGAGTTTTGTTGCAGCAATGGAGAAACAAACCAGGACACCCTCCTTTCATCTGTTTCCTTCCCCCTGTGAGACATCCAAGAACAGTTCATCCTCCCCTTTTTATTAAACACCATAGATAGGAATTTCCACTAGAGTAACAGTCTATTACACTTAATTTTATTTTCAGACAGGGCCTTCCTGTAGCCCCAGTTGACTTGGAACTTGCTGTGTAGACCAGGATGGCCCCAAACTCACAGAGATCTGTCTGCCTCTGCCTCTGGTGTGCTGAAATTAAAGGTGTGCACCACCATGCTTGGTTACACTTAATCCTTTTGCACATGTGACTCTGAGCCTTTGGCCAAGACCTTCCACATATTGTGTGGTTAATAAATATGTGTTAAGTTATATTTTAACAATGTCCACTGGAGAGTAATACCTTTTCAATTTCCTATTTGTTCCCCCTCTTCCCTCTTTCCGTCCCCACCTCTTTCTTTCTTATTCTTTTTACATTTAGTGTGTGTGCGTGTGTGTGTGTGTGTGTGTGTGTGTCTGTGTCTGTGTGTGTGTGTGTGTGTGTGTGTGTGTGTCTGTGTCTGTGTGTGTGTGTGTGTGTCTGTGTCTGTGTCTGTCTGTGTGTGTGTGTGTGTGTGTGTGTGTGTGTGTGTGTGTGTAGAAGAGAGAGTTGGTTTGCTCCTCTCACCATGTGGGTTCTGGGGATTGAATTCAGGTCTTCAGGCTTGGCAGCAAGCACCTTTACCTGCTCAGCCAGTCCTCTAATTCTATTTTAGACAGGCTTTTGCTATATAGCACAGGCTGGCTTGGAATTTATTATACAGTGTAGGTTAGTCTCCAACTTGCCATCCTCCTGCTTCAGCCTCCCAAGCACTGAGATTACAGGTTTGGTCTAACATGCCTGGCTTCAACTTAACATAGATGAATCCAAAAGTCACTGAAAACTAAAGGAGAGGGAAAAAGTAGTTTTCAACTTTTTTTATGCTAAAGAATTGTATCTAAGAAATATTTACAACGGTAATAACATAAAACAGTCTAATGAATTTGTGATCACATTTGAGGGTAGATCTGTCTGGGATTCCCCGAGGAGTTGGAAAGTCATGGGAGAGTGTTCATACTGTTGATTCCTGGGGTGTGTCATGAGCAGCTGCCCCACAAGAAAGCAGATGTATTTCTTGAGTCCTGGGAAGAGCTTTACCCACCTGTGGTCTTCAGATGCACATGGAAACCTGTAGTGACAAATTCCCTCTGAATTTGACTGCAGCTTTTAATTGAGCTAACTTGACCACTCTGGCTTAGAAAAACACTGTAAATTCCAAGATCTAATTGGCACAAGTGACGGTTTTCCACAGAGGAAGCCAGATTCAGAGCAGTTCCCTGTTTCGCTCTCTTGGATAGACTTTGCTGGCATTCTCTCTCTCTCTCTCTCTCTCTCTCTCTCTCTCTCTCTCTCTAATAACATTCATTTAAACAATAAAATTCCTAAACATGGAGCTGAGGAACTACATAGAAAACATCAGATTTTCATCTTTACAATGTAACTTTTATGTACCTGTGAAGGTTTTACACTTTTAAAATGCAGAGAGAAGCCTATTGCTTACTTGACATAGACTTACATACGAATAACTCAATACAAACCTTTTAACCTTAAGTAGTTTCCAGATCCATCATTTAGAAATAATATTATCAAAATATTTTCACTTTATTAGTAATAAAAATAAAAAATTAAACCTGAAGGCTGAATCTGGAAATCGGGATAGTAAATGTGGTGGTGAGGGGAGGACAGGGACTTCTTGCGCATTTTTGAGTGAACAGGCTTTTCAACTCAGGGAGAAATTGCTCAGTATCGAATTTTATATGAACAGCTTAAATGTAACAGTACAAAATTTAGATCCTAAACGGAAGATTAAAATTGTAATGATTGTCAAGAAAAGCAAACCCACTGCAGGTAAAATTTGTTTCAATGTACCTGAAAGAAAACAGATGCTACCATAGGTGAGGGGGACGACATGACTGAACACAATTATTTTCCTTCATGATTATTTGTTAGGAAGCAAGTCAAGTCTAATGAGAATTCAGTCCTTGAAACAGGGGTGTGACCCATGTTCATGTTTGCTTAAGGACTAGCCTGTGACACGGGGTGGGCGGAATTCAAGCAAAAGCTGTGGTTTTGTCAGCTTGTGGTTAACAGAGGAAAGGCTTTCAGGCTTTCATAGTGGCTAGGAATTGAAGAGATGATCCAGACAAGGGAGGGATGACTCCCAAGGTGAGGATGGCCTATATCATTGTATACACTACCCAAAAGTGTGTTAGGGACTCCGTGGAGTTAGCAGAAAGCAACAGCTAGACCGGTGAATATGTTAAAGAGAGACTTAAGCTGCTTCTAAATTAAAAATTAGATTGGTAAAAAATAATACAATTAGCATACTGTATCAAGTATTTAGAAAAAGTACAACTACAATATGCTTGTGGTAAAAATGTGAAATGGTAGATTGCTTTGGGAGAATTTTATAGTTTCTTTCAGTGTTAAACATCTGTTAGCTATGTGACTCAGCAATTTTTACTATTAAGACTCTGTCCAAATATGGAAAGATGGAGACAGGAGGATTCCTGGGGCTTCCTGGCCAGGCCTGTCTAACCTAATGGGCAAGGTTTCAGTTCCAACGAGAGACCCTGTCTCATAAAGCAAGGTGGATGACTCCCAAGGAACAAAACTTCTGGATGTATATATAGCTACACACTTTGACACACATTCATGCACCCACACTCACACAAAGCAATCTTCCAAAACTATGTTCAAATCAATGCTTATAGCACCTTCATTTGAATGGTCACAGAATGGAAACATTCCAATTGTTCAACCTGAGAATCAATAAACCAATTATGGTATATCCATAAAGTGGAACACCACTCAGCAATAAAAATGAAAAATATTTTGAGTATACACAATAATATGAATCTCAAAATCATCACCCTGAGTAAAAGACACAGGCAACAAAGACCATATACTAAATGCCTCAAATTATATAAAATCTTACAACTTACCAATTAATCTACAGTCAGAGTAAACGAATGGTTACTTAATAAGGAAGAGTAGATAGGGGAAGGAACAAGGGGTTATAAAGCATCAAAAGAAGAAAAACTTGCAAGTCATTATGTGGGTGTAAGCATAGTCTCATCACTGAATACATGTAGTACACTCTCATTATGTAATGGCTATTGTTCTTCACTTAAACCTCAATAACATTAAATTTTTTTCTGCTGAAGCACAGACTACCTGCTTTATTTATTCTTTTCTCACACCAAAATGTAATTGTCCTAGAAATTATAATCAGTAGTGGACCCCATGCACTGAAGAGGCCATTAGTTGTTTCCATTAGCTTGAAGACAGATGACTGCTCTCCCTCAGGATCCATGGGAACTGGTTCTAAAACCTCTTCCAATATCCCCAGTCCAAAATTGATCAAGACTTTTATGCAAAATGTTACATAAGCTATATGTTTCCTATGCTTTACTTGATCTCTAGATGACTGATAATGCCCAATAGACTGTAGATACCATGGAAGCAGTTGTTTTGTTTATTAAATAATGACAAGAAATATATATATACACATTCAGTACAGATACAGTCTTTTCCCAGAATATTTGTGATCTGGACTTGGCTGAATCCACAGATGTGGAATCCTCAGGCTGACTGTACTAAACCGTGTGAAAATTTCTCATCAAACAAATTAATAGAAATTGGAAGTGTGAAATGGTGATACAGAAAAATGATTCTAAGAGAGACTTTAATCAGCCTAATTGATTATCCTACTGTTAACCTCCATACATCCACCACATATATATATATATATATTTAAGAATTTCATACAAGGGGATGGAGAGATGGCTCAGCATTTAAAGAGCACTGACTGCTCTTGAAGAGGACCCTAGTTCAGTTCCCAGCACCCATATGGTGACCAAAAACTGTCCATAACTCCGGTGCCAGGGGATCAGACACCCTCTTCTGGACTCTGTGGGCATTGCACACACATGATGTACTGACTATATATATATTTAAGAATTTCATACAAGGGGATGGAGAGATGGCTCAGCATTTAAAGAGCACTGACTGCTCTTGAAGAGGACCCTAGTTCAGTTCCCAGCACCCATATGGTGACCAAAAACTGTCCATAACTCCGGTGCCAGGGGATCAGACACCCTCTTCTGGACTCTGTGGGCATTGCACACACATGATGTACTGACATACATATAGGCAAAATACTCATACACATAAAAATTAAGTTATTAATTAGTAGAATAATTTCATACATGTATATGATGAATTTTGATCATGTCCATTCCTCCCCCTGCTCTAGCTCTTCCCAAATCCCCCTCTACACTGTCCTTCCAACTTCATGTCCTTCCTTCCTTCCTTCCTTCCTTCCTTCCTTCCTTCCCTTTCATAACCCACTGAGTGCAATTTGTGCTCCCTGTACATGCATGGATGTGGAATCATCAGCGCATGGGCAACCTACTAGAGCCGTATTCCTAAAGAACACTGACTCTCTCCCTCCCTCTCTCTCCTTCAATGCCAATGGCTTCTCAGTTAGTGAAGCTTCCTGAGCCATTTCCTGAACTTCCTGAGCCATTTCACGGTTTTCCTCTCTGATCTCTGGCTAGAACGATCTCTCTGTCCTTTCTTCATCCCTCTGTGTTCCCCGAGCCTTGTGGGGAGGTGTGTAACACCAGAATGTTTAAATCATCTTTCAACAACGAATCGTTTTTGGCTATTTTTTGAGCATACTAAACACATATGCAATGTATTCATGCTGCACACAATATGCTTCTGTCTAAAATAAGCCAGTCTTCCCTGTGATCTAGTAAATATTATGCTTCAGTCTTAACTAACTATTAATTTATATAATACTAATTATGAGAGCTATACACTGTGGTCATTATTTTTCTGGATGAAAAGCTGTAAAGAAAATAGACAACTATTTCCATAGAGACAATATTGAAATAGGTCTTAAAACTCAAGATTTCCTAAAGGTTCTGATTGTTATTAGCATTGTTTTGATCTGTACTTTCATAGACAGAACCTGAGACTAGTGCATCAACTCACTGATACCAAGCTTATACTAATTTACAATTATGTGCATGAGTTTGGTCTCTATTGTCAGTTTAGATCATGCTTGCACTTTATATAATAGTTATTTGCTTCCTTTTCTTAAAGTGTTTTTACATACTTATATAACCTAATCCTAACAAAGTCTCCATAAAAAGCAAAGTTAGAAGTGTCATGATTAAATTTTATAGTTGGAAAAATAAAGCTTAAAGTTGCCTGGTAAAATCCTTAACATGTTTACTAGCAAATCTTTTGGTTTGCTAAGTTACATACCACCAGACTGCAATTTTCTGCGGATCTTAAAATTGACTTTAAGGAATTTTTGACACATACTGTTATGATGTAAGTAGCAAGTGCTTAGAAGCAATTATTATTACAACCCTACTCAAGCACCATTCAACTCTGAAGAACTTGGTGCTATTAATAAAGTTCCCTTTTCCCCATCACTGACACCATCCATAGTACGTTAAATGAAAAGGTGAGTTTCATTTTGAAGTTTGTGGGTTTGACTCTAAGCAGGTGACTTGTCACTTGGCTCCCTCCTGAAGCTTGGCCTATGAGTAGCCTTGAGGGTCTTAAGATGTTGGAATGACAGTGTGTTGCTAGGAGTACTGGGTACACCTTGAGACTGGGAGCACACAGGTAAGGTTATTGGGGGTAAACTTAGCTGTCAAGGGTCTCTCCACTAATGAGATGGGGTGATTCACACAGTCCCTTTATGCTAGCTTAGCTTGGGCCTCCATTTTATGTACAAATTTATCTAACTTGATACCTTGATATCTAACTGGAACACAGAGATAAATAAATGAGCTTAAGATGTCTTCTACACCAATAAAACTAAGCATGTTTACCAACATTTAGAGAAGTAATAAATGTAGAATTTAAAGGAAAACCAGCAATACAAAAAATTATAGAAAATGAGCAGAGTCTTATATTAGCCTGTGATTGGAGATACTTTAGAAAGCACTAAATGTTAGAAAAGGAGTTAATTTTATTATTTCAAATTACATCATGTGATTTTTCTCCAACTGAAATGTATTCTGTATTTTAGAATTGAAAGTGACAAGGGGGCTGGAGAGATGACTCAGCAGTTCAGAGCACAGATTGTTCTTGCAGAGGACATAGGTTTGGTTCCCAGCATCCATATGGCAGCTAACAACCACCATGACTCCAGTTCCAGGAGATCTGAGGCTCTCTTCTGATTTCTTCAGACACTGAATGACACAACTACAGTTGTATACATGCAGATAAAATAAAAATGATAAATAAAATATTTAAAAGGGGCTGGAGAGATGGCTCGGCAGTTAAGAGCACTGACTGCTCTTGAAGAGGACCTGGGTTCAATTCCCAGCACCCACATGGCAGTTAACAACACACACACACACACACACACACACACACACACACACACACACACACACACACACACACACACACACACACACACACACACACACACACATTCTACTCATATTCTACTCATATTTTTGAAACACTTTATCATTTAAGTTCACATCTTACCTATAGTGGGGAAAAGGGTCTATTCTATGTTTAACTGATTTGGTTTAGATTAAATTTATGTTGTAGTCAGTCAGCTTACTATTTTAATTTTGCTAAAATTAAGAAAGTTTAAAGTGGAAGAACAGGAACAGAAAACACAGTGCATGTTTATTTTTGTTATAAGCATTTACAATTTAATGTAAATTAAAATAGTACATGCATAATATTTTTTTGGCAAAGTCCTGTCACTCCCATGTTTTTAAGAGTTATATGTCATTAACTAGATAATTTAAATTGTTTTTCATTTTCCTTGTTTTTTTTTTTTTTTTGAGACAGGGTCTGCTGTGCGACCCAAGATGACCCAGAACTCTCAGGAGATCTTCTGGCCTCAGCGTCTTAAGTGTTGAGATTATAGGTATGCACTACATCAGGTTCTTATATTGTTTCTTAAGAGATAGTGTCCAGGAAAGAACGGAGAGAGGAAAAGGAGAAAATATTTTGCACAGAACTATTAAACTTTAAGGGAATGGAAATGTGTCTACTAAGATCATACCCCAAATACCAACTTTAATGCAATGTATGTTTTTTTTTTTTAATAATGCTTCTCTTTGGAACTATAATTTTATGCCATAAGAATTTATTTCTTGAGCCAGGCATTGTCACACATGCCTTTAATCCCAAAACTCAGGAGGCAGGCCAGTCTCTGTGATTCTAGGCCAGTCTGGTCTACATAGTGAGTTCCAGGCCAGCTGGGGCTACAGGGAGACCCTGTGTCCAAAAGATGAAGAAGAAGGGGGAGGAGGAGGAGGAGGAGGAGGAGAGAAGGAGAAGGAAAAAAGGGTGGGGAGGGCCCTAAAATGTCTGTGATATTTAACCTGTGGTTGGCTCTTGGAATTTCTGGGAGAATTCTGAAGGGTTGAATCCTACAGCTGGTCATGGTGGTACATACCTGTAGTTCCAGTACTTGGGAGGCTGAGGAGGGAGGAATGGGAGTTCAAGACTAGAAAGGTCTAAACAGTGGCACCCTAGGGAGGAGGAGGGGGGAAGGGAGGAGGAGGAGGGGGAGGAGGAAGAAGAGGAAGAGGAAAAAAAGGAGGAGGAGGAGGAAGAGGAGGAGGAAGAATTTATTTCTTAACTTGGCATTAAGCTGACTAGACTAAAACTTCATTTACCAAAAGTGTGTGTATGCAATGTGCCTGTGTATCTATGTGTTCACATGTGCGATGTGTGTATATGCCACATAGGTATAAATATGTATGTATGAATATTTCTCAAAATTAGCCTCTACTCTCTGGATCCACACAAACAGGACTTTTCTCCTTGTGTTCACATTTTAAAATTGTTCACACAAGTCAGGCAGGTACTGACAACTCTTTGGTTTGTTACTTTGGTCTAGTTCTTCTCTTCCAGGGGACCAGCAAGAACTGGCCCTGGGAAAAGAGCTTATACTTTTCTATTGAAGCAGACGGATAGAGATAGAAGAATGAATAAAGGAAGGAAAGGAGGGAGGGAGGGAGAGATTAGCAGCACCTGGGAGAAACAGCCATTGAATTGAAATCCATTTCTTGCCTGCAAGCCTGCTTTTGCTCTCGGGGGCCATCTGCAGACAGGGCTAAGGCTACCTGTGCTAGTTGGCTCTCTCAGCTGTGACCATTGAAATGCAGGTCAGTTTTTAATAATGAAAAATAAGTGTAATAACCAGTGAGGAAGATTTTCTAAAGGTGGGATACTTAGTAAAGAATGTAAGACAAAAGTGGCTTTGACTAATGACGTATGATTTCTATGCCCTCATTTCCTTCCCCCAGGCATGTTTTTTGCTGGTGAAGAGTGAGGAGGAACTGGGAGAATCCTGAGGGCTCCAGGCAGACATTGGGTCTCCAGATGTGTCTTTTCAAGAAGTTTTTGCTTGTAGGAAGGAAGAACATGCCTTAATTATCCAAAAACCTCTGAAGTTGCACTAAACTTCCTGTCACCTAATTTTCCATGCTCTGACTGTATACAATCTTGTTTTGACTTTAAATTGCAACAAAGATTGTTTGCTTAACTTTAGGTTTGATTTTAAGATTTAAACAACTGGTCCCTTAACTCGCTCTCCTATGTTCTTTGTCTCTTATTATTTACTCCACTGAATACCGACTATCCTTAAAGAATATACATTAACCTCCTTTGTTTTCAGATTCTCTAAGATTTACTGCTTATAGAATCCATATCTTAATAACTTGGCATGCCCACTTGTCATGAAATGTAAACTCTGGGCATATAAATATGGTAGACTTGCCCTTAAAGTCAGGTTTGTAACTTCAATCTACCATGAAATTTATAGTAGAGAAAGTCCTCTTTTTTCTATCTGTTTTAAAATAAGAAACTGTAGTCTCTTGAGTTCTAGAGTTTCTCTAAGAACAACAGAAGGTACACTCAGCCAATGTTTAGACTCCATATGTTTCATTAAAGTAGCCAGATGTCCTGCATTCATCAGGGGAAAGGAAATTGCTCTCTCTCTCTCTCTCTCTCTCTCTCTCTCTCTCTCTCTCTCTCTCTCTCTTTCTCTCCTCCCCCTTATCTGATCTTCCTGGCCTTCCTTATGATTCTTACTTATACCTTGCTATTAGAACATCATAACTGATCATCTATTTCTTTTGTATTTGAAACTTCAGAATTTTGAGAAAACACATTAGCGCTGTTTGTTGCTCCTTTGTGGCCCTATGGTTTATTGTTATAAAATTTGTCTCAGAATTTTCATCCCGCCTATGGAGTCCTATAAACTGAATTTATAATTTAGCAGGCATGATCCTGTTTATTTTTTTTAAGACTCAGCTCCAACACATATTTTAAACTTTCAAGTACTAATAAAATAAAATAAAAAGTGGTTTCTTTAGTCAGTAAATACTGTCAGCAAAAAAATCATCCAAAACTTGGAAATGGAAGAAAGATATTACCAGGTGTTATCATGCAGCATGCTGTGCACTGTCTCTCAGACTCTTCCCAGCTTATCAGATTCTTAAGGGGTGTGTTTTGTGAGGAGTGGTATGTTAATTCAGGTACCTGTCTAGAGCATTTTTGTCTCAGGACTTCTTTGTATTTTTCATGTCTTTCAAGGCTCAGAGGCTTTTCTTTACGTAGTTTTTTATCTATAAATATTACCATATGAAAAGTGAAAACTAAGAAAGTAGATTATATATTTATAAATTTATTTTAGATTGCAATAACAAATCCAGTGCCTTTAAACACAGGTATTTGATTATTTTTATGAAAATTTAAATACTTTCAGAATAATCTCGAAACAAATAACATTGTATCATAATTATGCAATTTTTTTGATGTCAGCTTGCTGGAGGATGGCTGGATCCTTATGTCTGTTTTAGCCTTGCCCCAACTGCAGTCCCTTGTTTTGATTGAAATGCATGTTTTAAAAGCCTGGCTCATTTGTGAGTTCATTCAGAAGTTTATCCCTATCTCCTTTTAGCTCTTTGATTTGTTTGTTCATGTGTTCTTTAAATTCACTGAATTCCTTGATCATGATTATGAGTGTTCTTTTAAATTCAGTGTCCTGGGTTATCTCTAGGGGGTTCTCCTTGTAGAACTCTTCTACAGGGTGGGTGGAGTTTGGTGGGGACAAAATGTTTTGGCTTTCCATTTTATCTTTCATTGTGGTTTTGGCTTGTGAATTTCTTTTGTTGTTTATGATTCTGATGACAATTAAGTTGAAGTATGCTTCTGTTTGTGTTATCGGGTGCCTAGATCCTTTCTTCATTGGTTATGCAAAGCTGGTTGGTACAGGGTTCAGGTTCTCTCAGGTTTAATTTGGAGGGAACGGATGGCTTCATATCAGCTATTCAGGAGTACCCACAGAAGCCCAATTCAGGTTCTAGTCAGGTACACTCAGGCTTCCTTCACCATGTGGAGGCAGGATCTGGGTGCTTTCAGGCAGTCCACCCTCTCAGATTGTCTACTGTGATCTCAACCTTAGCCTACCAAAGCCAGATCTGCCCTGGGCCCTTGGTAGTGCCTCATGAGGTCCTAGGTAGGGGGATGGGTGTGACACAGTTAGGGGAAGCTCACCACCATGTGTAGGCAGGAACCTGGGGCTCTCAGGCAGTCTCTTGCCTTCTCAGCCCCTCTGTCAGAGACAGGCCAGAGGGAGGCCAGAACTGGGCACTCCCTGGCATACATACACCTCAGCAATCCCTCAGTTTTCTCAGTAAGTAAGCTCAATAAATTCATTGGTTCCCCAGTAAAACTTTAATCAAACATTGGCTTGACACTAGAACCTTGAAAGGGAATAAGTACTGCTTAGCATCCCCAGGAAAAGGAGTCTCACAGCAGATGGAAAATTTATTTGTTAATGCTATTGTGTCTCATAATTATTTTTTTAAAAAGAAAACAAGAATGTAAAAGATATTAAAAGGATATGAGAATGGAAATATTTTCTAAAATAGAAAAAATGAGAAAGCCTAAGGAAGTGATGAAGGTCTGTTTAGGTTTGTTATGATATATAAAGGATGAGACAAAAATAATATGCATATAACTTAAAAATTTCTAAGGTCATAGTTTAGTTAACTAGTTTAAGGAACAAAATATATATCTAGTCAAGGTTTATCTGAGAATATTTGGTTCTTTTTACTCAAGCCTTATCTACATTCTC
>NW_008349000.1:4164704-4178251 GCF_000622305.1 Nannospalax galili | reverse complement strand
TGAAAGCTCCCTGATGATTTTATATCCATGCTCAGGTTGATCTCAGAAAGTAACCGACTGTGACTAAGAATACTCAGATACATAGAGATTAGAGATGCATGTGCAAACATCTATGTGTTAGTAGCATTAAAAATGAGTTTTTCCATATGAAACAGTATATTTTAAAATGAAATGGAGATCTTTTTTTAAAGTTAAAACCTCATTCAATTTTATGTCTTATATGGTTTATACTGAGTACAATATTGTATAACTGTAACAATTCAACTGTAAACCTGAAAATGTACAGCCAATTTTCTAAGAGATGCATCTTAGCTCTGAAAATTGTTATTGAATATGTCAATGCTGCTGTAGTGAAATGTTTCTTCTAAGTATGTGGTTATTGAATAAATAATTTTTAAAAATATCTGTCTATGGTCATAGTTTAGTCAACTAGCTTAAGGAACAAAATATATATCTAGTCAAAGTTTATCTGAGAATATTTGTTTTTTTACCCAAGCCTTGTCTATATAGCACATGATAATTAAAAGGACCAGACTGGTGAAACTAACCTTATTGGATGTTTAACAGCCATAGCTTGAGGCCTATACTAATGTGGTCAGAGGGACTTCAAGGACAGTTTTTGCCCCTTGCCCTCCAAGGTCGACTAAGTCCCAGGGGACTATGGAACATCTCTCAAAATGTCCTGTAACTGTGGTGAGTCACCTGTCTTCTTGTTCAGGGAGGACATGGAGGGTGAGTCACCTGTCCTCTTGTTCAGGGAGGACATGGAGACCCCATGAGACGAACTTGAACCAGTGTCCAGTCTCCAAAGAGGAGGGTCAACTGAGAGGAAACATCTCATTCATGCTTCCAAGTGAAGCCAGACATGGTCGAGCAGGACCTTTGACTTATCTTCACAGAGATGGAACTGGTAAAAGAAAGGAGCCAGGAGCTCCTCCCCAGCCCATGTGATCCCTGAGGAACAGATCCTCAAATGACCTTAAGTGTAAAAATAAATTGATTTATTTGGGCCAACTGTATGGTCTTAAACACCCAAAAGGAAAGTATAACCAAAGAGTAAAGTCATCAGTATATTTCTTTAAGAGTTCAAGGAACTGTATTTCCCAGATATTAGGCTTAAGCCTATATAAAAAGTTACTTAGACAATTATTTCTCATTGATGATTTTGTTCCTAACCAGAAAGTGCTGCTCAGATGTAGGATTTCAAATCTTGGTCTCCAATGCCATAGTGACCACCCGTAGCTAGGGAGACAACCAGCTTTTGTTCTAAAATGATGGATAAATTTGTTTTCTCCCCCTATTTAGAAGCCTTTGTGAGGAACTGACACTGATTATAACCACTCCAACAGCTATCAAAACACCTGAAAGCAAATCCTAAATCTATCACTCTAGAGTCCAGTGTTGGAAGATAAAAGAAAAATGAGGAGTAACTCAATAGAGGGGTGCTTTCGGAAGCCCTTGTCACAAAATTCCAATGAACTGTCATATGAACATTTGAATGCCCTGTTCTGACTTTTTCCTAGTTCCCTGTCTAGAACTTGTAGTGCTAATTACTCTTGCCTTTACTCCTCCTTCACATCTCCTATTCATGATTCAAAGACTTTCTTCTCTTCCTTTAGATAAGAGCTATGCAATTTGGGTGTCTTTTAGATAGACCCACTGAAGGGGTACTCCAATTGCCTCACTCTGCATCCCTGTTCAGCATGGAAGAATCCAGAGCAGTCCGTGTCCATATTCCCTATTGGGAATTTGAGTAACCTCTTCAGAGAAGGGTGTGATAAGAATAGGAGGTAGGAATTGGCTAGGCAGTTAGGGTAGGGTAAAAAGACCCCAAAGAAAAGTAGCCAGTTTCTTGGCTAAAACCCTTGGACCTCTTAGCAACCTACTCTGTTCAAAAGGCCAAAAATGCTGAAAATGTTTAGGAGATTTTAATCTAATCGTTAAAAGATTTTAGGGTTACCTCTTCAGATGGGAGAATGTTAGAGTAGCCAAAAACCCCATAAAAAATTAAAGAAGAAGAAAGAGTACATAAAGTTATCAGAAAAAAAGTGATGGGGAGATATGGGAAGAGTTGGAGGGGAGGGAGTGGGCATGGATTTGATCAAAACACCCTATATGCATATATGAAACTCTCAATAAATTATTTATTAAAAAAAAGGTCTGGCTCACTCACATGTAGCTAGGGAAGAGAGAGGTGTTCTATCCTTTCATATAATTCTGGATGTTTAGCTTTGCTGTTATTTTAACAGTTGAAAAAGGGCAGCGTCTGTCGTATTACTCACAATGAGCAATTTAAAGACATCTGAATGAGAATTTGAAACTATTTGCTTCAATCTCCTAGCCTGCCTTCTATTTTACATGAATAATTTATTCATACTGCATTATATAACTTCATACATTGGTCATTTGGAAATTATTGATTTGTGGATACATATGGATTATGTCTGTGTTAATTTAGATTGGTCAATACTTAAAATCAGGGTTTTCTTCCCCACATTACTACCAATCCTGGGCATTTTTGCAAATCAAATAGCCATTAGACCCAGGGATCTTGCTTCAAATATATTTAAGGAGTAACTTCACAATTGTAGAAAAATTATGACAAATATTAGCATTCATGGATTTGTCTGTCACAGAACTGTTTATAACAGAGAAAGATTTAAAAGAACATAACCTACATTTTCTATAATAAATAGCTAAAGTATAGGAATATAAAAAGTATAGGTTATTCTATACTCATAACAATACTATGTAAAAAATAGGTGTGTTGGAACACACCTATAACCCCAGCCCTCCAGAGGTGGTGACAGGAAAGAAATTCAAGTCATTTGCAACTATATAATGAGTTGGAGGGCAATCTGGCTACACGAGACCCTGCCTCATAAAAAAAAAAAAGCCCAAAATGCTGTGTAAGAGTATCAAGAGACTGAAGAAAACCCATATGCTGCATTGCAAAGGTTTTTTTTTTTTTAATAGACTCTCACATTTTAGCATGGACTCATTTATAAACATTTTGTAAGAATGATAAATTACAGATGGTAGATGATAGATGATTAATAGATAAATAGATAGATAGATGGATAGATAGATGATAGGCAGGTAGTGATTAACAGAGATGTATCAAATTGTTATCACAAACATCACTAGGATGACAGACTTACAGAATTTGGTTTTCTCTGTAATATACTTATCGTTTAAGTTTCTTAACATAGGCGTCTTATAATTTTAAAGTCAGAAACATAAGAAGCAATTTCTTTTTGGAGCTGAAAGTTAGTTTTGTTTCTAACAGTAGAAAATAGAAGTGTGTTTCATTTTGATAGCCAGTGTTGGTGAGAGACCCAGGCAGAATGTAACTTACGTACTGCTCTCAGAAGCATTAGCAAAACCCTCTTGACAAGAAACTTGACTTCAAAGCTTAAAATTTTTATCCTTATGAATTGAAGCACTTCACATCTGCTAATTAATCCTGCAGATACATTCAGTTATATATTCAAAAATTTCTATAGAGCATACATGCCTAGCAGAAAGAAGTAGTGTAAAATATTGGTGCATTTATTTTTGACCTATCATGCTAAAGACGCCGAGTCACCCTTGTGTTTTTGCCTGATAGTTCAATGCTACTGTGACTTGGGAAAGGAGGAATTAGAAAGATATGGAATGGGGTCCCAAGCCATGTTCCTCTGTGGTTGGTAGGGCCTGTGGGGTTTCTGGCCTCTCCACTCCTTCATCTCCTTTCTCCTCTGTTAACTCCTAATCCTCATGTTTTCTCCACCTCTGGCCCAGCCACAGCCTGGGTTTTAGTGCTTTGAATTTCCAGTGTTGCTCCTGGTGGCAGCTCCATATTCCCAATTCTTTTTTCCTGGTATTTTACTTCTGACACTCAGAAGAAATGTTTAAAAAACATTGAACAGAATAAAGCGTTGTCTTTCAGATATTATTCTACATTATAAAAATTATACAAATGCATATCCCTGGATACACTCCTATATCAAACCTCTGCCACCCAAGGCTCAGGAACCATTGTAGAAGAGGGAGCTGAGAGACTGTAACAGCCAGGGGTGGTAGATAACCATAAGAAACAGAATTCTCCATGCTTCTGGGAACTTGCTCATATGATCTTACAGCAATAGTGACAGCACGCACAAAACCCATCTAAGTTCAAGCCAGACAAAAACCCAGTATACAGAACTGGGGAAATGAGTAAGAAGCCTCAACTTTAGCTGAGAAACTATTGGTAAGCCACCACTATCGGGAGACGGAGAGTTGGTATTCTTTAAGGGAGTGACTCTAAATAGGTTCACTAGGCTCCAGTAGACAGACTCACACCAAGGGATATATGAGCATACAAACTTGGCTTGATAGGCCTTACCATGTTGAATACATGAAATCTGGTGGTAGGTGCTGATAAGGGAGGAGAGCTAAATATGATCAAGATGTAGTATATGAAATTCACAAACATTCAATAAAATATAAAAATAAAGAAGGATGCAAATGAGTATGCATAAGCCAGAAATATTCAGAGATGCCAAGGTCTGCGTTTTTCCATTCAGAGAAATGAAGTAATTACATACATAATTGTTGCATATCTTTTTTTTAAAGGATAGCTTAACTATGCGTTTTATGTTCATGTTCTCTCTCCTTTTTTGTTTTATGTGTCAGAGTGTTTGCCTGCATACATGTATGTGCATCATGAACTTGGGAAACCAGATTTAACAGCTAAAGGTTGTGAACCATCATATGGGTGCTGGGAACAAAACCTGGGTCCTCTACAAGAGAAGCAAATGTTCTTAATTGATGAGACATTTATCCAGCTCTGGTTCATGTGTTTTCTTATAAAATTATAGTAATTATTTGAAAATTATTTCCTAAGCATACTTCAGATACTTTTCAAAAAGCTTTCTTGTTCAATTTAAGTTTCTGTCCATTTGAAAGCAACTCTACCAAGCACTAAATGCATGGCTCAGATGACCTGGATTCTCAGGATAACAGCTAGGAAACCTCCTGATCTCAGGGTCTGTGAGCACCTTCAGGGTAGAAAAGAGACTCTCACGTTATTCAAATCATATTGTATTGTTGTTTCTTTTTCTTTCTAAAAATTAAAATTATCGCTATCTCTTTATTATTACTATCCATCTTTCTTTTTATGTGAGTGTGTGTGCACACATGCACATGTCAACATGTACATGTGGAAGTCAGAGAACAGCTTCCATGAGTCGGCTCTCTCCTTCTGCATGGGATTCTGGGTTTGAATCCTTAGGCCCTGGTAGAGCTTTTCTATGCTGAGCCATGTTGTTGACCCATTTCCTTTAGTAGAATTCTATGATCCTGGTTGATTGGGATAGAAAAATGCATATTTTAACATACAAGTTTGTGGTTTTCTAATAACTGAGATACAGAATTGCTAATGAAGACTGGGGACATAGCTCAATCAGTAAAGTGCTTGCTATACAACCAGAGGATGTGAATTTGGATCCCTAGGAGCCACATAAAAAGTTGGACACAGAGGCTGGAGTCATGACTCAGCAGTTAAGAGCACTGACTCCTATTCCAGAGGACCCAGGTATGGTTCCCAGGACACACATGGCAGCCAAACTCCAGTTTCAGTGAATCAGACGCCTTTTTCTGGTCTCTGCAGGCATTGCATACACAGGTGCACTTACATACATGCTAGCAAAATACTCATACATATAAAACAAAAGTAAAGGAGTCAAAAACAAATTTTTAAAAAGCTGGGCACAGAGGTAGTGCCTACAATTCCGGCACTGGTAGAGCACTGAAAGGAAGGTCCTGGAGGCTTGCCATCCGGCCAGCCTAGCTGAAATGGCCATGTCCACATGCAGAGTGATAGGGGAGGGCTGTGAAATCCAACTCTGGTTTCCACAGGTGCTTGTATATGGGCACCCCATGCACAAGAATTGGTAATGATATTTTGTCAGCATTAGAATACATCTTTTGCAACCAAGTCCTGCCACCAAGATAGGTATTATCAATACATTTATGGAAGTAATTATTATTTTATTTGCCTATGCCAACACAGGAAGGGGGAAAACAAGAGTCTTAACAAGATTTAAATAAAACACCAAATAGAAACTAGTTTTTATCTCAGTCTTAGGAAATGATACTTACTGTTTAAACATCTTTCTGCTTTTCAGTTACAAAAAATGTATTCATTGTCTCTGGACAATTCTGAACTTGTTGTCATGAATTCATGTTCCATCACTATGTTCAATGAATAAATCTAAAAGCAAACACAGAAAGCAGACCTGGTAACCACAGGCACAGAGGAAAAAATAGCCCTCACTGAGGAAATTAGGAATTCTGCTTTAATTTTTTGACATCTATGACAAAGTTTTTGTTCTAAAGTCACATGCCTGTGTGGAGACTTTAAAACAATGTAAAATTCTGGGGAAAATTCTTAGGGTCTGAGGTCTTAGTTCATGTGGATTAGCCATTCCAGTTTTATTTAGGTTAGGATTCAAGCAAACTCAAAAGCTTCAAATAAGATCTGACATTACTGCTGATATTTGTCAGACTTAGAATATAAACTATCATCATTCCTGATGACAACAAAGGCAAGGATAGGACAGCACATTTTAAATTCTAAATGAGCAAAAATTTCCCCAAAACGTTTTTACCTTGTAAAGAGTTGTTTTTTATAAAATATTTATTTGAGCATTTAAACTCTTAGTCTGGTTTGATAAGATTTTAGCATTAGGAAATAGGATATAACCTTCACTTTAGTTCATTGGAAACACAAGCTCAATTGTTATGGGTAAATGAAAATATTAGGCATTATTATATCATTAATATTATTAAATTATACATGTATTTATATGTTCTAAAAGAATCTGAATTATTTTTCAAAATAGTGCATTTCCGATAGTGTTCCAATGCATGATACATGGGTCATATTTTTCCTCCCAATACACCCGCTGTTGTGTTTTAACATCAAATAGCTTTTCTTTTCAGCCGTATCTACTATAATGCCTACTAAAGAGAACTTCATGCAACTTAAATGCAGTAACACATAAACAGTGCAGAGGGAGTTTTCACCACTGATTCATCACATTACATGGCAGTTCATACTTAAGTTTTTCATTCATTTATCATTATTATTAGAGGTGTGTGTGTGTGTGTGTGTGTGTGTGTGTGTGTGTGTATGTGTGTGTGTACCATAGCACACATGTGGCATTCAGAAGACAACTTGTGGGAGTTGGTTCTCTCCTTCTACCACATGGGTCCCGAGTTTGAACTCAGGTCCTCAGGTTTGGTAGCAAGCACCTTTATCCATCACATCATCTCACTGCCCTGGCACTTCATGTTTATGAAGTTATTTATATGTAGTAGTTCATTGCTTGGCAAAATGACTGTTATATAAATATTATCTTCAGATGATAAAACCATAGCAAGAGGGATTAATGATTTCAAGTTAAATGGTGAGTTTGGACAAAAGTGTACCTTTCTCCTGACCTTTTATTGAGTATTGTTTTCCAGACTTCACTAAGGGAGGGGATCATTAATTCAGGTACTGAAGGCTATCACACTGACATGAATCCCTGATCATAATTGACCTAAATTATTCTGATCTGCAACTGTAAACTGAAATTCAACCATAACTTCTCAACTTCATGTTCTGCTCACTATAGAAACCTGGCCTGGGAGGTCCTGCAAAGGGAATCTATTACTCAGAAAATAAAGCAAAGCTCTTATCAGATTGAATCAAAGTGATTCATTTCTTTTTTTCTTCTTTAAAGAACTTTTTTCATTGATTGTGATTTAAAAAAAAATATCCCTTAGGAAATTCCTTATAAATGAATATGGTAGATTTTGTGATAAAGCTGAGTTGGGCCGCTTGCCTTCTTGTCCCATGGAGTATTTGGAACTCGCATTTACTTTCTCTACACACCTCATGACCACTAATAGCTTTGCCTAGTATCTTTTTAATTCCTTTTCTGCTCACTTACAATAGGTTTACCACGAAGATACTTTTCAGCCTGTGGCAAGGTATTTTAAAGTGGCAAATTAAAGAAGCAATGTGTGTAACACACCACACAGTGCTGCCTCTGCTTTACATTGGGCTGAGAACTTTTCACTTTAGTGAAACCTGAGATTGGTTCATTCATATGCTTGCTGACTCTCTTTCAGATTTTGCTAAATCTAAAGGAGGCCTGGACTAGCTGCTTGGGATGAAGATCTCTAATAAGATCTCTTGGAGCCCACGCTGGCCTCAAACTCACTGTGCAGCCAAGAATAATCTTGAACTTATCTCCTGCTTCCATTGTGAAGCAGGCATGCACAAACATACCTGGTTTGATTTTTAACAAGTCTTAATAATATTTCTTATCCACCTGTTGACCAAGATCAAGTGCAGCATGTCCTGATCAGAAGTTCTAATAAAATCTTCATGTTGAATATCTTGATTTATTTATGGTCTATTTCTAGATTTTCACAGAATTTTTAATAGATTTTTATTTAATTATATATTTGTAACTCTAACACTCCACACAGTGGAATTTCTTTAAATTGAAAGGGAGGGATGAGTCAGATCACTAAAAATTCTTGGGGAACAAAAGCAATATCAAAGAAAATTCTTAACTGATACTGAATTAATATGTCAATGTGGAGAAGTGAGAATTTGGAAAGCCATCATTAATGACATAATAAGAATGTTATTCCTTATGTTCTGACATTCATTTCTTAGCTACTGGTCAATACAAAACCTGTCTCAACACTGTTTTTTATTCAGACATAATATTTGAAGAGATGCATATAAAACATTTCATTTATGTACCAACACTGACCTTATTTTCAGCTTAAACATTCTTTTGAGTTTAGCTGATTAATATATTAAAATCCTGTCTAGCTATGAAGCAAGATTGTTTTCCCGACTTTTAAAGTATGATGAGTGAAAGTGAGACCCTATACTTTATTGGCAATGAACTGTAAGGTTTTGAACCTCTAATCAAGAATTCTTAAATGCTTGTTTGTGCATTAAGCATGATTTTCCACATAAATCTGCTCTTCTTGCATGTGATGGCTGGTTCTCTGCTTACAGTGTCTGAGACAGCACAGTCCCTTCGTATGTGACCACAGACAGGCAAGGAGAGCAAGCTGATCACCTACAGAAAGCCTCAGAATTCTTGGCATGGACTCTTTCAGAGTTGCTGAGTTTCCACTTGAGGAGTCTGGACACATGCGTTAAATGGTAGTCTATCTTCTCTTCTCTTGTCTCTTAAAACCTTTCCCTTCCTTTTGTTGTAGCCAGTTGAACAAATAAACTCTTCTGGAATGATGGGCAGACAAACGGAGATCTGATTCAAAGCTGGATTTATCCCAACACAGTTGTGTGAGTCCCACCGTCCCGAAGCTAATGCTCCCCACTGGGCTTTCCACATTCCAAGTTTTCTTTCTGGATTGCTGTGCGGCTCCAGCATCCAGGCTCAAGTTCTTATCCACCCAGTAAAAGATGTATGCTTGGGTCTGGACTTTAGCTGGGCATTTCCAATTATGACAAACCACGACTCGTATAACTAGAGATATATACTGTCAAAGGCAACTTGTTCAGTAATTAGTGGTGTGGAAACTTTTTTCTTGGCTATTCATTCCAAGACATGATATGTTCTATCATTAATGCCAAGAGAATGCACGCTTTCAGTTAAGCATTCAATCATTCTTCTTTTCTTCATGTTCCAGAACATTGTATTTTTTCTGCATAGACAATATTACTAATGTGTGAAATCACATACTTCAGAACAGTAAATAAAACCATCGATTCAACTGCTTGTTATTTACTTCCTTTTTAAAAATTTTTCTTATTAATTTCAATGATGCATACAAAATGTCCGCATGAATGGGAATATTAGTGCATACTTGTGATGTTTTGATACTTGTATACGTGTATAGTGTTCAAGTCAGGATGAAAATAGTCACATGTTAAAGAATTATTTGCTGCCCATGATTCCAGGTTTGTCTCTGAGCTGACGCTGGGGATGTGGCAACAAGAAATTCGATGCCTTTCTTTTCTAGGAGGAGCACACTGGCGAGCAATTGATTTTAAGGCGGGTGAGGAGGGTTTGCTCTAGGGAAACAAACAGGCAAGAGTGAATCAGATTGCCCTCAGGGCATTAAATGTTACAGCAAATGGGAAGGCTGGAGAGATGGAGGGGCTCCAGCTGAACTTGTGGGGATTTGGTGATTATTTTTCCTTCTTACTGTGTCCCAAGAGAAGAAAATCTACCTTTTCCAGTTTGCTGTTTATAGCGTTTAATTTTCCATAACGATCTCTTTGAATTCCCATGACAAATATATGTATACACTATTCTCTTCATATGAGAATGTTGAGCCTTAGATATTAAGAGGCTTTCTTAAGGTCACATAGCATCTAATTAAGGAGATAGTTCTGCTCTTTTTATGAGCATGCTACCTCTATTTGATGCTATTTTGGCCCCAGAGTCGTATTTCGTGACGTTGTTCAGCTCACAACTGATAATCCAATTTGATTTTGAGGAACCAGAGGCTGAAAACTCCTAGCTCTTCATTGCAAAAAATCAATAACAAATAAAAATTATAGAAATAACAATGTTTAGAATATTCATTAAGAAGCTGGAAAGATGGCTCAGTGGTTAAGAGCACTGGCTACTCTTGCAGATGACCCAGAATTGAATCCCAGCACCCACATGGCAACTAACAACCATCTGTAACTCCAGTTCTAAGGGATCTAATGCCCTTGTCTGTCCTCCACAGGCATTGCACTTAAATACATGCAGGCATGCACTCATAAATATGAAACAAAATAAATAAATAAAACTTTAAAACATTAAAATAAATAAATAAAACTTTAAAACATTAATTAAATTCACTAAATACATTAAATACAGTGTTTAATGCTTCAGAAGTTCTTTTAGTAACTTCCATTGCTATGCTAAAATGCCTAAAAGAAACAGCATAAGGGAGGAAGGATTTATTTTAGCTCCTGGCTTCAGAGAGCATAGTCTGTCCACCAGGGTCAGAAGGCACGCCTGAGTTCATGGGCGCTTCAGCTATGGCAGTGGGAGCACAAGGCTGCTTGCTTACATCTTAGTGGCTCAGGCTGGAAGCAGAAGTGGTAGTCAACTGTAAGTTCAGCTTTCTAATGACCCACTTCCTCTGACTAAGCCCCACCTCCTGCCAGTTCCACAGTCCCCTTCAAACAACACAAGCAGCTGGGGACCAATTGGTCAACCACGTGAGTCCGTGAGTCTATGGGGCAGCATTTCACATTCAAACCATAACAGTGGTTTAGTGCTCACAGTGACTTTATGATGCAACTGCTTTGTTCAGAGGCTTCACTGCTGTGTGCTAATGTTGCAAAAGGTCCAAGTTTAGCCCATGTTTGATGGTTCAGTAATTAATAAAATAGATGATCCAAAATCCTTGGATAACCTTTCCAGATTTTCTTTGTGTAGGGGTTTTTAGTGTGTTTGTGTGTTTGTGCACCAGTGCACGTAGTTGCACATGAGCATGTAGATGCATGTGCACATGTGTGTGGAGGCCAGAGGTCAAGTGTCTTCTTTAATTCTTCTCTACCATTAAAATATTGGAAGATTTGTTGTTAGTGTGTGCATGTATGATATATGTGGGGCCCACATGCCATGGCACACATGTGGAAGTCAAAGGAAAACTTTGTGGAGGTGGTTCTCTCTTTCCACCTTTATGTAGGTTCCAGAGATCAAATTCAGGTCATCAGGCTCTCACAGCAAGTGCCTTTGCCCCTTGACTCATCTTACAGGTACCATCTACCTTATATTTTTTAGACAGACTCTCTCAATCTGGAGCTTACTGTCTTTGTTAGACTGGTTGGCCAGTAAGCCCCAGGATCTGCCTCTTTCTGTCTTCCCATCTGCCTCTTTCTGTCTTCCCAGTGCTGAGATTACAGGTTTAGGGTATGTTGGTTCTGAGGATTGAACTCAGGTCCCCACGGTTGCCTGACTTGCACTTCACTGACTGAGCTTCACCCTAACCCCTTCTTAGATTTTTTTAAAAGATAAGTTTGTTCTACTGTATAGACACAGGAAAGAGAAAAGAGTGATACCAGAACACCTGCACCTCCTTTTTATTAATTTATTTTATACAAAGTTGTCAACTTTGTGGAGTTGGTTCTCTCCTTCTACTTTTACGTGGGTTCCAGGGATCAAACTCAGGATGCCAAGCTTACAGAGCCATCTCACCAGCCTTCATTTCCTCTTGCAGAGGACCCTGGTTCAGTTCCCAGCACATGTTGCCTAGCTCACAATCACCTGTAACTCCAGCTTCAAGGGAGCCAATGCCTGTGGTCTCTGAGAGCACATTCACTCATGTGCACTTATGCATATATACACATAATGAAATAAATAAAATAAACTTTAAGAGGTAGGAACACATTGCTTCACTACTTCAGCTCACCTTGTAGACTTAGAGAAAGAGAAGCATTTATGTCTTTAACAGATTCAAATTTGCAAGCCTTCTCTCTATTTTAGAGAGACTTCTGGGCTTTTTCTCATCAAGTGTTTTTGAAAGATTTGTTTATTTTTATTTTACATGTATGAATGTTTTGATTGTGGTGTGTGTGTGTGTGTGTGTGTGTGTGTGTGTGTGCACTGTGTGTATACCTAGTGCCCAAGGAGGCCAGAAAAGGGTGAAAGAGTCCCTTATGCCCCTTGTGAGCTGCCACATGGATGCTGAGAACTGAACCCATGTTGTCTGTAAAAATCAGCAAGTGCTCTTAATAGCTGAGTCATCTCTCTATCCATCACCAAATACTTGGGAAACAAATAAAAGACAAGAAAAAGATGAGAAGTAAGAAAAAATGTAAGCTTCAGGAGATGGAGAACTACCATTTTCATTTTTGATTCAAAAATAAAGCTCCATGGAGGACTGAATCAGAATGCAGTCATTTGGAAAATCACAAGTTCTTAAATTGTGCGTTGTGATCCCATATGGGCCTGCATAACAGAACTTGGGGCAGCAAAAATACTTAAAGGTTCATAAATGTACAATGACCAAAACTTCTTTCAATCTAACGTATAATGAACCTAAGATGTTTCCTTACTGCCCAAGTTGCTTTAAAGTGACCTCACTAAAGTTTAGCCTTGCTCCAAACATGTAACACATGCATTTGCACTACGGGTATCAGGTCCTCTAGAAAGACCGTGGTTCAGACTCAAGTCTGTTGTGTGCTATGAATTTCAGTGTTTTTACTGTATGTACAACATTTTCTGCTTTTTTAGAAACATAACAGCTTAATTATGAAAACAAAGGAATTAAAATTTTCTACCCTCATTTCTCAGCATATATGAATGAAATTATGACATCTTTCAACTGCATTGTGTAAAAATGTTTGATTTAAAACATTGCTGCTTGAGTTGATGACTTGAATTTCATATACACACAAATTAAGATAAATTTTTTGCCTGGGATTAGAGTAGAATTTCCAACTTTTTCAAATTTCCCCCCAATTTTATTCATCTTAATCAAGATACTGATCAACTCTAAGAAATGCTGATGATTCTCTGTGCTCTACTATCATAAAT